>NC_053041.3:509939275-510242305 GCF_002575655.3 Aegilops tauschii subsp. strangulata
TGGGCGCCCGAGTCACACAAACTTAACAAATAAGTCGTACATTTACTAAATTATTGCATGACATGTTTAGGCAGCTTGATACCAAGTTTTAGCTTTATTCTTATCCTCCTTTCCTGAGTTCTCATGTGTTCTCTATAGATGCCGAGTAGCAGCGACAACACTCATGCTTCAGGCGATGTATCTTCATCTGATTCCGATGAACCTAGGTCTTCAGCAGATGGTGAGGGATCAAGTAATCTGGAATGGGATATAGCTGCAGCAATTACCCTTCCGGACAAGACACGGAGGAACGCTCCAAGGAAGCCCACACACCAGCCTAAAGGTGTATATGAAGTAACCGAGATTGATTTAAAGTCTTGGGCTCCAACTAAACCAGATAAATTACGCACGAGGTTCAGGAGTGTGTGTGGATTTGTTGGCAGGGAAAGGCTCAACATTAATCTGCCGGGGTTTCAAAAGGATGACACAAAAACACAACAAAGGATAGTCCGCGAGATCATGGATCACTTCAACGTTCCAGGGCAGTGGAGAATGCAGGTGGAACACGCTGCACTGAAGAAGGCTAGGGATGCTTGGAGAAACTGGAAGCACGTGCTCTACAAGAAGTACTTGAGTGAAGGCAAGGACCCAATCCCCGCATACCCCCAAATTACAAAGGCAGACTGGGTAGAATTCAAAAGGGCAGAGCAACTACAGAGTTTGCTACAAAGAGTACCAAGCAATCAGAACTTCAGATGAGGAACACACACACCCCCACCGTATGGGTGTGGCAGGATACTACGTCATGAAACCGATATGGGACCAGGAGGACAAAGAAGCAATAGCTGCGAGTAGGAAATCGGCCTTTAGTGAAATCAGGGGTGAACGTGCTAGAGACTAGTTGCAGGCACATGCAAGGAGGCATGATGACGGAACTTATTACTTTAAAAACTCACATGAAAAAAAACTGTATCCCGTGATGTTAAAGGCTTCCGAGATCCCTGGAAGGTTCTATAGGAACTCAGGGCCATGTGACATTCTGTACGATGCTCTGGAAACAAGAGAGCCCCCTGGCCGTGCAAGGGGTATAGGTGTTAATGTCCCGCACAAGAGGGCTTTCACACTCAGCAAAGAAGAGAGGCTCAACATGAAAAAAGCGAGGAGTGAAATGCAGCAGAATGAATTGTATGAATGGTTGAGGAAGGACATGTATCCGACTATTCGAAAGAAAATTGAGGAGTCAATGATGATGCAGAAACTCTAACACTGGCAGATAGTCAACAGATGGGAGAGGAGGCGGGCATGGAGGATGCTGGTTATTGCGCGACAACACTGCACAAGAGTAGCTGTGCATCAGCTAACCCTAGCAACACTTAGACTACAACTGCTTATGACGATGCTATATCTGATCTATCTGGAATAAAAGACAGACTGAAGGGTGTGCTTACACATTATGAAGGTACATTAAAATGTGCAACAGCCTTGGTTTGCCCACCCTTCTTGGAAGAGGGTGATGACCCACAAGTACAGGGGATCAATCGTAGTCCTTTCAATAAGTAAGAGTTTCGAACCCAACGAGGAGCAGAAGGAAATGACAAGCGGTTTTCAGTAAGGTAATGTCTGCAAGCACTGAAATTATAAGTAACGAGTAGTTTGACAGCAAGGTAATTTGTAACGAGCAAGTAACGGTAATGGTAACAAAAGTGTAGCAAGGTAGCCCAATCCTTTTGAGGCAAAGGACAGGCCAAAACAGTCTCTTATGATAAGCAAAGTGTTCTTGAGGGTACACGGGAATTTCATCTAGTCACTTTCATCATGTTGGTTTGGTTTGTGTTCGCTACTTTGATAATTTGATATGTGGGTGGACCGGTACTTAGGTGTTGTTCTTACTTGAACAAACCTCCTACTTATGATTAACCCCCTCGCAAGCATCCACAACTATGAGAAAAGTATTAAGAATAAATCTAACCATAGCATTAAACTTTTGGATCCAAATCAGCCCCTTACGGAATAGCGCATAAACTAGGGTTTAAGCTTCGGTCACTCTCGCAACCCATCATCTAATAACTACTCCACAATCCATTCCCTTAGGCCCTAATAAGGTGAAGTGTCATGTAGTCGATGTTCACATGACACCACTAAGGGAATCACAACAAACATACCATCAAAATATCGAACACATATCAAGTTCACATGATTACTTGCAACAAGATTTCTCCTGTGACCTCAAGAACAAAAGTAACTACTCACAAATGATAATCATGCTCATGATTAGAGGGGTATTAAATAGCATAATGGATCTGAACATATAATCTTCCACCAAATAAAACATATAGTAATCAACTACAAGATGTAATCAACACTACTAGTCACCCGCAAGCACCAATCTATAGTTCCGGTACAAACATTGAACACTAGAGATGAACTAGGGTTTGAGAGGAGATGGTGCTGTTGAATATGTTGATGGACATTGCCCTCCACAAGATGGGAGAGTTGTTGGTGATGATGATGACGATGATTTCCCCCTCCGGGAGGGAAGTTCCCCCGGTGGAATTGCTCCGCCGGAGGGCAAAAGTGCTCCTGCCCAAGTTCCGCCTCGAGACGGCGGCGCTTCGTCCCAAAAGTCCCCTCCTGATTTTTTCTAGGTCAAAATTACTTATATACTAGAAGATGGGCACCGGAGGTGGGCCGAGGAGGGCACAACCCACCAGGGCTTGCCTGGGGGCCCTGGCGCGCCCAGATGGGTTGTGCCCACTTGGTGGGCCCACTCTGGTGGTTATTTGCTCCAATAATTCTTATTTATTTCATAAAAAATTCTCATGAAGTTTTAGCTCATTTGGAGTTGTGCACAATAGGTGGCCTAATGTAGCTTTTTTAGGTCCAGAATTCCAGCTGCCGGTATTCTCCCTCTTTGTGTGAACCTTGCATATTATGAGAGAAAAGGCATTAGAATTACTCCAAAAGCATTATTATGCATAAAAACATTATAAATAACAGTAGGAAAACATGATGCAAAATGGACGTATCAGAGAGCCTCTTGTTGGACAATGTGCCATTGAAGTCGGGCTGTGTGAAGTGCTACATGACTGAAGTAAAGCCTGGATTCAATGAATTTGCCCTGAAGAATGTCCTAGGAGACTTTGATGAGCATAGGACCTTGGGAGAAACACTATTACATCACATCTAGTGGCCACGAAAGGAAATAGACTTCATGGATGAGATCCCGGAAGCCCCGCCAAGAGCAACCAATGTCGCCCCTCAACCGGTGACGCTCTCCTTGCCACAACAGCTCTCGCGTGCTTCCCCCAAGGAACGTAATACTTGTAATCAGACGGTTGATGCATCAACTTGTGATCAGCCCACCTGACTTTGTGCCGTACAGGCCATGTCATCGTCCGCCCCAGAGTAGCCAGTGGCAGGGCCTACAAATGTTGAAGATGCACCACCGGTTCAGATGCCGACCGCTGAAGCAGCGGGGGGAGACCCAGCTGCAGCACATGCTCAGCAGACCAACCTGGTGGAACGGACTACTAAGCAGTCTAATGCTTCGGAACCGCCTACTAAGCAATCTGTAGGTACATAACCAATTGCTCATTAGTCCGTCGGTCTGCAGCCGCGTGATCAGCATACCAATGCGTCAGCACTGCCTGCTCAGCAAACCAACGCGTTGGCACGGCCTCCTCAGCACACCGACAAGTTGGCACCACCTGCGCATAAAACCGACATAGCTTCAACGCATGGTCAGCAGCCTGATGCCTGTGCTCCTACAGCCCATCAGTCCGTCACAGTAGCACCTCCAGCTCAGCAGTCCGGCATAGCTAAACCGTCTGCTAAGCAGTCCGTCAAAGCTATATCATCTTGTCGGCAGTCTGCCTTTCAGCCAACCAGACCTTGGACCAGAAGTGCTTCAAGTACCAAAAATGAAGCGGGCAAAAATGCTGCACCAGTGAGGAAGCGCGCTCCGAGTCGAGGAGGAAAGAGAACGATTGCCTCTTACTTAAAGCACTCATCACCCAGAACCAAATTAACATCAAGTTGTTCAAATCGGAGAGTAATATTATTTCTGACATCATGGATGACGAAGAAATTGCTTTGCTGCTTGCTAAAAATAAAGCAGGCGTACTTGAAGCATGCAATTACGTCCATGGCCAGCCATTTGTTGTTGGCAAATACTTTGACGAGTGCAGCTCTAGTTGCCGCGAGTTACATAAATATTGCATGGATCAAATGTTAGCAGGTCACCATGTTCTGCTAGTCTGCTACAACAGAGATCATTTCTGACATGATGTTAGTTCCAACAATGTGAGTTTCGAGGACTTACATCTCTTCTTCAACTTCAACAAGCTCGATGCCACTCTTGTTAGATTCCTGATTTCGTAAGTACTTAACAGACTCTGGTCAACTTCTCCATACAAGGGTGTAAATGTTAAATAACTAACTGCATTTTATTCCTCTCAAGGGATTGAACGCGCAGAGAAGAAAAAGGAAGAGTGCATATTTCATAGATCCTACATTAGAAAATGGCACAATAATACATGGTAAGGATCAACGGGAGTGGGCCATTAACACAATCACCCATATCTTCGCAAACACGTCCCATGCAGAATCATTTCTCTGGCCATATCATGAATGGAAAGTTAAATAAACAACCACACATACACTAATTGTCTTTTAGATTTCGACATAATTCGTAAGTTCATGGCCTTCTTAATATGTAACAATCACTGGATATTGGTATTCATTGTTCTAAACAAGAACACAATTTAATATATGGATTCTCTCATAGAGTCAACAAACGCTCAGGATCTGACGCATCTTCAGTAATTCATGGATAGGTATTGAATTCTATGATGTTGAAATTAATTTGCATTCATATCTGGTTCAATAATTGATGTTGTCAAACTTCATATTCATTTGCAGTGTGCCCGCATTATGGAAAATTAAACCAGGGAACCTGTTCAAGGGGGAACTACCTCTGCAGCACGAGATCGTTTCTCCGGTAACTCGCCAAAATCCGTTATTTTCGGAAAAATGTATCCAATAGTCTGCAAATACCTTTCTTACGCTAGCCAAATGTTCAAGCTTCTAAATAAACCTCTTTCTATTTTTCTCCAAAGGAAAAAAATACATATAACACCGGTTAGGTTGTTCCTAACAGGACAAATACATGACTAATTATGTACAATAAATTTCGTGTACTCAGCAACAAGCAGGGACCAACCTTTGTTGATACTATGTTTGCACACACATGATCTCCATCTGCAAATCTGCTGATAGTTGTGAAGATGCTCGCGAATTAGTACCACTAAGTCTATTTTAATTAATATCTTCTACTCCACTTATATGGCACATTCTGATCTTCAAAATACTGCAGCTCATCTTAGAACCGAGGACACCTGAACCGCTCCCCGCTGGTGAATTGATGATGGTTCAAAGATTTATCAGCGACTTCTTCCTGAATCACTACATCAATCCCACTGATGATAATGAAGATTTCAGCATGCCTTCTCCTGAACATTGAGTAAGAGTTAGCCGCTAAACATATACGCATGGATCCATTGTTTTCCATCTGATGAGGTCTTCGTATTTCATACACTATGATTAATTATGTAATGCATATATATGTCGACAAATCATTGGAATTTAGCTACCATTTGTTCAATTGCAATTGTTGCGAAATTTGATGAATGTTCTTCCCATGGACACTATTTGTTCAATTGCATATTGTGGCGAATTTGCTTTTTGCATGCAGATTCAAATGTGATATTTTTTCTTTAACCTGGCAATTGCTCCACACACGGTTCAACTAAATGAGTGTGTGCAATCCACATCGGAAAGCGTACGTCAATCATAGCAGAACCGTTGGTGATACACAACAGATCGCATACGACTTGAAGCACTACTACGTGTGCGTAGGGGCTCCAGAACCGTTTGTGATATCACATTATCCCACACGAGAGCTTGGAGTAAACTGTGCCCAATGTAAAATGATATCCCAGTCATAAATTTTTCAGGAAACGTGTGCGATCCCAAATAAAAAGCACACGTCACTCTTATCGCAACCGTCGGTGATACACAACAAATCACAAACTGTCTGCATCACTTGTATGTGTGCGAAGCGGCTCCTGAACCGTTTGTGATAGAACATTATCGCACACGATAATTGTTCAGAAACGTGTGCAATGGAGTCTTGCATGGCAGACGAGTTCTGCAGAAAACTCGTGCGCGATGGGGCACATATCGCACACAGTTCATATGTTGGCCTGTGTGACTTACATACTCTTTCCCAAACGGTTCATTACGACACACCGTTTGGTTTCACTACGTCATTAGAAACGTTTAATCACCGATCCCACATGTCTGAAAGAATTTAGTGTGTGCTGAATCGCATACGATTACATTTGGCAAGGCCTCTACATCAAGGCTCCCTATCCCCGAAGGTTTCTGGGTTGTGTGGGAAGGACTCCCCTATCGCACACACTCACTTGGCGACGGTTCAAAATGCCGTTGCGGATAGGGGTTAATCACCGTTTGTATAGCACCTCGTTATACCAGTGTCCTATCAATATATAACTAACCTATGGTGTGACCCACGCGCACTCGTATGATGAGCATGAAAGGACAACAACATAACGACAAGCAATTTAAACCAATCCTAGCAATTCACCGATTACCCATAGGACAACAAAAATTTACTCAAACATCATTGGATAATAATATGAAGCATAAAGCCCCAGTTTAAGTAGAGCGTATAGCGAGTTGCGGGAGAGTGGACCGCTGATAATAGATGAGGGAAGGTGATGGAGTTGTTGATGAAGATAACAGAGTTGTTGGGGTAGATCGTCGTCACATGATGATTGCACCTGCGGTGTTCCGGCGCCACCGCGAGAGAGGGGGAGAGAACCCTCCTCCTTCTTCTTATTGCTTGGCGTCCCCCCAAGATGGGAGGAGGGTTTCCCCTTTGGTCCTTGGCCACCATGGCTCCCGGAGGGTAGGAGCCCCTCCGAGATCGGATCTCTCTCTCTCTCTCTCAGTTCCTCTTCTGTTTCGCTTCTCTATTTCTGGCCGAAAACCGTTTCTTATATTCTAGAAGCTTTGTAACTCCGATCGGACTGAAATTTTAACATGATTTTTTTCGATATAAGCTTCCTTCCAACCAACTTACTAGAGATGAAGGTCTCCAACCAACTTACGAGGTGGTCACAAGGCAACACCCCACGCCATGTTGCCTTGTGAAGATTGTGGGCCTCCGTTCGCGTTGATTCTTCCTCCCAAAAAACACATATATTCCAAAAAAATCTTCGCAAAATTTTATCGCGTTTGGACTTCATTTGATATGGATTTTCTGTGAAACAAAAAACATGCAAAAAATAGGAACTGACACTGGGCACTGGATCAATATGTTAGTCCCAAAAATAATATAAAATGTTGCTAAAAGTATGCGAAAGTTGTAGAACATTGGCATGAAACAATCAAAAATTATAGATACAACAAAGACGTATCAGCATCCCCAAGTTTAATTCCTGCTCATCCTCTAGTAGGTAAATGATAAGAGGACATTTTTTATTGTGAAATTCTACCTAACATAATCTTGATCAAATAATCTAGTCATGGCATGAATATTAAGATACAAGTGATTCAAGGCAATTGTCTATCAATTTGATATTGAAACAATAATACAAAACATGCATGTAATTCGTCATTGCCTTTCATAATAATGGAGCTAAAGGACACATCCTCATACACTTAGTTGTGGTAAGCATGACATGCTTGTTCTTCCCTACATAAATATATCAAATCAAGAGTACCCCGGAGCCAAACCAAGCAATTGTATCATACTTTTTCATGCGCTTCAGCATTTTCAACTTCACTCAATGCATGAGCGTGAGCCATGGACATAGCACTATGGGTGAAATAGAATGCGGTGGTAGAGATCAATAAGGGAGGTCAAAAAGGAAGAAAGGCTCACATCAACTTGATAGATCATAGGGTAATAGAGAGGCCTTAGAATCGATATCAATGCGAGGAGTAGGGATTGCCATGCACCGGATGCACTAGAGCTATAAGTGTATGAAAGCTCAATATGAAACTAAGTGGGTGTGCACCCAACTTCCTTGCTCATCAAGACCTCGGGCATTCGAGGAAGCTCATCATCGGAATATACAAGCTAAGTTCTATAATGAAAATTTTCCACTAGTATATGAAAGTGACAACTCAGGATACTCTCTATATGAAGAACATTGTGCTACTTTGAAGCACAAGTGTGGTAAAAGGATAGTAGTGTGCCCCCTCTCTCTTTTTCTCTCATTATTTTTTCTTTTCTTTTTGCAGGCTCTTTTTTTATACCCTCACAGGTAGGGGAAACACTGTAGAATGCATCACACTTTTATCTACTTACAACTCGATAAACTTAAGAAAATATGACTCTATATGAAAGCCTCTCGCAGTGTACCAGGATGTGCAATGATCTAGCGTTGCAAAATATAAAAGAAGGACAAGCCATGAAAATATCATGCTAGCTATCTTACGATCGTGCAAAGCAATATGACAATGAATGCTCAAGTCATGTATATGATGATGATGGAAGTAGCATGCCAATATATCTCGTAACGGCTATGAAAATGCCATGATAGATAGGTATGGTGGCTGTTTTGACGAAGATGTAAGGAGGGTTATGTGTGATAGTGTGTATCATATCACGGGGTTTGGATGCACCGGTGAAGTTTGCACCAACTCTCGAGGTGAGAACGGGCAATGCACGGTACCGAAGAGGATAGCAATATGCGGAAATGTGAGAGTTTCATGAAATCACATTAGCCATAAAGAACTCATATACTTATTGTGAAAATTTCAAAGCCCTCGAAGCAAAGTATTACTTGCATTCCCCTAGGGAGGAGGTTGGGAGGAGTTAACCATCACGTGCCCCCGATTCGAACAACACAAAGGATTAATCAATGATAAAATATGCTTCGACCTCACTGCTAATGTCAGCAGCCACCACTTTACATGCGTGAGGATTTACTTGCATAAACACTTACTTCCCTTAACGCCATTATTAATACTCACTTTAATTCTTTTACTAGCATTCCTCAATATTACCACATCAACATCGCAAAATTATTGCAACGAATCAATCATATATGTCGGCGTTCTGGGAACGGGGGTCCCCAGACTTGCCTGCCTGGGGCCCATGGCGTGGCCCAACGCGTGGGCCCGTACGGCCCATCTTCATCAACAAGGCGTTCGAGACCCTCGTGAGGCGGACGACACAAGACCTCCTCAGGAGCAGCCTCACCAGGTTGGCTCGCGAGGAGCGGAGAGATCAAGGCAGGGCAAACCTCGCGAGGTTCTCGTGACGTGAGGCATGACGATCAAGATCAGGCGGGCGCCAGCGCGCACAGTGTCCTTGTTTCCCCTTTGGTGCTAAGGAAGCAAGCGCAGGCGCGGAGTACTGAGGCATCAAGTAAAGGTTTCCATATCGGTGCAACGAGACCAAGACCAGCCGGACGGCAAGACGGAGGTCACCATGGAGCCCGAAGCGGCGTCACCACCAGAGCCTTTGGCAGGCGAAGACCGCTTTTGTCAGGATAAGCTGTACTAGTTGTCCCCTTTCAAATTGGCCGTTGTTGGCTCCCTTTCCGCTCAATATTTGGGGAGAGAACCAGGGCCTATATAAGGAGGACTAGCCACCACCGTAGGGGACAGCTCGACCTGATCCAGAGAAAACCTCACCCACACACGGAGCACAAGAACACCTCAACCTCAGGAGGCTGTTCTTCCCCTTGTATTGTTCATCATCAGCCCAAGAGGCAATCCACCACCACCACACTGGAGTAGGGTATTACACCACAACGGTGGCCCGAACCAGTATAAACCTTGTGTCTCTTGTGTTGTGAGTTCGTTGAGTTTGTCCGCGAGATCTTAGCAAGCTAGGGCGTGGATCGGTAGGGAAAGAACTTCGCGTGCACCCCAGAGTTCGAACCTCAAGGGTTTTGCCGGAACCCGTGATCCGACATTTGGCGCGCCAGGTAGGGGTGCGCCGGAGCCTCTTCCCCACCAGTCGATCCGCTGACGCACCGCGGTTCCGATGTCCGGCAACCCGAGGGCTGACTCCGACCGCTGGGCAGCCTGGCCTGCCCGGGCGGCGCCGCCTGCCCAGGAGGATCTCAACCCCGCGCTCCAGGCGGCACGGGTGCCACCTAATGCCGCTGGGCGCGGGCGGCGCGGCCAGGCGCCGTCCCCCCTTACTCCACGACAAGCGCCAGCCGCTGCAAGGGCCGCAAGCCACGCCGCGGCAACGGGGCCGCACACCCGGCGGGAGCAGGCGAACATGCGGGCCGCACTCACAGTGGCACGGGAGCTGATGCGGTGCTGATTGATGGAGAGCGGCCGCGATGCGTTGCTGGAACGCGTTGCCGAGCTGCTGGACGCAGCGGCCACGGGAGCGTCGCCCTTCTACTATCAGCTCACGCCTTAGGCGGCGCATGGGTCCCACGGCGGGCCTCGCCGCGCCCGCGTGCTCCCGTGCACACCCGGGGGCCTCGTCGACATCAACACGATCCACGATGGAGGGCGCCCTGCCGCGCCCACACCACCCCACGTGGGCGCGGGCACGGGCGTTGCCGCATACGGCCCCATCGGAGCACTACTGTGCCATCCTTAGGACGGCATGACAGGCCGGGCAACATGGAGGGTGGGGCACTTCGGCGAGGTCTTCGGGGCAGCGGCCTCGGAGGCCTATGTGCCCCGCATGATGGACCAGGAGTACACGTGATACGTCTCCAATGTATCTATAATTTTTTATTGTTCCATGCTATATTATATTCTGTTTTGGATGTTTAATGGGCTTTATTACACACTTCTATATTATTTTTGGGACTAACCTATTAACCGGAGGCCCAGCCCGAATTGCTGTTTTTTTTGCCTATTTCAGTGTTTCGCAGAAAAAGAATATCAAACGGAGTCCAAACGGAATGAAACCTTCGGGAACGTGATTTTCGGAACAAACGTGATCCAAAGGACTTGGAGTCCACGTCAAGAAATCAACCAGGAGAGCACGAGGCAGGGGGCGCGCCTACCCCCCTGGGCGCGCCCTCCACCCTCGTGGGGCCCAGGTTGCTCCACCGACGTACTTCTTCCTCCTATATATACCTACGTACCCCCAAACCAACAGAAGCATCCACGAAAACCTAATTCCACCGCCGCAACCTTCTGTACCCGTGAGATCCCATCTTGGGGCCTTTTCCGGCGTCCTGCCGGAGGGGGCATTGATCACGGAGGGCTGCTACATCAACACCATAGCCTCTCGGATGATGTGTTAGTAGTTTACCTCAGACCTTCGGGTCCATAGTTATTAGCTAGATGGCTTCTTCTCTCTCTTTGGATCTCAATACAAAGTTCTCCATGATTCTCGTGAAGATCTATTTGATGTAACTCTTCTTTTGCGGTGTGTTTGTTGAGACCGATGAATTGTGGGTTTATGATCAAGTTTATCTATGAACAATATTTGAATATCCTCTGAATTCTTTTATGTATGATTGGTTATCTTTGCAAGTCTCTTCGAATTATCAGTTTGGTCTGGCCTACTAGATTGATCTTTCTTGCAATGGGAGAAGTGCTTAGCTTTGGGTTCAATCTTGCGGTGTCCTTTCCCAGTGACAGCAGGGGCAGCAAGGCACGTATTGTATTGTTGCCATCGAGGATAAAAAGATGGGTTTTATATCATATTGCATGATTTTATCCCTCTACATCATGTCATCTTACTTAAAGCATTACTCTGTTCTTATGAACTTAATACTCTAGATGCATGCTGGATAGCGGTCGATGTGTGGAGTAATAGTAGTAGATGCAGGCAGGAGTCGGTCTACTTGTCACCGACGTGATGCCTATATACATGATCATACCTAGATATTCTCATAACTATGCTCAATTCTATCAATTGCTCAACAGTAATTTGTTCGACCACCGTAATACTTATGCTCTCGAGAGAAGCCACTAGTGAAACCTATGGCCCCCGGGTCTATTTTCCATCATATTAGTCTTCCAACACTTAGCTATTTCCATTGCCGTTTATTTTACTTTGCATCTTTATTTCTCTTTATTATAAAAATACCAAAAATATTACTTTATCATATCTATCAGATCTCACTCTCGTAAGTGACCGTGAAGGGATTGACAACCCCTTTATCGTGTTGGTTGCGAGGTTCTTATTTGTTTGTGTAGGTGCGTGGGACTCGAGCGTGGTCTCCTACTGGATTGATACCTTGGTTCTCAAAAACTGAGGGAAATACTTACGCTACTTTAGTGCATCACCCTTTCCTCTTCAAGGGAAAACCAACGCAGTGCTCAAGAGGTAGCAAGAAGGATTTCTGGCGCCGTTGTCGGGGAGATTCGCACCAAGTCAAGTCAAGATTTGACTCCCGACAATGAGCCATTTCTGGCGCCGTTGCCGGGGAGGCTACGCACAAGTCAAGACATACCAAGTACCCATCACAAACTCATCTCCCTCGCATTACATTATTTGCCATTTGCCTCTCATTTTCCTCTCCCCCACTTCACCCTTGCCGTTTTATTCGCCCTCTCTTTGCTTTTCTCTTGCTTTTGCTCCTCGTGTTTTCTGCCATTATGTCTAAAATAGGGGAAATCATTGTCGATATGGATAATAATGATAACATGGAAAATCTTGATGCTCTTGCTGAAGAACACCCTATCTTATATACAAAAAATTCTGAATCGATAGTGGTAATATTATTGGAAAAGGGGTTATTCAAGATTTCTTTACTTGTGCCGGTGCTTTGCCTTCTATGGGTAGTTCTATTCTTCATAGAACCAGTAGTCTTGCAGACGCTATCGCTATGCTTGTAGTTGAACTTGAAAGGCAATTTATGCACATGCATCCTTGCATACAAAGGATTTTCCTAGAGTTTTCTAATATTGAGCATTCTTCTGTTAAGCGTGCTGCTACTATCTTTTTGGCTCATGAGTTTAGATTTATAATAAAAGAGGCCAAAGAAATCTTTGCATGCTATAGGGTGGATGTCGGTCGTCCTCCCATAGAGGCTATCCTCTTTGATCAAGAGGAAATAATGCGTTTTCAATCTTTAGACTATGTTGCCTTTAATGAAAACCTTAGAAAAAAGGTTCCTACCAATGTTTTAGTTGATAGAATTTCCGAACTTAATAATGATTTTGCTATTTGAAATAATGAGCTAGGATATTCTCTCGAGTATAGGCTCACGAAGTTCTGTCAAAAGAATGCTTATAATGATGAATTGGTTGTGCAATATGAAGGGCCGAAGGAGGAACCTATACCTCCCAAACTTGATCTTGGGGATTTCTGTCCCATTAAATTTAGCCCTTTTCATTACTTTTGCTTGCCCCAAAGAAAACTTGCTGCTGAACGTAGAGAATATGAAATGATTTTTCGTGATCTATCCTATTATTATGGCAACACTTAGATCTATCCTTGCTTTTATGCCTAGCTAGGGGCGTTAAACGATAGCGCTTGTTGGGAGGCAACCCAATTTTATTTTAGTTTTTTTGCTTTTTGCTTCTGTTTAGGAATAAATATTTGATCTAGCCTCTGGTTAGATTTTTTTTTATGTTTCAATTAGTGTTTGTGCCAAGTTAAACCTATAGGATCTTCTTGGATGATAGTTATTTGATCTTGCTGAAAATTCCAGAAACTTTCTGTTCACGAAAACAATTGTTAAAATTCCAATTGATGCTGATCAATAAACAAATTTCTAGGTCTTCCTATTTTGGTAGATTTTTTTTGAGTTCCAGAAGTTTGCGTTAGTTACAGATTACTACAGACTGTTCTGTTTTTGACAGATTCTGTTTTTCGTGTGTTGTTTGCTTATTTTGATGAATCTATGGCTAGTAAAAGAGTTTATAAACCATATAGAAGTTGGAATACAGTAGGTTTAACACCAATATAAATAAGAATGAGTTCATTACAGTACCTTGAAGTGGTGTTTTGTTTTCTTTCGCTAACGGAGCTCACGAGATTTTCCGCTAAGTTTTGTGTTGTGAAGTTTTCAAGTTTTGGGTAAAAGATTTGATGGATTATGGAACAAGGAGTGGAAAGAGCCTAAGCTTGGGGATGCCCATGGCACCCCAAGATAATCTAAGGACACCAAAAAGCCAAATCCTGGGGATGCCCCGGAAGGCATCCCCTCTTTCGTCTACTTCCATCGGTAACTTTACTTGGAGCTATATTTTTATTCACCACATGATATGTGTTTTGCTTGGAGCGTCTTGTATGATTTGAGTATTTGCTTTTTAGTTTATCACAATCATCCTTGCTGTACACACCTTTTGAGAGAGACACACACAAATCGGAATTTATTAGAATACTCTAGGTGCTTCACTTATATTTTTTGAGCTATATAGTTTTTGCTCTAGTGCTTCACTTATACCTTTTAGAGCATGGCGGTGGTTGTATTTTATAGAAATTATTGATCTCTCATGCTTCACTTATATTATTTTGAGAGTCTTAAAACAGCATGGCAATTTGCTTTAATTATAATATCAAGAGAAATTTGATGCTTGATAATTGTTTTGAGATATAAAGGTGGTAATATCATAGTTGTGCTAGTTGAGTAATTGTGAAATTGAGAAATACTTGTGTTGGAGTTTGTGATTCCCGTAGCATGCACGTATGGTGACTGTTATGTAACGAAGTCGGAGCATGAGGTATTTGTTGATTGTCATCCTTTTTGTGGTGGTCGGGATCGCGCGATGGTTAACTCCTACCAACCCTTCCCCTAGGAGCATGCGTAGTAGTACTTTGCTTCGAGGGCTAATAAATTTTTGCAATAAGTATATGAGTTCTTTATGACTAATGTGAGTCCATGGATTATACGCACACTTACCTTTCCGCAATTTTCTAGCCTCTTCGGTACCGTGCATTGCCCTTTCTCACCTTGAGAGTTGGTGCAAACTTCGCCGGTGCATCCAAACCCCGTGATATGATACGCTCTATCACATATAAACCTCCTTATATCTTCCTCAAAACAGCCACCATACCTACCTATTATGGCATTTCCATAGCCATTCCGAGATATATTGCCATGCAACTTTCCACCGTTTCGTTTATCATGACACGTTCCATCATTGTCATATTGTTTTGCATGATCATGTAGTTGACATCGTATTTGTGGCAAAGCCACCATTCATAACTCTTTCATACATGTCACTCTTGATTCATTGTATATCCCGGTACACCGCCGGACGCATTCACATAGAGTCATATCTTGTTCTAAGTATCGAGTTGTAATTCATGAGTTGTAAGTAAATAAAAGTGTGATGATCATCATTATTAGAGCATTGTCCCAAGTGAGGAAAGGATGATGGAGACTATGATTCCCCCACAAGTCGGGATGAGACTCCGGACTAAATAAATAAATAAATAAATAAAGGCCATAAAAAAGGAAAAGGCCCAAATAAAAATAAAGAAAAGAAAAAAAAATGAGAGAAAAAGAGAGAAGGGACAATGTTACTATCCTTTTACCACTTGTGCTTCAAAGCAGCACCGTGATCTTCATAATAGAGAGTCTCTCATTTTATCACTTTCATATACTAGTGGGAAATTTCATTATAGAACTTGGCTTGTATATTCCAATGATGGGCTTCCTCAAGTGCCCGAGGTCTTCATGAGCAAGCAAGTTGGATGCACACCCACTTAGTTTCTTTTGTTTGATCTTTCATACACTTATAGCTCTAGTGCATCCGTTGCATGGCAATCCCTACTCCTTGCATTGACATCAATTGATGGGCATCTCCATAGCCCGTTGATTAGCCTCGTCGATGTGAGACTTTCTCCTTTTTTGTCTTCCCACATAACTCCTATCATTATACCTTATTCCACCATAGTGCTATATCCATGGCTTGCGCCCATGTATTGCGTAAAAGTTGAAAAGGCTGAAGCGCGTTAAAAGTATGAACCAATTGCTTGGCTAAAATCGGGGTTGTACATGATATGAATATTTTGTGTGGGGAAGATGGAGCATAGCCAGACTATATGATTTTGTAGGGATAACTTTCTTTGGCTATGTTATTTTGATAAGACATAATTGCTTGGTTAGCATGCTTGAAGTATTATTGTTTTTATGTCAACATTAAACTTTTATCTTGAATCATATCAAATCTGAACATTCGTGCCATAATAAGAAGAACTACATTGAAAATATGCTAAAGTAGCATTCCATATCAAAAATTCTGTTTTTATCATTTATCTACTCGAGGACGAGCAGGAATTAAGCTTGGGGATGCTTGATACGTCTCCAACGTATCTATAATTTTTTATTGTTCCATGCTATATTATATTCTGTTGTGGATGTTTAATGGGCTTTATTATACACTTTTATATTATTTTTGGGACTAACCTATTAACCGGAGGCCCAGCCCGAATTGCTATTTTTTGGCTATTTCAGTGTTTCGCAGAAAAAGAATATCAAACGGAGTCCAAACGGAATGAAACCTTCGGGAACGTGATTTTCGGAACTAACGTGATCCAGAGGACTTGGAGTCCACGTCAAGAAATCAACCAGGAGAGCACGAGGCAGGGGGGCGCGCCTACCCCCCTGGGCGCGCCCTCCACCCTTGTGGGGCCCATGTTGCTCCACCGACGTACTTCTTCCTCCTATATATACCTACGTACCCCCAAACCAATAGAAGCATCCATGAAAACCTAATTCCACCGCCGCAACCTTATGTACCCGTGAGATCCCATCTTGGGGCCTTTTCCGGCGTCCTGCCGGAGGGGGCATTGATCACGGAGGGCTCCACACACTATTTATGGACATATAGGAGTGTAAGTGAAGGTGTATCTCAACACAAAATCATCTCATACAGTTCGTGCCTAGTTCTCATGTGTACATTATTGTTCTTGAGAAACGAACATACTCTTCACAAACGAAAAATGCAATTTGTTTCTATTTGTGGTTTGCTTCATTCAGTTCATGTGGGTCTCCCTCATGGGAACACCGGTTTCAAGTAGATTTCCCAAGTGAGATGAGTGGACCATGGACAACCCATGAGGCATGGTCACAAAGGCCAGTGTGTTCATAGCGACTAAAAACTTGAAAGAACAGAACACTTGTAGTTTGAGCTTCCTAGCAGGATTCATCTTTAATGTAGGAGTAAACTGGAAAAAATCCACCAGGATTGCTTTTAGGGTTTAAGATAATCATAGGGCTACATTTTTCCCCAAAAGGAAAAAATCTGGCCTCCACATTGTTTGATGCACACAACTATCTGGTATTGCATTGTTTCGTCATCCAAACATCTCATACAAGAGTGCAAAGGGTAGCACAACAAAATGTTAATTAGATTAGACAACACCCTTATGCTTCACTAATCATATTATGGACCCACATCCATATCAGTTGAACATAGTCCATGCCACCATCTCCAATTGGCTGCACCTGGAGGCCCTAGACTCCCCGGGCTCTCCACACGTTGTAGATAACACCATGCACGGATCCAGATGGTAGCCTTGAAGATAAATGATAAATATTCTGAAACTTTTTTATGTTAAAAACACAATCATTCTACCTATTATAGATAGCTCAAACTCATACCCCCCCCCCCCCCCACCCCCAAATATAGATTTGAGTTGTTAGCCTAAGTGAATGACCGCCAAGAAGTTCCAAACATGGTCATTGTACCCATAGGTCGGGCAAATTATATGGTACAAAGCAATGTGGTAGAGGCGGGTGGCAAGTAGACAACACGGAAATAAGTGATGTATTATTTCATCGTTGACACCAAAAGAAAAACTTTTACACTCTTCCCATCCACGCTTGCCAAGTTGTCTACCATTAAGGAGACACCTCTGTCCAAGTTCCACATACAATTTTTGAACTTTAACACAAGTATTAAATATATGATTATTATTTGTTCTTCCGTGAGGAGAGCAATATTTGATTAACATGCTATTTTTCACAATATGTTTTGGGTTTATTTATTGCTAAAGTTTAGGGAATGACAACACACTTATAATAACTATGTATACAAGGTTCAATTCATTTCTCGCACAAAATTATCTAATTTCAAAATGTTCACTAGGGAAAGAAACTTCAACACTTCTTAAATCTGTTCACTTCAAGTCATGGACTGAGTTGAGGCTAGCCTTGAACATCTTCTCTATGTAAACCAGGAACTACTGTCAGCAAAAGGAGTTCATCAAGTCCGGTTTCAGTTCTCAAGCATTGCTTGAAATCCTTATTAGCTAGAGTTTGCACTCACCAGCAATGCATGTACAGTAGAGGTCTGCATTGGATTAGCTATTGTAGTTTTAAGATCATTTTTTACCAGTATATAGTTGCATATGTGTGCTTGCCCTTTGTGTGCTATATTGAAGTCTATTTCCTCGAGCTCTCACCAAAAAATTCTGAAATTTTGCGACAAAAAAGCTAACAAATGTGTGAGGTTCTAGCAAAATTTCATCCAAAAATAACATCCCTTGAGCTCTCACCCAAAAAAAAGTCGTTGCTGAAAGTTTTATGCACTGCTTGAGTAGTGATTTTTTTTGTGGGAGCTCCTCGGATATTATTTTCAGATTAAAATTTGCAATAAGCTCAGACATTTTATAGAGTTTGATGTCGCAAAAATTCAGATTTTTTGGAAGTTGTTTGATAACGTTTTTCCAATTTTTGGACAACCCGAGGTAGTACACCCGAGACTAGAAAATCCACTCTCGCAAAGTAGTGGCTACTCTCGGGTGTACTACACCCCGAGTTTGTCCAAAAAATGGAAAAAAAATGTTATATAACAACATCCAAAAAATCTGAAATTTTACGACAACAAAACTAACAAATGTTTGAGGTTCTTGCATCCAAATATAACATCCCTTCAGCTCTCGCACAAAAATAATCGCCGCTCAAAGTTTTGTGCACTGTTTGAGCATCAATTTTGTTTTTCTGGTGGGAGCTCCTCAGATGTTATTTTCAGATGATATTTTGCAATAACCTCAAACATTTGATAGAGTTTGATGTCGCAAAATTCCAGATTTTTTGGATGTTGTTTGATAAAGTTTTTCAATTGTTTGGACAACTCGGGTGTAGAGAGTAGAAAATCGACTCTCTTTCTCTCTTACCTGTTCTGGAAGACTGACTTAAATGAATTTACGAAAAAGAACAAATTACTGCAGGTACTAGCCCAACTAGTCAACCGAATGAACTTGTAGATAAAAGGTGAAGATAATCGAAATAAATTATCTACAAAAGGTTCACATAGCACTGAGGCATTGCGCTATCCCTAAAAGTTACGGTTCTGATTAAAAAGGCACAACCATTTCTTGATGCTTCTTGGATCAGACCGAGGCGTGGCTGTTCTGCATATGGGAACAAACTATCGATCTGGATGAAGCATCGGTCCGGCGATCTCTTCCACCTTCACATGAGCGATCTCCATGGGTGTTGGGTACTATGGTGGAGCAGGTGGCTACGGTGGTGGCTCGGCATGGTGGTGGACGTCCATGGTATGGTGCATGGTGGGAGGCACGGAGGATTGGTGGTCTTGGCGGGGACTCGCGGCGATGTGGTGAGGCGGTATGGCACGGCGGCATGTCTGGAGGCGACGGCGCGTTCTACTAACCAGACTGGTGGCGACGCGCGGTGATGGCTCGGCTAGCATGAAGTTCCTGGAGAGCAGTGAGCGTCGGGCCACCTCTGGGCTGTGTGGTGAGCGTCAGTGCTCTCCCGGTGGTGCTGGCGTGGGAGTTCTCCGTGCCTAGGTGCTGGGTCATCGCAAGGCTGTCCCTTGGAGCGGGTGATAGCCTTCGCGGGCGGTCCGGGCTCTTGCCGGAGGTATTGGGTGGCTGTTGTCCCTCGACTAGGTGGAAGGTGTTTGTTGGACCGCGGTTCTCTCTACCATGCAGTCTGTCGGTGGTCATCGGCTTTTCAGCTACAACGGTGAGGTGTTGCGGTGGTGGCGGTGCGAGGCTACTTGGACGTTGCTGCCCAATTCCTTCGTGTGTAGAGATGTGCGATGATCGGATGAAAATCTTGCACAACTTTTTCCAGGCCGGCGGCAATGGCACCCGTGGGTGTCATTCCCCTCCTTGGAGGCGTCGTCAAGGTGTGATCGACATCTCTCCCTCGCTAGTGTGGAGTTGATTGTTGTCTCCGGGCGAAAGCTTCGATTTGGTGTAGGATTGACACGATTGCGGTCTCCTCGGCGTCGCTTCTTTGTCGGGAGCATCGTGTTTGGCGACACGGCTTTGTTCCTCATTGCTTTCCTCCGGTGTTCGCCATGGTCCTAGATTGATCCTCGACGGCGCTATGTACGATCGTCGCCGGTATGTCCAAGGTGGTCTCTTCCTCGGAGCGGATCAAGTCCTGTCATTCACTTACTATCTCCTCTTAGACATTCAGGGTGGATGGTGCGTTGACAAACAAAATTCAATGGGAGCTAGTGGTCTTCGGAGGTGCCCGGCGTTGGTCGACACGGTGTTGTTCTCAGTTAGGGCATGTGCTTCTTTGTAGTTTTGTTTCGTCGTTGGTAGTTGTGTTTGGTCTTACTTGAGTGTGGTGTTTGTGCTACGCTCGTTGTTCACAATGAGTGGCAATATTCTTGTACTTATAATTCTACCTTCTATAAAGCTACAGTATGCCTAGGTGTACTCTCGAAAAGAAAACATGAGCGATTTTTTATATAGTGCAATTTTTCAGCACCCTTACTATTTGTTTGGTTTGCTCGAATATCTCATGGAACCCATCACTAATAACGAAATAAGAAATAAATTAGTCATCAGCAATCTCTCGAGAAAGAAAAACATGTTTGGCTCCTAGCAACATACTATTTGGAGGCATATGTAAGTGATGGTGCATCCTAATATAAAACACCGTCTCATACAATTTTTGCTCAGTTGTCATGCGTAGATTGCCTTTCTTAAAAAACAGAAGTCTTCACGAGAGAAGCGGTATGTGTTTCTGTTTGCGGTTTGCTTCATTCTATTCATCTTGGGTCTCTCTCTGATAGCTATGGCGATGCCGGGTTTCAGGAGGATTTCTCAAGTGAGATGAATGGATCACGGGCAATACAAGAGGCATGATGTCTTCAATCCCTTGAGTGGATCATAGGCAATAAATAAATGGCTGGCTATCCAATATGTAGGACTTGTAGAGCTTGAAAAAGCTTGTTTTTTTTTCTGGTGAAAAGTGACTAAAAACTTAAAGATCAGAACACTTTCTGTAATTCCTCAGCTTCCGTGCGGGATCTGCATCCTCAACGTAGAGTAACTTTGCTTATTGCACCTCTTACCATATCTGGCTCCGTGCTGGTTGAGTTGAGCTTAACTTTTCGACTTCAGAAATATCTATTGTTGGGAATCGATAACTCCGGAACGACCTGTATTTTTACATCTCGTCCCGAACGCGTCCGGACCACTTGATCAAAACTCACATATCTTAAAGATAGCACCTGCCACATCATCCAGAGTCGAGCGTTCGGAGAAGCGGTCGTCGCGACCGAACGCCACTCCCCACCCACAGCACGCAGCCCCACTCCCCTATCCATTCTTCCCACTCCCCTCCCCACTCCCTTTCTCACATCCCGAATCCTCATCGCCGGCGACCTGGAGACCCGAGCGAGGCGGAGGCCGACCGCGGGCAGGTTGCCACGATGCTCGGCGACGCAAAGCACCAGCTGGTGTTCTACGGATCTGCGCCGCCCGGCTCGAGCTGCCGTCGTGGGCGGAGGCCGTGGGCCGCGGCGGCCGCCGAGCAGCCTCCATCTTCCCTTCCCGCCGTCGCCGAGCTGGCCATCCTCGACGCCATCGGAGTCCTCCGTCGCCGAGCTGACCGTCCCCACCGCCATCAGAGGCCTCCGGCCCGGGCTGCTCGACCCTCTCGATAAGGCTGCCATTGCGGGTAGAGCCCCTTTCGGCTCCGGCGGTGATCCCCTTTGACGCTGTGCGAGAGGAGTCTCCTCGGCTCCGGCGGCAATCCAACAAGCGACAGCCATGGCGGGGTTGCAGCTGCGCGCGGTGCTGCTCGCGACGGCCAGCGAAATCGCGGCTTCCGTCCTAGAGCTCCATCTCCGCCGTTTCGCCTTACAAAAGCGCGACGCGGAGGTTCCGACATGGCTTCCTTCATCGACAGCTGACAGCCATCCATGGCCCAGTGCCCTCCGTCCGGGGAAGATGTTGGTGCTCGCGTAGGCAGCGTGCTAGAGGATGAGGTGCTGCTCGGACAATATCTGGGGAGGTCGGCGGCTTCCTCTTCCATTTCCCCCAGGATCGAGCCAGCAGGAGCTGCTACTGCTGCTCGTGTGGTATGCTGCTATCCCCTTTTTTGTGATTGCTTCTGTTTTTTCCTCTAGATCATATGCAGTGTTTTTGCTATTTGGTGATTGGATTAAGTTGCTACGAGTACTGAGATCACACATTGTCTTGGCATTTTTTTAGAAATCTTTGTAATAGTTCACACATCATCACGGAAATTTTAGAAATCTTTGTAATAGTGACACGACAAATTTTAATTTAAGTTGCCATGGCAATTTTTAGTTTTAGTCGCCGTGGTAAATTTATTGTAAAGAACATGGCAAAATTTTGTTTTAAATATGATGGCAAATTTACATTTCCAGAACATGACAAATTTAACTACGTAGCACGGTAAATATACTTGTATAGCCATGGCATTTTTAAATATATTTCCATGGCAAAAGTACTCCATTTTTGGCATGGCAAAAATTAATCCATTTCTTGCCATGGCAATTTTCGCTCCATTTTTCCCATGCCAAAAATTAATCCATTTCTTTCCATGGCAATTTTCGCTCCATTTTTTCCATGACAAAAATACATTTATTTTCACATGGCAAATTTTAGGTTAGGTTGCCATGGCAATTTTTTAGTTTAGTCGCCATGGCAAATTTATTATAAAGAGCATGACAATTTTAATTCAAATATTATGGCAAACTTAAATTTATAGAACATGGTAAATTTTACTATGTAGCATCTTAAATATACTTGTGTAACAAATGGCATTTTTTAATTATTTCCATGGCAAAAGTACTACTTTTTTGCCATGGCAAAAATTAAACCATTTTTGCCATGGCAAATTTTACTCAATTTTATACCATGGCAAACTTCTTTAATTAACATGTTCGAAAACATGTAAAGTTGCCATGGCAAAGTTATAATTGTTGAAAACATGGCAAACTTTTCCATGGCAACATACGATGTTCAAAAACATGGCAACCTTTTGTAGATGTTCAAAAATATGACAAATTTGCCATGGCATTTTAAAATGTTCAAAAACATGGCAAAGTTGCCATGGCGAACTTTAATATGTGCAAAAACATGGTAACTTCTTTTAATTAAGTTTGTTCAAAAATATGAGAAACTTCGTTTAATTAACATGTTCACAAATATGCAAACTTGCCATGGCAACTAAAGATGTTCAAAATAACGTGGCAATGTTTTGTAGATGTTTAAAAACAAGGCAAATTTGGCATGACAACTAAAATCAGTATTGTTTATAGATGTGTCTTTTCCCATGGCAACTAAATGCATTTTTTGCTATGGTTCGTTGTGTCTTTCTGCCATGTCCATCCGGAGAATGTTTTGTCATGGACATTACAAATTAGTTTGAAAACACGGCAAGTTTGTTCTTTCAAATTTGTTTTTGCCATGGGGATTACATGTAGAATATCATTACAACTTAAGATGTTTTCTCCATTTTTTCCCGAAAATTTTCTATGTGTCTAGAGAGAGCTTTTTTCACCATATCACTTCATGGCAACTTTTGCGGTTTTTTTTTGTAAACTTTTTTCTCCAGTTTTTCGTACTGCACATATGCAAATTGCCATGATTTCTTCCTTTTGTCGCCATTTTTTTTTAAACGTAAACTTGAACGTGGCAAAAAAATCATAGAATGGCAAAAGTCCATGGCAATTATGACGTGCAAAAGAACGTTGTTTATTAGTCGCAGAAAAACTGGGCCTTTTTTTACTAGTCGTAACTTAATATGAGCTTTATTTTTCGTTTTCCTTTCACAGGAAAAAGGCCGGCCCTGTTGATGGGGGCGTTCGCGCTGGGGCGTTCTCCTCCGGAACGAGTTGTACTCGTTCGATCGATCCCGCTTCCGTCCGGAACGAAAAGTTCGATCTGGCGCGCTCCAGACCGACGGTCGCGCCTTATCGGTGTCCCTATTGTTTGCTCTGGTAGTGCTGTCATCCTTCCGGACATGCAAGACATCTCTGGGCTCTGTTGTACCCTGAGTTACAACTTACAAACTTTGTGCGATGTAACCGTTTGCATTTACTAGTTTGATCAATGCGAGTCTCAGTCAAATATTTACTAGCTTCTGCTTTGTGCTGGTTCAGCGTGTGCTCAGCAGGTTCACCGAACTCTGCATCAGCAAAATGTTCATCTGAAACCCACCTCCGATTAGTTCCAACTGCGGCGCGCGGCCGGCCGGCGCAGTGCTCCGGGGCGTGCCGCCGGCATCTAGCATCGGGCATGATGCCTCCGGAGGACGCGCACGGACGCACCAGCGCCGGTGCTGTCCGTGCTGGGATCGGGGACGCTCCTCAAGAAAAAAGTCCAAAAGAAACCTTGAAGTTGTGGACGAAAGCTAAATCAAACCCTGAACTTTGAATCCCGGAAATTAACACTCTGAACTTGTAATCCCGGTCTATTTTGGACCCTAGATCTATTTGGCACACCGGGAATAATTCAATCCCGGCCGGGATAACCAGCTACTCTCAGAGGCAAGAATTTGGGCCGGCCCATTATAACACAACAAGAATTCGTGAAATTTAAAAAATGTTTGCACATTTCTAAAATTGTTCAGAAGTTAAAACATGTTCCTATTTTATATTTTTTGCACGAATTCAATTCATTCTCTATTTCTAAAAATTATTTGGAATTCTGAAATTTTATTCACATTTTAAAAAACTGTTCGTGATTTCATAAAAAATCACATTTGTCAAAAAATGTTCAGAATTCCAACAGTTTTTCACATGCTATTAAAAATGTTTCGGATTTCAGAATTGTGTCACATTTTTTAATAATGCTTTTGGAATTTCATAAATCACTTCGTAAATAAATAAAATTAATGTTTCGGATTGTTGGCTGCGGACTCGACTGGGCAGGCCCACCAGACATAAAGCGAGTTTTATTTTTCTTATCACGGGCTGTAAATATTCTTTCTTTCTTTTTCTTAACGCGCGATGTAATAAAGACAAGAGAGAAAAACATGCCGTGGAGTCGAACTTGGGACCTGGCAGTGCTGACCTGATTTTGCTAGCCACTACACCAAACGACTATGACTTACATAGTAAGAGGCCAAAAATATTTAATCAGAAACCAAAGCGTCGAACTTTGAAAACTTTTTTTAGGGGCAAACAAGTATTGAATACGTATTTATTTCTGAAATGTGTGCATTAAATATTACCATGTATTTGGAAAATGTGTGCATTAAATATTTTTACCAGTGTTGACCTGATTCAGTTAAATGTGTGCGTTTAACAGAAAAATGTTTATTGTCGTTAAGAAAATATAAAACATGTATTTGGAAAAAATATTACCATGTATTCAAAAAAGTTTTGAAAGCATTTAATTTAAAAATGTCCATAATGTATTTGAAAATATCAAAATTTTATTAAATATTTAATGTGTGCATTAAAAATGTACATTGGGTACTGAGAAAAATTAGTCTGGTGTAAAAATGAAAAAAGACAAGAAAACATAAAAGAAAAAACTAAGAAAAAACAAATTAGTTCGCGCGCGTGAGCGAGCGAGCTACTGGGCCGGCCCAATTCAGCAATTACCGGTGAAGTCCTCTAAGGGTTTAAAATAGGCGGGATTAGAAAGTTTGGTGTGCTGATTTCAGGAATTAAGAGTTTGAGGTTTAGTTTAGCTTTCGCCTACAAAACCAAGGTTTATTTTGGACTTTCTCCCGCTCCTCAATGATGCCGCGTTAACCGCGCCAAGTAGAAATCGGATTCACCAAAGCCTGTACCGGTATCGAAACGGTTTCCCACCATACCGGTAGCTCCGGAGTAGTACGTTATAATCACCTGCCTTTTCTGGCTAATCACGGCCTCAAGTACTTTTAAACCGCAGCTAGCAGCCCACGGCATCATTTGTTTGGCGCTAAGCCAGACTGATGCAAGATTACAGAGCTTATTAAGCCTAGTGCCTAGGCACTAGGTAGCACTCATGGCGCCCGCCGCGTTCGGGGGAGACGGACGAATCCGCCTCCGCCTCCGCCTCCGGCGCACAGAAGCCTGCTCGCGTACTCTATCTATATATACCAGCCGCTTCGCCCGGAGAGCTCCATCCAGCCAGCCAGCCAAGCCAAGCCAAGCGGCTCTGATCGGAGGAGCAGAGGAAGAAGCAAAGCACGCGCACCGCAGGTCTGCAGCCACGATGGCCCGCCGCAAGGTCCCCATGAGGCTCATCGAGAAGGCGCGGGCGCGCGCCGAGACGCACGCCAGGAGGACCAAGGGGCTGCAGAAGAAGGCGTCGGAGCTCGCCACGCTCTGCGCGGTCCCGGTCGCGCTCGTCTGCTCCGCCGGCGCGGGGCTCCGCCGCTCGTGTGGGAGTCGGAGGAGGGAGTGCTCGAGAGGTACCGGCGCGCCGTCCCGGCGGAGGCCCGCGCGCGGCACACGCACCGGAGCTACATGGAGACTGAGCTGGGCAAGGAGAGGGCCAAGCTCGCCCGGACGCGGCACGGCTGCCCCGGCGCGCTCGCGGACTGGGACGCCGCGCTCAACGACATGACGCTGGACGAGGCGCGGGGGCTGCTCGAGACCATCGACGCGGCGCTGCGGGCCACGGGAGACAGGATGGAGGCGCTGGGCATACCTGCCGACGGCGGCCACGGCCGGCTCGAGGGTTCTTCCCACGACGCCCTCATGCCGCAGCAGCGCGGGCACGGTGTCGGCAACCCCGTGGACATGGACGCCGCCGGCTTCCAGCAGCTGCAGATGGTGCCGTTCCACGCTGGGAACAACGACGGCCTACTCGAGCAATTCTCATTGGACGATCCCTTCCAGACGCAGCCAGGGTGCCGCGGCTTCCAATGCGTCGGCGGCAACTACTCGGGCGGCGGCGACGCGATGCTCTCGCCAGGCCTCGCCAATGCCGACTACAACTACTCGGGTGGCGGCGACGCGATGCTCGCGCTAGACCTCGCCAATGCTGACTACAACTATTCAGCCGGCGGCGACGAGATGCTCACGCTAGGCCTCGCCAATGCTGACTACAACTACTCGGCCGGCGGCGACAAGATGCTCGCGCCGGGATTCGCCAATGCTGACTACAACTACTCGGCCGGCGGCGACAAGATGCTCGCGCCGGGCGTCGCCAATGCTGACTACAACTACTCGGCCGGCGGCGACGAGATGCTCGCGCTAGGCCTTGCCAATGCTGACTACAACTACTCGGGCGGCAAGGACGAGATGCTCGCGCCGGGCTTCGCCAATGCTGACTACAACAACTCCTCCAGCGGCGGCGAGATGCTCCCGCCTGGCTTTGGCAATGCTGACTACGACTGGACTGATCTCACCATGTGGGTTGCCGACGAGTTGTGCGATGCAGTCATGCCACTTGGGTGCTACCCTGACTTCGCCGACGGTACTCTTCCGCCCGAGTACTCCGCTCAGGTCGTCACCGGCAGGGACTACGTCAATACACCACCATCTAGCGGGTACGGGTACCCAATGGCCATGGGCGTGGGCGACAACTTCACTCATCTCGACAGCAACTACACGGCGCACTGGCAGTTCCAGCGCTTCGACACAAACACTCTGCTACTAGGGGAAATGTAATCGTAGTTTTGGAACTAGAGTATCTTAATTCTCACGCGTTCGAAGTTAGATTTTTGCAGATCTACATAATTTTCTATATTACGTCCATGATTTTGTACGGAAATTTCGAAACATTAACCATCAGTTTTTCTTAATGAAAATTGGGGGAAACCCCTTTTCATAAAAAAATAGTTATAGAATTTTCACGAAAAGAGCATGAGCTCCTCTTCACAAAGTTTTTTTTTGTTTGGATAAAGCTTCACAGTTCACAAAGTTCATGCTCATAAACTCCACTCAAGAGTAGAAACAGTCGGTGCCCAATACGCATGTACTCCATCTAGACAGGTTTGTAGAAACAACCTTTCATACTTTTGGATCACAGCCAAAAACAGAGCACATAGTCACATACTAGAAGGAAAGCTGAGCGTTGCCGCGGCAGGGAAAAACTAACTAAACGTGCGACCGGCAATTACTTTGCAACCAACGCAGTATATCCCCTTCATTATTTTTGGCGCTGATTCCGGATGCATCAGGATCTCTTATTCTCTTCAACACTACTGCAAGAGTTGTGGTGAAACATGATCATTGGTTTCAATTGAGAAGGAAACATTAAATTTGATATGTATTTGAACTGTGTGTACTTGAAATTTTAAGTTTTGAATTAATATGTTGCAAACATATATGTTCAAATGAAGTTTGTATGAAAGCATTTGGCTCAATGGGTAAAAACAAAAAAATGACGATAAAATTTTGGGGGATGGGCTATATGAAAGAAAGTTTAATTCCTAAAAAATGAGCAACTAAAGGAGGAATAGAACGGTGAATTAAGTTACTGTGGATGGGGTAGAGATGCTCTAAGCCTCACATGCTTATATAACAGATGCAAACTGCTTCCCATCAGGTGAGGCACAATACTTGTTACAGGGCTAAGTGGATCGTGCTGGGCTTGATGTTCTTATTTTGAAAAGCTCATTTTGACGTTTCTGCTATCTACAAGTCTCCTATTTGATTTCCATCTTGGGGAGGTATGTCATACATATACCATAATTCAGAAATCAGGGTTGCAAGTGATCTCTCAAAAAAAAAAAACTGTTCCACATATTAACTTCTGTCATCAAGGAGGATTTGATCTCAAAGTCATACTATTTCTAGAGGTAAACCATGTTTCTCTTCATGTGAAGAAAGCACCTGGAGAAACAACCAGATTCCGCGGTTTCCATTTTCTAGTAACTTCCTCTTAGTCATGAGTATGGCATAGTTGATTGACTGCCATAATGCGGTAATCAAATATTAGGAAAAAATTCCTTCCTCTCCATGGAGCCTTCAACATGATCATCAATATACTAACTCCTTCCCAGTAGAATTATTCCTATAGTGCATCAACAGAGTCCATAGCTCCCATCAGATAACTGCATCGGTTGATGTGGATGCACCGGTCTTACTTTTCCAGTCGAAAATACTAATGACAACAGCCTGATGCCATGATCCACATAGCCCTAGATCCAAACTAATGACCTCGACTTGCTCGCGAGGAAGACGCTTCCTCTCCCTTGCCGTGGCGATAGGGACATCTCATGCCTCCACATCGCGCCCTGCACTACATTGTGCATGACGTGAACAACAAAGGATAACCTAGGATTCAAGAGTTGGATAGCAGCGACATCGGATGCGGTGGTTGGGAAGGCGGAGGCAGCGCATGCATAATCGAGGAAGGTGGAGGTCGATGCCTGTTTGCAAGGTTGGAAAAGGCGGTAGGTGTAAGCGAGGCGGTTGGCCTTCGCCTAGTGCCTAGGCGGTGATTAAGCGCCCTAGGCGCGACCTAGACGGTAATATAGTTTTACTATCAAGGTGTATTCGTGAGTATTATATGTGTGTCAATATTAATTTAGGGCATATAAATAAGTTAACTACCAGCTACTGCCATTGGAATATGGACTATTTGGCATATTAGTGCAATATGGCATGATTCCTCGTTTGGATAGACAATTCCTTGCTTGCACTGCCTAGACGTCCATTTATGCCCTAGGCGAGGCGTTTGGCCATCGCCTAGCGCTTAGGCGTGCCTAAGCGCCTCCTAGGCACTGCCTTTTCCAACAGAGCCTGTTTGTTTGGTTTACTCAAATATCTCATCAAATGTCGTACAAACAATAAAAACATTTTCATTCATCCTGAGCTATATTTTGATAAGGAAGAACATGCTATCACGGCTCCTAGCCACACACTATTTATAGACATATACAAGTGAAGGTGCATCCCAACACAAAATCGTCTCATACACTTCTTGCCCAGTTCTCATGTGTACATTGTCGTTCTAGAGAAGGAATATAATCTTCATAGGCGAGAAGCACAGTTTGTTTCTCCTTGTGGTCTGTTTCATCCAATTCGTGCGGGTCTCCCTAAGCTATGGGAACACCGGTTTCAAATGGATTTCTCAAGTGAGATGAGCCGACCATGGACAACCCGTGAGGAATGGTCGCAAAGGCCAGTGTGGCATAGTGACTAAAAACTCGAAAGATAAGCACACTTGTAGTTAGAGCTTCTTAGTAGGATTTGCATCTTTAATCTAGGAGTAAATTCTAAAAAACCTGCCACAATTGTATTGTGATATCTAATTAACATGTGAGGAGAGTGATATCTAATTAACATCCTATTTTTCACAATATGTTTTGGTTCATTTAATGATAAAATTGTGCAAATGACAACAAGCTTATAATAATTATGTATACAAGATTCAATTTATTCCTCGCAACAAAGTATTTAATTTTGTAATGTTCACCCGGGCAAGAAACCTCAGTATTTCTTAAACCCATTCACTTCAAGTTGTATATTGAGTTCAGTGCTAGCCTCGACCCTCAGTGTTGCACATTCTCTATATACCAATGGAATAAACCAGGAACTAGTGTCGGCAAAAAGGTTCCTAAGCTAGAGTTTGCATTTACCAGCCATGGACAATAGAGGTCTACATTGGAACAATTTATGTACAAGACTATTATTTTTCTGCATAGAGTTGCATATTTGTACTCTTTACTATATGCAGGTGCATTATTCAGGAGGGATGAAATCTATCAACAGTACATGAAGCACATCCCAATTCCTGATCACTATGGTTCCCTGATCCCATCCACATCATGGTTGGGACTTGGAAGATTGGTGAAGTAGTTGTATCAACAGCCCTTTGCATTACCTCACCAACATCCTCTTGGGACAGTGGGATCAGCAGAGGGCCAGGAGGCTCAAGCCCTCATTTGGGCCATCGAAGAAGTCCATAGCCTGACCACTTAGGGAGGCTCTAGGCTAAAGACCCCATTTATCATGCTTACATAGATCCAGTGTTCCCTTTCCTAAAGTTGCTAGCAAACATCGCAAGTTGGACCGTCTTATCCTGTCTACTCCCTCCATCCTGAATTACTTGTTTTAGATTTGTCTAGATACAGATGGATGTAGACACATTTTATTGTTAGATACATTTGTATCTATACAAATCTAAGACAAGTAGTTTGGGACAGAGGGAATATTTTGTTTCTGATTGTTGTAATCAAGCATATTTTGGTTGTTAGCGAAGTAATATGAATCATATATCGCTGATGTTAAAAGTACGATATGTCATGGTTTAACGCTGGTTTTAGCTCTCTAAGCAGCAGCTATGTTAAAGAAGAAGAAACTTGGTGGTGGGGATTTCAGTCCTTTGAGCCGGCACGGGTGTAGTGACAGACCATCTATACTGATAGTTGCTCCTCCAAAGGTTGAGCCTAACTAGACTTGGTCCATCGGCAAAGATCGCACTTAGAAGGAAGTTCTAACCAAGTCTTTTGAAGAGGGGGAACGCACAAGGGCTGCAGTAACTGAAGGAGAGAAGCTTATAGGTGTGATGAACCCCCAACCAAGGCGGGCGGGGAAACAGAAGGAGAAGCGAAAGAGAGACCGTGGACAGGCCAACAGGGGGAAGAACTATGCCGAGGAGGAGAAGCGGCTCCTAAGGGGGAGTGGCGTCTACTCTGGCTTCGATACTTGACAGTGTCTGGAACAAATGTTATTTATCAGTGTTATCTTCCATCGTCACTGTTGGTGCATCTGCTACTATAGTTTTGCCGCAAAGGTGACTTGTGGTCAATGTTATTTATCAGTGTTAGCTTCCGTCATCACTGTTGGTGTGTATTAATTACTGTGTATTTCTACTTGTTTGTAAAGGGACAAAAACATAAACAAAATATGTTGCATAAAACTTAAGTGAATGATGTCTTGCAAGTGCAGAGGGCTGGTTGGATCTGCTTTAGAAGTAAGAGTATCGATTCCATGAAAATCCGACAAGATGGTCATTTGCCTCTATAGAGATTGATCGCAAAGTGCTTGCAAGTTATCTTGGGGCATCTTCAATGGCGTACTCCAAACTGCCCCTAAATGCCTGCGAGGTGTTCGGATGTCCGAATTCCCGCAAACTGGACATACACTTTGTGGGAGGTTTGTAGGAGTCCGTGGACAGGTTGGGAGGTTTGTAGGAGTCTGTGGACAGCCCAGCAGGGGGAGAACTACGTTAGGAGAAGCGGCTCCTAAGGGGGAGTGGTGTCTCGCTTTGATACTTGACAGTGTCCTAAACAAATGTTATTTTTGTGTGTTAGCTTCTGTCATCACTAATGGTGCGTCTACTGCTGTAGTTTTGTGGCGAAGGTGACTCGTCACTCATGGGTTAATGAGGCTTTGCTTATTCATTTGTCATCTATCTTGCTTTGTGCTAGCTTATACTTTGACGGCCGAAATCACTATGTTGACCCTTTCTGGAAACTTAAGCACGATCTGACCTTGGTTCCAAAAAAATTGTGATCCCTTTTCCTACCACCGTAGTCACTGGCTGTTGGGTAACACACCCTGCCGCCGAGGACCTCGACAGTAGGGGTAACGACAATTGGTAACGGCTCTGGCAACCCTGCTGACGTGGATAAGACCCTACCTGGTGGTAGGGTACAAAATAATTAAGTGACGGGAGGCCCACCCAGGCCTCCCACCCACCCGTTCGCGCCCAATTCTCTTCCTCCCCGAGCTCAGCCTCTCTCCCCTCTCCCCCCACTAAATCCCTCTCCATTGGGTGAAGATTTGTTCGGAGAATTTTAAAATATATTTGTGGATTCTAAACATGTTTATAAAATTTTCAAAAATGTTTGCAAAATTAAAATAAGTTCACTAATTAGAAATAATTCAAGAATTTAAAATGTTTGTGAATTTTAAAAAGTTCGTGAATTCAGATTTTTGTTGTAAATTTGGAAAAGATGTTCAAGAATTAGAAAACTTTATGCGAATTTGGAAAGTGTTGGCTTGAAAGAATGTTTGTGAATTTGAAAAACATCATAGAATTAAAAAATATTCATGATTTTTTTAAAAACTTGAGCACAAAAAATGTTCATGAATTCAAAAATGTTCATGAATTTTAAAAAAGGTGAAATTTTTAATAATTGTTCAGAAATTTGAAAAATGTTCAAGAATTTAAAAATGTCTGCGAATTGAAGAAGTGTTTGCGAATTTTAAAAATATTCATGAAATTGAAAAATGTTCACAAAACAATAAAGAAAACAGTAAAACAAACAAATAAAAGGAAAGAAGAAAAAAAGAACGTAAAAAACTTCCGAAACCTTCCCAAAACCAGGTGAAAATTGCAGAAGCTTCCTAAAAACCGGCAAACTAGGCCTGTTATGCCGAAGCGAACGTGCCACTCCCGAGCGAATGCGAATGGAAAAATATGGTTAAGGGGCCAACCCAGGTGGGGGCCATTGTAGGCGATCTCTCGATATTGCTCACAGAGAGTGATATGTAGTCTTTGGTGGGTACATATGTGCAATACCTTACCAACAATAGTTTTGTTACCCAAATACAACATAATAATATTGCAGGTAACACAAAAGTATGAACAATTCCATTGTTGTGTGACATGCATGCAAAGTAGAGAAAGCATCATTAGCATACAATGGCGTGCTTTAGAAGGAAAAACAACATAGGTGTGTACTTCAGCCATTCAGCGTTACTAGTATGGAAACAAAGCAACACTTCCTTCATGCACTGTCTATGCCGTTGATATTTTTCATTCAGAAACCATTGGAGTTTGTGTTTCGTAGGATTTATGTCTATAATTTTACTCATTAGGCAGATCGGGCTTTCTATTTTAAATCTTCACCACAAATTGCAGATCGAACCATCGAAAATAATTTGGATGATGGGGATGAACCGCATTGTGTTGAAAACAAGTCTTCGTATTGTAATTTTTTGGCGAAAAGGGCTAAGGTCATTTATCAAGTATGATAGGCCCTTTCGTACACATTCATATGAAAAGATAAAATTACAATCAAATCCTTAAAAGTGCCGAAGTTTTCTTCCTCCTGCACCCACTGGCGGCGCGCTGTGGGCATAGCTGGACGCCACCTCTAAGCCTTCATCTCCATGAAGGAAACTTTTATAAACCAGTCTTTGTATTGCATTGTTAATATGTAATAAACTAAATTGCACTGGGAGAGGCATCAAGAAGGATTCAAATGAGGTGTTGGATCGGAGTAAGGCGCTGGCACCAAGAAACTTAGCACGATCGATGTATTCCAACAAATGCTGTTTTCTAGTACTAATTGTTTGGCTTGCTCAAATATCCCATTAAATGTTTCTCTACGTACGCAACAAAAAGAAGAGAAATGTCATTTTCAAGCATTGTGAGCTATCACTCGTGAAGGAAAATATGCTCTCATGGCTCTTAGCCACGCCCACATACTATTTATACAAGTGAAGGGCGCATCTCAACACAAAACCATCATCTCATGCATTTTCTTCCCAGTTCTCATGTGAACATTGCCGTCCTTGAACAAGAAAATAAATCTGTTTTTGCTCGCGGCCGCTTCATTAGATTCATCTGGGTCTCCCTCGGCTCTGGCTTTGCTGATTTCAGGAGGATCTCCCTACTGAGATGAGCCAATCTAAAAACTCAAAAACTAGAATACTGGTTATTGTTCTTTAGCTACTCACCTAGATTGGACCCTCAATTTTACGTGGTGTAATTTTGGAAAATTCCACTCTGCACATAAGATGTGTGGGCTTCAACAAAGCTTCAGAGTGGTGACTGAGCGCAACTAGAATGGGTAGCTTCCTCGTGGTTGAATCAGTTCACCACGGTTTAATTCCTAGGCTTGGCACTAGCGTTTGCATTTGCATGCTCAATAATATGGCTGCATGCATGATATTGATGCAAAGGCCTAGGTTAATCCTCCTTTTCAAAAACAAACTAGCGTTCGCTTTTTTTTCGATTTATTTCAGATTTTTCGGCGATGTTCGTTTGTTAGGAAATAAACCACGAGTGTGTCATGGCGTGCGTAGCGTGTGTGTTCTGTGTGTGCGGTGGCGCGGGAGAGTAGGACTAGGTTGTTGGCGAGTGGGCGCGGGTGAAGCATGCAGAGTCCAGCCGCGTCGAGCGCGTAGGAGCGCGCCGTGCGCGCGACCTGGGCATGCGGATCGTGGGAGCGCGTGGTGTGCGAGCAGGCAGGAGTGGGGTGTGGCGTGTGTGTGCTATATAGCTCCTCCCTGTGTACATATAAGCTAAGCCAGCTGAAAAGAGAAAATATTAGGGCGTTGGTGCGCCCGTGGCGGCGTTCGTCACCGGCAAAATTCTGTGATGTCTCCTCCAGTTCTTCTTCTAACTCCGTCCATGCGAGAGATAGAGGGCTCGGCAACGTCAATTGGCATCAGAGCGACCAGGTTCGAGGGTGCCGTGGCGTGCGGTGGCGTCCGCGGCGAGCGCGGCGGACACGGAGACCACAGCTGCGGCGCGCGTGTGGCACTGAGATGCAACACGGCGGCGCACGGAGCTGCGGGCTGCCGTGGCGGCAGCAAGTGGCGCTCGACAGGGCGCAACACGGTGGAGTGTGGTGGTAGTCGCATCGGTGCGGATGCGACAGCGGCCGGCGAGGTGCCGCGTTGCATGGCTTCTACGGCGGCTCGTGCTGGAGGCACACCATGGCGTCGGGCGGCAGCAGCCACGGCGAGACACGTCGGGCGTGTGTGCGTGCGCGCGCGGGGTGTGTCAGGCGCGGTTCGGGCTGCATCATGGTCGTGGCGTGCGTGTCTGGCCATAGTCTGGGCATGTTCTGACTAGTGTATGGGAACTGTACGACTTATGTCCAGGCTTGGTCTGACTTGTGTGTAGAGTTCATCACCATGTGTGTGTAGCCAGTCTGTTGGCGAACGTCGGGGTGCGTGAGTGGGTTTGTTGCGGGCTCGACGCGACCGGGGCGTGTGCGTGCGCATCGGGGGCGCGGACTGAGCGGGCTTGACCGAGTGCTCCCCGTGGAGGGGGGCGTGGGTTCGTGCCCTGGGTGTGTCCATGGTATAAAACCTCCCGTGTGCGTTGTAACTGGTGTGGGTGGAGAAGGAGCTCGGCGTGTGTCGCCGAGCAAAAGATGGAGGCTGCGTCAAGCTCTGGCCGTGTGTCGGTCAATGGAGGTGCTCGACAGCGTATCTTGTGTCGGTGCTCAGTGGTGTGTGTCGTCGGAGACAAAGAAGATGGTGTTCCCCGCGACAGTCAACGAGGAGCCGGTGTCTTGTACGTCAAGATGGACGGCGACGTCATGGTTTAGGGAGAGTATGTTAGGAAATAAACCACGAGTGTGTCATGGTGTGCATAGCGTGTGTGTGTGCGGTGGCGCGGAGAGTAGGACTAGGTTGTTGGCGAGTGGGCGCGGGCGATGCATGCAGACTCCAGCCGCGTCGAGCGCGTAGGAGCGCGCCGTGCGCGCGGCCTGGGCATGCGGATCGTGGGAGCGCGCCGTGTGCGAGCAGGCAGGAGTGGGGTGTGGCGTGTGTGTGCTATATAGCTCCTCCCTGTGTACGTATAAGCTGAGTCAGCTGAAAATAGAAAATATTAGGGCGTTGGCGCGCCCATGGCGGCGTTCGTCGCCGGCAAAATTCTGTGTTGTCTCCTCCGGTTCTTCTTCTACCTCCGTCCATGCGAGACATAGAGGGCTCGGCAACAACATCGTTCAGTGGTACGTGACATTTTCATCGACAACGAAGGCGTTTGTGATGATTTTTTCATTCTCAAAATGTTATGCCAGCTCAGTATCTTAGATGTGTTGATCAGGATAGGGTGTGCGTTTGTGTGAGTATCTGTGTTTGTACCATGTTAAGAATAACAAAGCTCGAAAGTGGATACATGACAGCATCCTATGGAAGTAGTACTGAGAGTGTAAGGGCATATTTATTCCTAAAGTGTTTTGGTGATTGATGACAATGCTTTTGCGGACTAATCGTGTGCGTTAAGTATTTCAGAGATTCATCCTTTGGCACGAGACGATTCCCTCCCCTCGGAGTTTGAAGCGAAGACGGTGTAGCCCTTTCGATTCAGTTTTGGTGGACTTGTGTCGTAGGAGTCACCGTACTATCAAGAGGGGGTCCGCATTGGTTAGGCTAGCGTGGAATCAACACGTACACATTCTCTTTGCACCCTCTGAGCCTTTCCGCTTCGTTGAGGGCTCCCTTGCTGCCTCCTCCCTGAGGTCTGGTCCCAGCGGTAGTACCGCGGACCACAGCGGTAGTACCGCCCGAGTGCTACAAGCGGCAGTACCGCTCCACAGTGGTAGTACCGCTTGGAGCCCTCAGCCGTAGTACCGCTGCGGCTCCGTGCTCCTACCGCCTCGACTCGAGGGCTCTCTTCTCGTGTCGGGTTTTGCGACACTAGTTGCGGCAGTAGAAGCGGTAGTACTGCTTGTAAGCGGTAGTACCGCCCTTACCACCACGGTAGTACCGCTCTGGGTCCAGGTCCTGCTCTGCTTCTCGCTCTCTTCTTACTGCGCGACAGTACCGCGAGGTGGGACGGTAGTACCGCTGGCCACAGCGGTAGTACCGCCCCCCCCCCAGCGGTAGTACCGCCCTGTGCGGGGCTGAGCGGGGGTAACGGTTGGATTGTCACTCCCCTTATAAAAGGGGGTCTTCTTCTCCAAGTTGACTTACCTCTTTACCTCCAAGCTCCATTGTTGCTCCAAAGCTCTCGCCCGATCTCTCTCCCTACCCAATCAAACTTGTTGATTTTGTAGGGATTGGTTGAGAAGGCCCAGATCTACACTTCCACCAAGAGAAATTTGATTCCCCCCACTCATCCCTTGCGGATCTTTTTACTCTTGGGTGTTTGAGCACCCTAGACGGTTGAGGTCACCTCGGAGCCATATTCCATTGTGGTGAAGCTCCGTGGTTTCGTTGGGAGCCTCCAATTCGGTTGTGGAGAGAGCCCCAACCTTGTTTGTAAAGGTCCGGTCGCCGCCTTCAAGGGCACCAATAGTGGAATCACGGCATCTCACATTGTGTGAGGGCGTGAGGAGAATACGGTGGCCCTAGTGGCTTCTTGGGGAGCATTGTGCCTCCACACCGCTCCAACGGAGACGTACTTCCCCTCAAAAGGAGGGAACTTCGGTAACACATCCTCGTCTTCACCGGCTCCACTCTTGGTTTTCTCGTGCCTTTACTTGTGCAAGCTTATTTGTGTTATATCCATTGCTTGCTTGTGTGCTTGTTGTTGTTGCATCATATAGGTTGCTCGCCTAGTTGCATATCTAGACAACCTACTTTGATGCAAAGTTTAATTTGGTAAAGAAAAGCTAAAAATTGTTAGTTGCCTATTCACCCCCCCTCTAGTCAACTATATCGATCCTTTCAATTGGTATCAGAGTCAGGTTTCTTTATTAAGGACTTTGCCGTCCGAAGAGTATGGTTGACACCGTAGATGGTGCGGAGGAGCACTCCGGTGTGAATCCAATCTCGTCTACGGCCGATGGGGGAACCGCGATCTCTCGTGAGGAATTTAATGTGGCTTTGGACACATTGAAGACCTCCATGACGACCGAGGTTGAAAGCATGTTTAATAAATTCATAGAAGGGCTTAAACTATCCACCGTACCGTTGAAAGTGGGTGAACCCACTAACAAGGTTACGGATGCTAACTCCGACAAGGGGGAAGCTACTAGTGAGAAAGCTCCTTCTTCTAGTGGTAAAAATGGCACCGGCATCTTTGCCCATGTGGAACCTCCACTTGTCTATGGTGGACTGGTTCCTCCACTCATTTGAATCATGTCGGCCCTGCCCCTAAGATTGTGAAGAATGAGGACTTTGATTCTTGGGTCTATCGCTTTAAGCGTCACTTAAATCATGTGAATACTAATCTTTGGAGAATCATTGAAGAAGGTTTCTATCCGCATGACCGAAGCAACTTCACTCCTAGAGAAGCCGCGGATAATCAATTCAATGAGAATGCTCTCTTCATCATCCAAGAAGCAATTCCACCCGAAGATCTTCCTCATCTCCGGCCCTACTCCATGGCCAAAGATGCTTGGCACCAAGTTGTTTCCCTCTACCGGGGAAGTGCAAGCATTCAACGCTCTAACTATGAAGTTGTGCAAGATGAAGCCGATGAGTTTGCAATGAAAGAAGATGAAGAACCTCGTGAGCTTTATCGGAGAGTAACCAAACTCGCGGTTTCTCTCCGAGATCATGGAAGCAAAGACACGGATAACAATTGGATCAAGCGCAAATTCCTCAAGGCAATGATTCCTTACCACAAGGCCATGTCCTCCGTCATTCTTCAAAGGCCGGACTTCCACACCTTGTCCTCAAGTGAAGTGTTGGATGAGTTCGTGGCTATGAGCATCTTGGACAAGACCGCCGACAATGCGGTGCTACGCTCTCAGAGAGCAAAGAAGCCCAAGCTTGCACTAAAGGCCAAGCTTAATGTGGAGGAAGAGGACGAAGAGGAAGAGGAGGAGAGCAACCCCGAAGATACAAACTATGCCTATCATGAACACATGGCTCTTGCTTCAAGGCAATTCTGGAGCAAGAAGAACTCAAGGCCCAACTTCAACAAGAACAATTCAAGTGGCGCAAAGGTCAAGCAATGTGTGAGGACTTGCTACAATTGTGGCAATGTGAGCCACTTTGTTGCGGAGTGCCCGTATGAGAAGAGGGAAGACAATGGTGGCAAGCTCATCCGAAAGGACAAGGCCAAGTCTTTCCCCAACAGGAGCAACTTCACCAAGAAGACTCCTCCCAAGGCATTGGTGGTACAAGAAGAGTACAATGAGTATGATGAAGATTGTGAGTCGGGTGCCATGGCCTCCGTTGCCATTGTGACGACTCCACGGGTGTCTCTCTTCGACTCACCCAATGAGAGCATCACCGCCAAGTGCCTCATGGCTAAAGCCACCAACAAGGTAACCCCCAACATCAAAACTACCATCATTAATCACCCTTCTTTGATGGATTGCATTGATGAACATGAGGGGTCTAATGTGGAGGAGAATGAGTTTGAGTCCTTTATGGGTAAACTCAAGGGTAAATCCAAGAAGCATTTCGTTGCTCTCTTGGAACAACTTGGTGAAGCCAATGACATGATCGAGGCTCACAAAGATACCATCTCTAAGATGGAGGGGCATAGTCGTGACTATGCCGATGAGATTTCAGATCTTTCCAATGCTCTTGACGAAGAGCGTGGTCTTCGTTTTGCTCTTGAGGAGTCATACAACAATGATCATGCTAAACTAAAGAAAGATCTTGATCATGCTCTTGTTGTATCTCGTGTGCTAAATTCCGAGAAAGCCAAACTTGAGATTGATCTTGCTAGACTCAAGGAGGAGTTTGATATACTTGACAAGGCTCACAAGGCCTTGAAGGGTATTCATGCCAGTCTTAAAGAGTCTCATGATCAACTTCAAGTGAAGCTAACCAAGGAGAAAGCCACCTTTCCTCATATGGTTTTAATTGATAATGCAAATGCTACTAACCCTTGTTGTGAGCATGTGCATCTTATTGAGGAGAATGCAAAGTTGAAGGAGCAACTTGAGAAAGGCCTTGTGTCGTGCATACAAGGTAAGAAGAACCCCAACGACCTTTTGAGTAATCAAAAGGAAGTTGTAGCCAAGGAGGGGATTGGGTTCACACCCAAGCCCAAGAACAAGAAGAAGAATGACAAGACCAAATGAACTCCTCCTCTCAAGCAAACTTTTGTGAAGGAGGGAGAGAGTGCTTCCAAGGAGAAGAAGAACAATGCAAAGGGTGGTGGTGTCAAGAAGGGCAATGCCACTCCTTCCAACAAAGCCGGCGACTTTAACCCTTCTTATGTGTTATGCCGTGCTAGTGATGGGCATGTTTATACCAAATTTGTTGGTTCTCCTTATGAGTACATTGAATGGTCTATTTGGGTTCCTAAGACCCTTTTCACTAACATCAAAGGACCCATTACAAAATGGGTACCTAAAACCAAGCATTGATCTCTTGTAGGTGTTTGCTTCTGGTGGGGGATCATGGTTGCTCGATAGTGGAGCTACAAATCATATGACCGGAAGCAAGGACTTGGTGGTGGACGTGCACAAGATTCCATCTATGCCCGCCAATCTCGAGTGGGGTGATGCCTCGTCTTCTAAGGTATTGGGACTCGGCAAGGTTGTCATTTCTCATGATCTCACGATCGAGAAGGTCATGCTTGTTGAGTCCCTTGCATACAATTTACTTTCCATTCGTCAAGTTGCACTCATGGGTTTTGCCACCTTCTTTGATATTAATACTGTGGCCCTCTTGTGGAGCAAGACTCTTAAAGTAGCCTTTCTTGGGCATGTCGAAAACGTTCTCTATGTGATTAACTTTTCGGAGCGACCCACTAAGACCGCGACATGCCTAATGGCTAAAGTTGACGTGGGATGGCTTTGGCATCGCCGTCTAGCCCTGTCAATATGAGATCTTTGCAAAGTCTTCTCAAGGGGGACCATGTTCGTGGACTAACAAATGTTAGTTTTGCTAAAGATCGTGCTTGCAGTGCTTGTATCGAAGGAAAGCTACATGAGAAGGCTCACCCTCCCACGACTATCATTTATTCGAAGAGGCCTTTGGAGCTCCTTCACATGGATCTCTTTGGGCCTCCATCCTTTGATAGTCTTGGGGGTAGAAAGTATTGCTTGGTGATTGTGAATGACTATTCAAGATACACATGGGTATACTTCTTCAAGAGGAAGAGCGAGACCCAACAAACCGTCATTGACTTCGCGAATGAAGCCCAACGTCAACACAATGCAAAGATCTTGACTATAAGAAGCGAAAACGGGACCGAGTTCAAGAACTACACCTTGGATGAGTTTTTTAGTGATGAGGGGATCAAGCATCAATATTTCGCTCCATACACCCCTCAACAAAATGGTGTAGCGGAGAGGAAGAACCAAGCGTTGATGGATGCGGCAAGGACCATGATGGCGGAGTTCAAGTGTCCATACAACTTTTGGGCCGAAGCCATCAACACCGCGTGTCATGCATCAAAACGGCTCTACCTCCGCAAGGGCTTGAACAAGACTCCATATGAGATTCTCACCGGTAACAAGCCCAACCTCAAGTACTTCCGGGTGTTCGGGTGTAAGTGCTTCATTCTCAAGAAAGGTGTTCGTTTGTCTAAATTTGAGGCTAGAGCTCATGAGGGCATATTTGTTGGTTATGCTACAAACTCCCATGCTTACCATGTTCTCAATAAGTCCACGGGCCTTATTGAGGAGACATGTAACATGGAGTTTGATGAGAATAACGGCTCCCAAGTGGAGCAAAGTGGTACTTGTGATGTAGGTGATGAAATTCCTCCCCAAGCCATAAGAAGAATGGGTGTTGGTCATATCCTACCCATTGAGGAACCCCTTGTGGCCGAAGGAGAAGGACAATGTTCCACTCAAGTGGAACCATCACCAACCCGAGACCCACACGCTTTCGAAGAACAAAGTGAAGGCCCTGAACCTCATGAACATGACCAAGGGCAAGATCAACCTCAAGACGGTGTTGAGTCACCAAGTGATGCCCAAGGTCAAGTTCTCTCCTCCGAGCAAGTTCAAGATCAAGAACAAGCTCAAGACGGCGCTCAAGATGATCAAGTGACCGCTCGTCAACTCACCCTCGAGGAGGAATTGGAGCGTCGTGCCGCCAAGATTGCATCCAAGCTCTCTACCAAGGGTCATCTCATGAAGAATGTGCTTGGAAGCATTCAAAAGGGGGTAAGCACTCGTAGACAATCGGCAAACTATTGCGAACATCACGCGTTTGTCTCTTGTGTTGAACCCCAAAAGGTCTATGAGGCTCTTGAAGATCCGGATTGGCTCAATGCCATGCATGAAGAACTCAACAACTTCGAGTACAACAAGGTGTGGAGATTGGTGCCAAGGCCAACGGGGAACCACAATGTCATTGGAACCAAATGGATATTCAAGAACAAGCAAGATGCTCATGGGACAATAGTTTGCAACAAGGCAAGATTGGTAGCACAAGGCTACTCCCAAGTCGAGGGTATTGACTACAGTGAAACCTTTGCTCCCGTTGCTCGCCTTGAATCCATTCGTTTATTAATTGCTTATGCTTCTCATCATAACTTTAAGTTGCAACAAATGGATGTGAAGAGTGCTTTTTCTGGTCCTATTAATGAGTTGGTATATGTCAAACAAGCCCCCGGGTTCGAGGACCCCTACTTCCCCGATCATGTGTATCAACTCGATAAGGCACTCTATGGCCTTAAACAAGCCCCACATGCGTGGTATGACCACCTTACCGAGTTATTGCAAGATCGTGGATTTGAAGTTGGGAAAATCGACCCCACTCTTTTTACTAAGAAGGTCAAAGGGGAGTTGTTTGTGTGCCAACTATATGTTGATGATATTATATTTGGTTCTCCTAACAAAGCTTTCAATGAGGAATTTGCCGCTCTCATGACCTCAAAGTTCAAGATGTCTTCGATGGGAGAGTTGAAGTTCTTTCTCGGGTTCGAGATCAAACAAAGAAGAGAAGGAACCTTCATCAACCAAGCCAAATACACTCAAGACATGATAAATATATTCAAGCTAAGTGATGTCAAGCCGGCTTCCACTCCAATGCCCACCAAGTGCCAACTTGACATTGATCCCAATGGTAAAGCGGTGGATCAAAAGGTATATCGCTCCATGATTGGCTCCTTGCTTTACCTTTGTGCATCTAGACCGGATATCATGTTGAGTGTGGGAATTTGTGCACGGTTTCAAGCCGCACCTAAGGAAAGCCACTTTGTGGCGGTCAAGCGAATCTTTCGATATTTGGCTCATACCCCAAACTTTGGCTTATGATACCCAAGAGGAGCAAACTTCAAGCTTGTAGGTTATTCGACTCGGATTGGGTGGGAGACAAAGTCGATAGGAAGTCCACTTCCTGAGGGTGCCAATTCCTTGGTTGCTCTTTGGTAAGTTGGTCTTCTAAGAAGCAAAGTTGTGTGTCGCTCTCGTCCACCGAAGCGGAGTATGTGGAGGCCGGTAGTTGTTGTGCACAACTTCTTTGGATGAGGCAAACTTTAAAGGATTACGGTGTCATTTGTGACAAAGTGCCTCTTTGGTGTGACAATGAAAGTGCCATCAAGATTTCTCTCAACCCGGTTCAACACTTCAAGACGAAGCACATTGAGATTCGGTATCACTTCATCCGGGATCACATTAGGTGAGGGGAGATCGAGCTCAACTATGTCAACACTCATGATAACCTTGCAGATATTTTCACGAAGCCCTTGGATGAAGCAAGATTTCGCGAGTTAAGGCATGAGCTAAATATCATTGATTCGAGCAATGTGACTTGAACCCTTTCACACCCCACCGTACTCAACTTGTTGTCTCGTTTAGGTGTAGGCATGGACATAGGGGGAGCGTTGTTCTCTCAATGAACTCTCCCTCCCCCCATTATGCATAAATTGATCAAGTCTTTCACATTAGCCATTTTTGATGGTACTGGTGCTTCAAAGACGAGTTTTGGTCATGGGCCCAAGGTTAAAATCTTCGCGGCGCCATACCTCTTGACTCAAACATAGGTGACCTCGGCCACCGCCCTCTCTTGAAGAGGTGTGTTTTTCCTGTCCTCTTGCTGGTGTTCTCGTTGCTGAGTCTTAGTTTCCTCTTCTTGCCATTTGTTTTCTTTTCTTTTTGAGCCGAGCCGTTTTGTGTCTAGTCGTTGAGTCTTGCTGGGCGGTACTACCGCTGGTGGTGCGCGGTACTACCGCTTATGTTGACAAGCGGTACTACCGCCCACCCTAGCGGTACTACCGTTGAGGGGCGGGACCAGGGGGTTATGTCGGGGCAGGGGGAGGTTTCGTCTCCTCCATACCCATTCGCACCGCCCCCTCGTTCCTCTTCGTCTCTCCAGCGTCGACTCGCCGCGGGAGGGCTCCGGAGGGCCGCCGTCTCCGGGCCGTCCCTCTCCATTTCCTTTGGTGGTGTCGATCCCCACCCCGTCCTCTTGCCATGGATGCCGGTATTGCCCCCGTTCCTCCTCTCTTTTTGTCTACATTTCAGATCTAGTGTCTTAGGGGCAATAGTGGTTGCATCTCTTGATTTTTGGCTAAATCCAGGCTTGAGTAGGTTGGAGAAGGCGACTAGACTGTTTAGATTGATTTTTGGTAGGAGTATTTTTGAATTTGGTAGTCCGGTAGTGCAGGATTTGACCACGGTAGTAGGGAACCGCCGTTTCCCCGTCTTGAGCGGTACTACCGCTCCCAGTGGAGCGGTACTATCGCTTGGGCGGTACTGCCGCTTATGGATCGCGGTACTACCGCTGTTTGCCCAATTCCATCCTATTCCTGCTATTTTTTGATCTCTTTTGTTGTGTTTGGTGGCTTATGCTCGTTCTTTCTGGTTGTTTCGTGTGTCCGTGTGTTTGGTTCCAGGTGATGGTCCTTCTGAGCAGCATGCGTGCCGTGTCAACCCCGGGCGTGCAACTTCCAAGCGCTACCGCACCTCTGAGACAACGGCGGCCTCATCCAGTGTTCCGCCTCCTCCTCAAATGAAGAAGATGAGTGCGTCCAAGCCCAAGCCAAGGACCAAGTCTGTGACCGAGATGTCTGCCAAGGAATTCTGGGAGAAGCGTTGGCGCAACCCCTATGAGGTCGATCAAGAACCCGCCTTGGTCAACCGCCCGTTCTGGAACCGTTTTCAGTATGCCATCTACTTTGATGTGATCAAATCAAAGAAGAATCTTTTTGTTGCTGTTCGCTCCATCGACGTTGACTTTATGGAGAAGGATCATGTCTACTTTGGGGAGGCTCTTCAGATGTGCACTCAGTTGAACATTCTCAGGATCATGCAGTTCAACAAGGACTTTGATGCTGATTTGGTGGCTCAATTTTATGCCACCGTCCATCTTGGCACAGATGAGGACAGGACTCTGACTTGGATGACAAATGGCAGGCTGCTCTCTGTCAAGTGGAAGGCCTTCATGGAGCTTCTTCAAATTGAGGATCAAGGTCTTGAGAACCCAGTTGGCTTTCGTCCTCACCGCAATGCAACTTCCACTCACAAGCAATCTCTCTGGCCATACTGTACCTTGAAGATTCACCTAGTGACTCAGAAGGAGACCTATGAGCTGCCTGCATTTCTAGGCATTCTCCATCGCATCTTCAGGGAGACTCTCTTCCCTCGCATTGGCAATTCGGATATGGTACACTCTTTCCTTGTGGACATGCTTCTTTTCTGTCAACATGAGAAGGAAGAAAACACTGGAGAATCCTTGGATATCTCTCATGTCATGTGGTCTGAGTTGGTTTCCGCCATCTTTGAGCGCAAATGCCCTATCTATGGACCATTTATCATGTTGCTCATTGAGAAGGCCTGGGAGCGTGTTTATCCTAAGGTTTTGTTGCAGACTGGGGATCTAGTTTCTCATGAGATCAAGCGTCTGAGGAAGAAGGAGAACTGGGGCACCGCAGCTCCGAGTTCTGGCATTCCGTCTGGAGCTGCTGACATGGAGACCGAGGCTGATGCTGATGATGACGATGACTATGAGCCTTCTGGAGCAGAGCCCTCTTGGGCAAAGAAGCTCAAGCGCAAGATGAAGAAGCTCTTCTGCATGGAGTCTCATGGTCAGTACATGACTCATGTGGCTGAGAAGCAGGCCAGGGGTTGTCACAAGGAGCTCATGCATCAGTTGGGTGCGACCGTTGCCAGCGGTTCTGAGGGCCAGATCACTGAGGAGGAGGAGTGGATTCAGCAGCACTGTCCGTGGACCGATTCAGACACCGAGCAGTTTCCGACTGACGATGGCAGTGCAGACGATCCCGCCAGGATGTGATGATAGAGCCCCTCAATTTGCTATCACCTGGAGTCTTAGCAGCGCTCTTTGCCTTTTTGGTGTCTCGATGCCAAAGGGGGAGAGAGCTTAGGGATTTGTCATTGTCGAGTCGTGAGCGTGTGTTTGTGTGGCGTGTTTGCCTTGCCTGTCTTTCTCGCAAACTCTTTTCTCGTGTTGAACCTTGTTTGCTTTGGCTTGGTTTGTGCTCGTGAGACTTTTCTTTCATATGGTGTAAGACATATGCACTCTATCGCATCTTATTAAGCTTATGTTATCTTGTGTTATTTATATTATGCTCATATTTACTATCTTGCTTAGTGTTAGCCTTATTGTTGCAAGATATGCATTGTCTATAAAATATAGGGGGAGTGTTGATCCTAGTATGTGTGTCGTGCAGTCCAAAGCACCTATCTAGATAGCACACATCTAGGGGGAGCCCGTCTATATTTTAGAGATGTGGGGTTTGCTTATGTCCTATATTTTTCCCATTTGTGCAAATCTCGTATTGTCATTAATCCACCAAAATGGGGAGATTGTAAGGGCATATTTATCCCTAAAGTGTTTTGGTGATTGATGACAATGCTTTTGCGGACTAATCGTGTGCGTTAAGTATTTCAGAGATTTATCCTTTGGCACGAGACGATTCCCTCCCCTCGGAGTTTGAAGCGAAGACAATGTAGCCCTTTCGATTCAGTTTTGGTGGACTTGTGTCATAGGAGTCACCGTACTATCAAGAGGGGGTCCGCATTGGTTAGGCTAGGGTGGAATCAACACGTACACATTCCCTTTGCACCCTCTAAGCCTTTCCGCTTTGTTGAGGGCTCCCTTGCTGCCTCCTCCCTGAGGTCTGGTCCCAGCGGTAGTACCGCGGACCACAGCGGTAGTACCGCCCGAGTGCTACAAGCGGCAGTACCGCTCCACAGCGGTAGTACCGCTTAGAGCCCTCAGCCGTAGTACCGCTGCGGCTCCATGCTCCTATCGCCTCGACTCAAGGGCTCTCTTCTCGTGTCGGTTTTTGCGGCACTAGTTGCGGCAGTAGAAGCGGTAGTACCGCCCACGGTAGTACCGCTCTGGGTCCAGGTCCTGCTCTGCTTCTCGCTCTCCTCTTACTGCGCGGCAGTACCGCGAGGTGGGACGGTAGTACCGTTGGCCACAGCGGTAGTACCGCCCACCCCAGCGGTAGTACCGCCCTGTGCGGGGCTGACCGGGGGTAACGGTTGGATTGTCACTCCCCTTATAAAAGGGGGTCTTCTTCTCCAAGTTGACTTGCCTCTTTTCCTCCAAGCTCCATTGTTGCTCCAAAGCTCATTTTCACCCGATCTCTCTCCCTACCCAATCAAATTTGTTAATTTTGTAGGGATTGGTTGAAAAGGCCCAGATCTACACTTTCACCAAGAGAAATTTGATTCCCCCCACTCATCCCTTGCGGATCTTGTTACTCTTGGGTGTTTGAGCACTCTAGACGGTTGAGGTCACCTCGGAGCCATATTCCATTGTGGTGAAGCTCCGTGGTTTTGTTGGGAGCCTCCAATTCGGTTGTGGAGAGAGCCCCAACCTTGTTTGTAAAGGTCCGGTCGCCGCCTTCAAGGGCACCAATAGTGGAATCACGGCATCTCGCATTGTGTGAGGGCGTGAGGAGAATACGGTGGCCCTAGTGGCTTCTTTGGGAGCATTGTGCCTCCACACCGCTCCAACGGAGACGTACTTCCCCTCAAAAGGAGGGAATTTCGGTAACACATCCTCGTCTTCACCGGCACCAAATGGTTATCTCGTGCCTTTACTTGTGCAAGCTTATTTGTGTTATATCCATTGCATGCTTGTGTGCTTGTTGTTGTTGCATCATATAGGTTGCTCGCCTAGTTGCATATCTAGACAACCTACTTTGTTGCAAAGTTTAATTTGATAAAGAAAAGCTAAAAATTGTTAGTTGCCTATTCACCCCCGTCTAGTCAACTATATCGATCCTTTCAGAGAGGCATATCATAACCAAGCCTCTATATCCGGGAGCTTTTTCGCTCTATTATTCATCCATTTGGATGAAAATGATGTTTGGGTAAATTTGAATGCGGCACGTGTATTTGTTTGGTACCCGGCTGTGTACAAAGGCGTTGTGTGTTCAGAAGTTTGTTTCAAATTTTTTGAACTGCTGTGATGCTTCTTTTGGTGGGTTTAGTATTTTTGATTGCATGTGTGGTAAGATGGCTTGGTTATTCTTCTTATATGCCTCCTTTCATTTCTATTTACGGTTGGATTTTACTCGGTTTTCGCGTCGCTGTCTGCACTGATTCTGTTGAGTCTCTGTTGGTCCATTTGTGGCGTCGCTTTCTGCTGCTCGACCGCTGTTGGTCCGTTTGTGCTGTCGCTATCCCGCACTTCTCGAGATCTGTCAGGATTAGCAAATGCGGTGCCGTCGTTCTTTGTCAGGGAGCACTGCCGCTTTCCATACCTCGGTGACTCTGTCCACACGGTGCTAGCGGTGCCGCTGTCGACGTTGCTTCGGGACGTTGCTGATCGGTGCGGGTTCTCTGCTGCCTTCCGGAGATTTTTTGCTTTCCTCCCTCTTGTGCGAGGCTATAAATAGGTTCCTTTGGTTCTTTCGGTTGTACATGTGGTTTTCAGTTGCGTCTTATACATGCTTCGATGGTTTCTTCTTCGTCGAGTCGTAATGGTCTGCGTCGTCCTGGCCAGCCTTGTCGTTCGCGGGGGTCTACAGTTGGTCGGCGAGGTGGTTCGGCCCGTGCTGGCGATCCTGCTGTTTCGGCGGATCGGTCTATCGTTTTGCGAGGTGTTTCATCTTGTCATCTTCGCTCGCCGTCTCGGTTTGGTCGCTCTGTGCGTCGCTCGCCTCCTGTGCATGATTCTTCTAGGCGATCTCCACGCGGCAGAACGCCACGGGGCCTCTGCCGCCGGGGACGACGCCACCGAAGCTCCTCCCATCATCGCGGTACGTCCACCCGGGCGGCGCGCTGCCGGCCTTCCTTGTCCCCTCGCCGCTTCCACCTCTGGCGGGCCCGCAACAGCCTGCTGCGGCCCCCAGCGACCACGACGCGCCTGGGTTCAACCACGTTGCGCCTGCTCCTCTCCTGCCGCCACACCTCCCGCTCTCAACGACGCTCACGAGATGGACACATTGACCCGGACGGGATGGGACGTGCGTCGGAGAGGCGTGCACCGCGGAGGCATGGATCAGCGCACGGAGGTCATCTGTCGTGACTTCCGTCCGCCCGGGGCTCGGCTGCGTGCGCCGCGAAGCTGGAGGCCATGTCTCCATCGGCCGCCTTGCGCCGGGAGCCACCCTCGCCACCGTTGTAACCCGCGCCGACTGGCAGCGAGCGGATACGGTGAGCGTTAGCCATGCCGTCTCCAGGGCCACGACGCTCCCGACGGCGACCATCGCATGTAGCAGAGCAGTTGGCCCGTCGTCGTCGTCGTCGACATCGTGTCTGCACTCTGCAACTTGCCTTCTTAAGGCGAAGGCGCACCAGGGGAGGCCATGCTAATATGCTATCAAGTAAAACTCAATGCATGTAACAATCATCAGGATGCAAACTTAATCAATTGAACTCTCTGGAACTCGGGGTATTTTCATCGGGTTGCATGCGTGCACTGCATGCGGTGGGGTATATTCATCGGGTTGCATGCGTGCACTGTATGCGGCGGGGTATATTCATCGGGTTGCATACGTGCATTGTATGCGCTGTGCAGACTATAATATTTCTATCAATGATCATAATTACTATGCCCTTGAAGTCACAAAGGAAAGGCTGTTTACAGCAAGAGAGAAGGCTCAAACAAAGCAATGGCAATTCAATATGGCCCGCCGGCAAGTAAGCACAAAGCAAAACGAGTTTGCAAGATAGCCAATGATTTTGGCAAAGATATGCAATGGCTTCTTGGATATATTACCACTTCGTATGTATCCCCAACGCCCAGACAGCGACGATCCCATTATCACATACACGGGCGCGCACCCTCCCGTCGGATGTATCCAAGAACTTGCAAATCATTTCATCACAGGCACCAATCCTGCAGGAGGATATACTAGGATGATCTAATCCACTAGCAACTACTTCTAGCTTATCTATGTAGTGTGTTTGTGTTTTTATATACAGTTCTCTATATATTATTCTGAGATTAAATCAGCGTGCACTGATCCACTCTTGAATCAGTAGATTGAACATCTACGAGTGATCATCGAGCGCGGCGTGCCGCCGCACGGGTTAGGCTAGTTAGTAATGAAATTGCTCGATTGAAATGTACTCCTATGCTTTCCGGGAAGTTTTTTGCACAAAAATTGAGGCATATCAATGGCTCTGATTAGAGGTGTTAACCCAGCAGGCAGCAACCTAGTGGGAGTAAAGTTTAGTTTAGTCAGTCTGTAATTTTTCTGTTTAGGAGTTGCTCACGTCCTACCTGCTCCAAGCGTAAGACACGGCCAAAAACAAAAGAAGCGAGGCACGATCTCTCCTTGCCCCGTTCTGTTCCTCGCCGCCATGTCGCCGCTAGTGCTCCTCGCCGACAGCCCGTGTCCTCCCTCAACCTCCGTTCTGCTCGCTCCTTGCAGGTAGCCAGGAGCCCTCCTGCAATCCCTTCCACGGTCTCCTCCTCGAACGCCGCCGGCCGTTCTCTCCTTGCGGCAGCCTAGGGTCCTCGTGCAACCTCCTCCGTGGTCTCGTCCGCGAACGCCGCGGGCCATTGTCTTCCTCGTACACCTTGTAGCCCGACGTTAAGATTACAACACAGTTATCTGTCTCCGCTGCATGGGGATGGAAGGCGCGTCCTAGGCACAAGTTCCCAACACACCTCTGTTCTCCATCACCCCGTCGAACAGAACCTTTGCCGGCTGTGAGGCGCTCTCCGAGACGACGACCACCTCTTGCTCCCTAGGCGCTAGTGGTTTTTTTTTCGAGAGTACGCCAGGCGTACCATATTTTTTATAGAAGGTAGAAAGCATAATTACAAGAAGTGTGGCTCGAGTGCGCACACACGGCCACACAGACACAACACCAACACCACATAGCACGCCTAAGCTAATTCCTCACAAATCGTTGTAGGCCACCAACACCACCACCTGCTTGCCTCCACTCGGCTACCTCACCAAGGATCATAGTGGCAAGCTCCTTAGCATCCTTTTGTTGATCGACTCGGTAAAGACTCTAGTATTACGTTGCTTCCAAACAGCCCACATGCCCGCAATGAGCAACGTGTCAAACCCTCGCTTGTCATCCTTGTGGAATTGTTTTCTCTCTCTCAACCACCATTCAAGGGTCGTATCATCAGGTAGACGGTCCTGCACGTTGATGTGGAGCGTGTCGCAAATGAGGAACCAAACCTCACGCGCATATCCGCATGTCGACAGAATGTGATCTACGTTGTCCTCATCTTGCAAACACGTGTAGCAAGTTGATGGCTCATCCTGCAGGCCGTGTCTTGCGCGGCGGTCGGAAGTCCAGAGCCTATACTGCATCGCTAGCCAAGCGAAAATCTTGCACTTAAGCGGGGCCCAGCTCCTCCACACACGCGCGCTCATAGGCGATCTTGGCAGTCCAGAGCATAAGCTGGCATAGATAGCGCGAGCAGAGTACTGACCCGTAGCCGTGCAAGTCCAGGTGAACCCGTCCTCTTGGTCCTGATTTCTCTCCACCGTTGTGATCGCATGGCAAAGATGCACAAACTGCAATTGCGCCATGAAGGAAGTAACCTGACAGTCCCCTTGCCATCTACCATTGGTCAGCGCCTGTTGCACAGTCCTTGTATTTGCCACCCTCGGTTGCACGGTGTCTTGCAACAAAGGAGCGACATCAGCTACGGCAAATCCATGTATCCATTGGTCTCGCCAAAAGAGAACCCGGTCTCCCATACCGACCGTGATATGCACAAGGCTGTCAGCTCTCGAGTGTCCCTATCCTCAATCATATGCAGCCCTTGCCACGGTCTGCTAGGCTCCGTGCGCTTAAGCCACTCCCACCTGACTCTCAATGCCAAAGCTTGCCAATTGAGGTTTTTGATGCCAAGTCCTCCGTAGCACTTTGGCCGGCAGATGGTATCCCACGCGACTAGACATTGGCCACCATTTATCTTATCCTTTCCAGCCCAAAAGAAAGATCTCATCCACTTGTTAATTTCCTCAAACACCCACGCCGGAGCATCCGCAATCATAAGGTGGTGAATAGGTTTTGCCGAGATGACGGATTGCACCAAGATGAGTCTCCCCGGCCTCTGGATGAGACCCCTTTGCCAAGCTGGGACAAAGTACCGGACCTAATCCAACATTGGCTGCCAATCTGCCCTGGTTAGGCTTTTTATTGCAAGCTGCAAGCCAAGGTACTTGCAAGGGAAATCTCCCTGGTTGCACTCTAGAAACGTAGCCACTCTGGCTTTATCTTCATGGTCTCCTCGGATCGCAATTGCCGATGACTTCCTGTAATTTACTCGCAGACCCGAGGCAGTGCCAAAAGCATCAAGGGCATTCCTTATGAAGCTCAGATCCATACTAGTTGGCTTGATGATCATGGCCACGTCATCAGCATATATGGACAATCTCTGCATTGGAGATATCCCAGGTGTCCTACTGAGCACTCCCACTTCAGTAGCCTTTTTAATCATGGCCGTCAAGACGTCCATGGCAATGACGAATAGCATCGGGGAGATTGGGTCTCCTTGTCGGAGCCCACAGGCGTGTGAAAAGCTCTCACCTGGAATTCCATTGACAATGATCTTTGTACTAGCTGTTTGTAGTAGAATGGCAACCCATCTCATCCACCGAGTGCCAAATCCTTTGGCTTCCATGACCTCAAATAGGAAAGGCCATGACAAGGAGTCAAAAGCTCTCGAAATATCCAACTTAAGGAACACCGCCGGGGCTCTCCTAGCATGTAGCTTCCTAGCCACTTGCCTCACTAGGAGGAAATTGTCATGTAGATGTCGGCCTTTGATGAAAGCCGATTGGTTAGACTCCACAATGTCGTTCATGTGCTTCCTCAATCTATTGGCAAGAGCCTTAGCAAACAGCTTAGGGATGATATGGGTAAGACTGATAGGACGATAGTCACCAATTTCCTCAGCATCCGGCTTCTTTGGGATGAGCACTATGTGCGCCTTGTTGAGCTTCGCAAAACCTCTACCATCTCCCACATATAGCTTGTGTATGGCAGCCATGACATCGTTCTTAATAATGTGCCACACTTTTTGATAGAAGGCAGCAATATACCCATCTGGCCCTGGATCACGGTCCGGGGGCAGCTCCTTGATGACGCTCCAAACCTCTTCTTCCGTAATCATGATCTCCGGCTCGCTAAGATCCCGCGGCTGTATACCCAGATATTGCAAGTCTACCGAGTGTTCTCTAGCATGCTCAGAGCCAATCAATCTCTCATATGCCTCAAAGAAAGCCTTCTCCTTAAGCTCCTGATCAGTGATCAACACACCATCCTTCTTGACATGAGCAATGAAGTTTTTGGAGCGACGTCCATTCGCCACCGCTTGAAACAATTTGGTGTTAGCATCTCCCTCCTTAGCCATTTCATCCTGGATCTTTGCCGATCAATGGTACGCTCTAGAGCTGCGAGACCCAACAACGCTTGCTTCAAAGATTTCTGAAGCCAAATCTCAAGATGCCCCAGAGCTCTGTTCTCTTGGGCACAGTCGAGTCTATGTATCACCCATCGCGCCACACGCATTAGAATCTTAACATTGCCCATTTTACGCTGGCCCCATGCCTGCAAGTGACGTGCGGTATTGCGCAGAAGAGTGTCAAGCCTCTTGTAAGGGTCCACTATGTCCGGGTCACAAACCCACGCTTCAGTAACAGCTTCCTCAAAACCATCCAATTTGGTCCAAAACATCTCGAACCTGGATCTATGCTTAGGGCTGAACCCAACACTTGTGGTGAGCAGGAGAGGTGCGTGATCCGAGACCCCTGTAGACAGCGCCTGAAGCAGGTATTCTGCATTATCTAACTCCCAATCTACTGTGCTGAGAATTCTGTCAATCTTCGTCAGGGTCGGGGCATCTCTCTCGTTAGACCAAGTGTACCTTCTGCCGTGCATGTACATCTCCTTGAGCTCATGCTCATCCACAAAATCTCGAAACTTGCTCATCATCCTCCGATTTATGTTGGTATTATTCTTGTCTGTCGGTCTGATGATCATATTAAAGTCACCCAGGACCATCCACGGTCCAAGGCATCCGACCCTCCGGTTCTTGAGATCCTCCAAAAACTGGGTTTTAAGCTCATCCCCTTGTGGGCCATACACCACCGTAATCCACCAAGGTTGCCCAACTTTTGTGTGCACCAACCCGGTGAGAAAGTTGTCATTAAGCACAACATTGTCCACGGTGAGGGTTGTGATATCCCATGCCAACAAAATCCCACCCCGCGTGTCAACCGCCGGCAAATAAGCATGACCATCAAACGATGGCCCCAAACATTGCATTACCATATATTGATCAATTACATCAAGTTTCGTCTCCTGTAGACACGCCAAGTTCACTTTCACCGTGCTAACAATGTCTCGAACGGCCTTACGCTTCGCTGGATTGTTAAGGCCCCTAACATTCCAGCAGATTACTTGTGGGTGCATATCCATGGAAGATATATGTCACCAACACCGGAGGAAGACACCTAGTTTGTGCATACCACCATCGCCTGGCTCGCATGCAGCTCCTGAGCCGCCGGGATGGACTTGCCAAATAGGCCAACAATGATCCGAACGTGTTGCTCTTTTAGTGGTGAGTCAAACAACGCCTTGAGCTCTTGGACGACACCATCATCCACGGTTAGATCATCCGGGACCAAACCGAGAGCGTGCAACAACACATTTTCCGCCGGGTTCTCCTTAGTATGACTCAACGCTGAGCTCTTTTTCGTGGCCCTGTTGGTGCGCTTTGGTGTGAAGGGAATGACATCTGGCCTTAACTTTGATGCTTCGACCTCTTTGAGGAGCGGTGGCGCAAGCTTTTTGATGATGTTGGAGCAAAACGTCTTCAGTTTAGCGTATGCGTCCGCCTCCTGGGCAGTCATGCCCTCCATTTCATCAACCTCATTGCCAATGGAATTAACCGGTCCCAGCACCATGGTCGTATCATTACCCAAGCGTTCAGCTTACACTGCCTCCGTGCCACATGCACCATTAGTCTCCAGCGCAGCACCAATTCCAGCATCATTCGGCTGCGGCATACGAACTGTGCCCGCTTGCATAGCAATATCAGTATCCGGGGGGCCTGATCCGGGGGCAAGGACGTGCCCACGTCGCTGCATGGTGCATGGGCATGATTCCCATCGGGGGTCCCAGCAGGGTCCGCCACCTCTAGCGCGTTATTGGCTAGCGAACTCCCAGACTGGGGTGGGGCCGAAGCAGCCTTGCCCAAAACCGTGGCATGCGATCCACCCAATGACGCGCCCTGGCCCACCGGCTCGCTTGGGATCAGCACCTCCTGAATGATTGGCAGTGAGGCCATCCTGTCCACGCTAGCGTGCAGTGGGATCCGTGGTGGGAGAACCAGCTCCGTCCCCACCTCCGATGTGCACATGGTGGGCCTCGGACCTGTCTCATCCATCTTGTCGCCGTTGGTGGGACGACCGTTGTCCACACCCAACTGGCCATCTGTCGCCGCGGTGTTGGTGAGAGCCAGAGCCCCACACGCTTGCGAGATATCCTGTCCCACCTGGCCAGCTGTCTCAGCGTGGGTGGCGAGGACCAAATCCCCGTGCCCAGCAGAATCCTCGTTCCTCACGCCCGGTGTGCTTGCCCCGCGTTGAGCTCCATTGTTGCCGCCTTGCGAATTCGAATTCCCGCCAGTCCTCGTCCCAGAATCATCTACCGGACCCACCTCTCGCGTCAGCCGGTCAAAAGCAGAGCTTCTGACGGATAACCTGTGCCGCACCGTCAGGGGAGACCCCACCAGCGGCTCCACCTGTCGGGCAGCCATCGGCGGCAGCCGCCACGCCTGGCCAGCCCCGCCCACAGCGCCCTGCGAGCCGATGCCAGCGGAGGCCACGCCCATCTTCGGCGAGCCCCTCCTATCACGAACACCGAACTGCCATGGCGGGCAATGAGCATGCGCGGCGCCGCCAGCGCCACCACCAGAACCACCGAACGGCCCTCCATCGGAGCCAGGGATGCCGCTCTGTCCGCTGTCCGACGAAGCACCCAAGAACAGCGGCTCCTCCCAAGTTCCGAACTCAGTCACCGAATCAAGGTGGATCAAGACCTTGTACTGCAGCAACGCAAGCTCCATCAGGGGATCAACGAGACCCGGCCCGGGAATGGCCAGCCAGCGAAGGGTGGGGATCAACTCCGGGTGCGCCGTCCACGCCGACAGGTTGAACGCGGACAGGTTTTGACGGGAGTACGTCTCCGGCGCCACCGTGTCCACAAGGCAAGCAGAGCCAAGGAGGTCCTCCGCCACCTCCCGGTCCCATGCATGCGGCGGGATGCCCTCGAGGACGAGATCGACCTTGTACCGAAGCACAACGTGCACCGCCTGAGCTTGGCGAGTCCACTGCCGGAAGTAGAGACGCACGCCCTGATGCTGGAGGAACGGGCGCGAGCCCACGCTGTTGCGGTGCTCAGGGCACGCGAAGATGACCAGGAAATCTTCCGGCCGGAAGTCGTGCACCGAGACCCACTCCGAGTCGATGCCGGCCTCCGCCGCCAGAGCATCAACGACGAACTGTGGGGAAATGCCTCGCCTTGCGCCACCAACATAAGCAACCATGGCATACTTCAGCCGGTTGGTTAGCGGTGGTCAACTAGTCAAACGTTTATATTTAGAACCACCGCATGCAATGGCTGTGACCACGAGCACCACTTTCTCATCTGCTTTTCCAATCACCGTTAACCCATTTCCTCAATCGTGGAGTATGGATGCAGCGAGGACGCCTTGAGCCAGAGCCCCTACTTCAGGCGCTAGTGGTGACAACCAACATGGACGCTGCATCCATACTCCACGATTGAGGAAATGGGTTAGCGGTGGTTGGAAAAGCAGATGGAAAAGTGGTGCTCGTGGTCACAGCCATTGCATGCGGTGGTTCTAAATATAGACGTTTGACTAGTTTATTTTAATTAACCATCTATACTTCGTCAGACAAACGGATGACAACAGTACATATGCGGTCACCAAAAGAAGCATACATCGATATCTTGCAATATTATACCAAAGACTCCGCAAGATGTAAAAGCAGAACTAGCCATGCCCGCGTGGCGGCACGCCGCGCCCCGTATATACATTATGTGTGTGTATATATATATATAATTTCGTGTGATAAAAAATAAGAGTTTTATGAGCATGTGTTTTTAGTCATAACTTTGTAGTAAAAAAAAGCAAGACATGCACAGGAACAATTTGCAAAGAATACATTTATTATCAGCATGAGTGCTTCGTCTTGCAAGATGGAAATTATACATAGCCCTTTTTTTGAAGCAAGACCGGACACATTGCACTCATTTGTAGCTTATAACATTCTTGTGGAGCCTTCCGCCGGATTGGTACCTCCAATGAAATGATGCAAAGCATTTGCAAATTGTTCCGTGTGATCTATAGGTGCTTAGCGACAGTGCATCCAACAATGAATTTGAACAAATAAAAGAGGCATGAATATGATATGCATTTGATTCAGAACTGACCAATCGATTGCGAGTTAAAGTAGAAATAAAAAATTTCATTCAAACATAATTTGCTTCATTGCCCTCCCGTATATTACTCTTTTGTGATGTTACATAATGATGTTCCTGGTCATGTTTCATGTAAGTTTTCATATGCAAAGCTCCATTTGTTAAAATAGTAGATCAAATAACGTCATGTTGATTGCTATCAACAACGAAAGAAAAACATGTCAAAGAATAAACTGATACTCCCTCTGTAAACTAATATAAGAGCGTTTAGATAACTAAAATAGTGATCTAAACACTCTTATATTAGTTTACGGAGGGTGTACATAGCAACATCAGAACTGTTAATCAAAATATTTCTTAAGTTTAGGCAACTCTTTTGTAAATTGAAAGCTAATCTTTTGGTCTAGTGTGTATTCTAGCCCTTCTACTAAAGTGTAAGTGCATAATTATCATAACTCTTGGAATTTTCCAAAATCGTATGGCACGCCGAAATCATACTCCATGCTGTGTCAAATAACCACATTCATTCCTTTCACCAATCGATTGTGGTGGAACGCCAAAAAAATTTGTACGGGTCCATATGATTAAAAACATGCATAAAAAGGAATCATTTAGAAGTGTGCCTGAAAAGTAACATGCAAGCTATAGAACTTAGTTACGAATAAGGGAAATCCTAAGTGCTAAAATGTAAAATGACCAAAGAGATAAGGTTATCCTGCCATGCTCTCTCTGCTCTTGTGCGGCACACCGTAGCGTTGGCTCGCCGCAGAGACATCGCCGGCTCGCCACCGTGAGTTATAGAGGTGGCGGGAGCAGCGAAGGGGCCGAGCGCTGCCGTGTGTCGTGCGACAGCCACACCGTAGGTAGCCACTCACGGCAACTACGCGCACGCACGCACCGGCCGCCGTCGCGCCGCGAGCTTCGCCTGTCCGCGCACTGCCGCAACCACACGTGAGTTCTTCCAACACGCACCGCCCATGGTCGACCTGTGAGCCACACATGCACCGCCGCGAAGCGCTGCTTGATCCCCTCCATGGACTCGTGCTCGCCGTCGCAGTCCGTCGCCCTAGCCGCGGAGAGGGCCAAGATCCGTGGAGCTGCTCGTGGAGTGAGTATATCGTCCCCGTGCATGTCTGGTGGGGTATCGTTTGGGTTGGGGCGTTGGGCGGCAGGGATGGCGAATTCCTCCTCAGGTGTCGGCGTGTCGCAGGTTCCGTTCCTTTGCTTCACTCACTGTTTCTGGTCGTCGTGTGTTTCCTTGGTTTGTTATGCCTGAATTGAGCTTCTCTGCAGAATAATGAGGTTGATGCTAACATGTACTACTTCAGTACTTTACTTGTTTCTTAGTAAGAATAGTGATTAAATTCTTGTAATTCGAGGCAGCCCTAGCTACTTGAAAAATGTAACTTTTATTAGTATTGCTGTCTAGCTTGATGGATTGGTGCATTTGTTGTGCCTGACAGAAAATTTCTAATTTTGGTAGTTTGGTCGATACATTATCTTTCCCTTTTGGATGTTCGTGAATTCCGACATGTCCAATGGGGAAACAAATGCTCAATTTAGTTACCTTACCTCAAATTCAGTTTTACCTGTTCAATTATCACATTGTGTTTTATCTTCAATTTCTCACAGTTACGCGACCCTGGCTGTAGTTTGCTGAAGCTTGTTGCAGGAGGGCATAGAAAAAACTAACTCTTCCCCCTCCCCCTCCCGAGTCGCCCCCCGCGTGGGCGGCCGGGAGGCCCCCAGATCCCGTCGGCCGGCCCTCCCCCACTCCTCCTCCTCCCTCGCCGCCGCCCAAGGGCGCGGCCAGGCGAAGCCTGGTCGTTGCCGGCGGCGGCGGGGACTCGGGCCCTCTCGCTTGCATGGGGCTGGCGCGGGCCGGCGCCCCCGGGCCGGAGCGTGGCGGCGGGCCGGACGCCACGGCGGGTGGTGGCGGCGCCTTGGCGACTTCGCTCCCCCGCGGCAGGAGGCCTCGCGAACTGGTGCGTCGCGGCCGCCAGGGACGGCAGCAGCGTGACCGGATCGGGTTGCGGCGGCGCGGCCGGATCTATGCCCAAGCGTGGGCCTTGATCGCTGGTCTGCCGTCGGCACGGTGGCGGGTGCGACTCGTCGGCAGCTGGGCAGATCCGTTCTACCCTTGTCTGGTTCTTGACAGCGCGGGCATCTCCGGGGGAAACCCTAGATCTCTTTGGGATTGAGCGATGATGGCGATGTTGCGTCGTAGTCCCTCTTTAGGGCATCCTTTTGGAGTTTACTCCGGTTGAAGGGACCAGCGACGTCGGTGGCGCACGTCTGGTGGAGCAACTGCCGATGAAAATCGCGCCGACTACGGTCATGGCGGACGATGACGGCACCTTAGATGTCGTTCCCTTGTCGAGGCATCGTCGTTGCAGTCTGCGTCATCAGGCTCGGGATGCTCCGGGGAAAACCCTAGATCTGGGTCTTCCGGATCGGACGATGATGGCGTTTTATCGCTTTCCCTCCCGGGGGCATCATTTTGGAGCAAGTGATGGCTAAGGGGATGGTGGAGCGGTACTTCATCTCACACATTGATGGCGGCGGAGATCGGCGGCATGGAGCTGTGGAGGCTCGGCGTCCGACGCGCGGAGATGGACTCGCGCAGGAGGAGGTAGCTGTCTGGCGTCATGGTGACGTCGATGGCAGAGTGGCCAGACAAGGTAGAAGCTTCAATATGATCTAAAGACGGACCTGTGGAAGATGGCGGCGACGACACACGAGTGCGTCTGACCGGATTGTGCCCCAGACCCGGTATGTGGCTCGGCTGGGGCTTCCGGCTTCTGATGTTAGGCTTAGGTGAGTGGTTTGGGTAGTGGCCCAGCTAGCATCCCTTCATCATATGGATAGGAGTAGCGGCATATGTTGCCAAGATGGTGGATTCAGGTATATTGTTTGTAATACTTTGTAAGGTCCTCGAGAATAATCAATAAAGTGGCCGTATGCATCTCCCAGATGCAGAGGCCGGGGGTCATCCTCCTTTTCTAAAAAAATGCGACCCTGGCTACTGGACACTTGTATAACTCTTATTTCCTTTTTGCAGGGTGGTGCAGCTCCTATGTTTCTAGAAATAAAACTTATGATTATATATTATCATCTAAGGTGAAATGTTGAAAGGGCTCTTGGATTGTTTGCCTCGCTTAGGTAATGAATCCTTTGTGCAGAGAGCTCTTCTTGATGCCCCCATAAGTTCAAATTCTTGTAATTCGAGGATAAGTTCAAATTCTTGTAATTCGAGGCAGCCCGGGAGTGTTCGCTGGAAAAATATAACTTTTTATTAGTATTGCTGTCTAGGTTCATGGATTGGTTGTGCCTGACAGAGAATTTCTAATTTTGATAGTCTGGCCGATACATTATCTTCTCCTTTTGGATGTTTGTGAATTCCGACATGTCCAATGGGGAAACAAATACTCAATTTAGTGACTTCACCTCAAATTTGGTTTTACCTGTTGAATGATGACGTTGTGTTTTATCTTCAATTTCTCACAGTGGCCGCTTACCTGCTGTAAAACTCTTGTTTTCTTTGTGCAGGGTGGTGCGGTCTTATATTTCAAGAAATAAAATCTCATGGTCATATGCTATCAGTTAAGGTGAATCCATGAAAGGCCGCCTGAATTGTATGCCTTGCTCAGGTAATGAATCCTTTGTGCAGAGAGCTCTTCTTGATGCCCCCGTAAGTAATGAATTTGCTACTCAGCAAAAGCAGTAGCTATCTTTGTTATGGGACACTGCTTGCTTCTTGCGTTAAAATGACGATATGGCTTTGTTTATGCGGAATATCATCCAGGTATTTAAAGGTCGTCCAAGTATACATTTAGAATCTGTTAGGGGTGTGTGCGCTTTTCTCTAGTATGGCCAAGTATTAGTTGACAAATGAATATACATCAAAGGGCACCAATTTACTTACAGTTCTTCGAGCCTTGTAGGCCTCAACATAAGTCCCTTGGCCAAGCTTCACTGTAATGCCTAACTAACTAGTTAACAAACAACTTTGTCAACTGATAAAAGGCACTGCAGGTAAATAAATTCATTTTCACATATTATGATAAGCTGGCTTCTTCCAGCTCCCCAAAAAACTGAGTACTAATACACAGAGAAGGTGTATAATTATTAAGGCTACTTCACAAATTATTTTGGGAACGGACTAAACATATCAGGATATACACCAGTTGAATGCAAAGAAAAGAAATCATCATCTACTAATACTCTACTGAATGAACTATCAATTCACTTCTCTAGTATTTAAAATATACATGTTAGGAATGACCAACAGTACTTCTTCTCTCAAAGCTGTCAAGAAAATACAGCCAAATAGAGAAGTTAGAAGGACTTTGAGCTCTAAACTCCAGGTATCAATCCACTTGACTATCTACCGATCACCGGCCAATTAATTTATGAATCAACGGATTTATCTATAAGGGAGTAATTGTCTGTAAGATAGGACTTGCTTGCATGCATTTCATAGATAATAAATCTGTAAAGAGAAGTTAGGAGGCAGCTTACATATCTGAATATTTACACTTCATATACAGCGACAGTATATCCTCGATTCAGAGGTAGGACAGAAGACCGTCCGGACAGATCTCCATAGCTGCAAAAAGTTTGAATAATCTGCGAACTCCGTCAGACAGTAATATTAAAAATTCCTTGTTTTATTAATATATTCACATCTAGAGGAAGGAGATATGTCAACAGGGGAAGAAAAGCAACCATCAATCGTGCTAAAGTTATCTCTCCAGAGTGGCGTCAGTCCAAAGACACTGTCTGGAGTAAAATTTAGAACACAAACTGATGAATGCTCTCTGAAGTAAAATCTAAAACACATAAAATGGCACAGGAGGTGTGAAGCCCGTCCATCTTGTTTAGATGATCTCCAAAAGAGTACTGTTTTTATCCTCTTGTGGAGATTTAAAATGCAATTACCCTAAAAAGTGAAGTTAACTGATGAATACGTGCTTTAAGCAGATCCAACCTCATTAGTTTTGAAAAATAAAACAATTCCCTTTCATGATAATTTTTTACTTCATATTTGTTCAGACATTGTCAATTCAATTTTTTTGGTACGCAATAGAGCTACAAAAATGGAACTGTTGGTGCATCATACATATATGCATGATATTATAAACCATTGCGAGACATCTTTTGTTATTGAAATGCTCCCTCTTGTGAATTTAATAGCAGTTTAGGATAAAGTAGTGGATCCCTAGCTGATGGTGATAAAACACACCCTATTCCTATTGAGCTGCCTAGAAATAAGCAGCCCCAAACACACAGCATAGACACATAATGTAGGGTACACTTCATAAGTCAAAACCAGTACTATACGCGTGCTAATACCTGAAGTGTCACAACAAATCACATCACATGTCACCAAAAGCAAAAGCTATTCATCCAAGGACCTTTTCTCTTGATCTTGGAAGCGTCTGCCTACCTGCGGAGATATGCATGATGGAGAGTGGAGGTTTCTTTGTAAAAAGTTATAGAGAGAGCAGTGACCCTCACCTAGCTAGCACACACACGGACCAAGTGCACATGCCCACCACACAGCAGCAGCATACTACTGCTCCTGCGCATGCAGATGACGCAACAGCAGGATGCGGGAGCACACACGCGGGCAGCAAGGTACATAACCAAGAGAGGGATGAGCACACAACCTTTGCGCGCTCGCCATCGAGGAGTTCAGCCGAGGGCAGAGAGAACCTCCTCGCATTGCCTTCAGCGCTAACCTACCCGAGGCGACAGTTTCCCTGAGCAAAGACGTGGACCGGAGACTTCAAGGTGCCAACGGCAGGCGCGAGGTCGACACAGCAGCAGTGACCTCGAAGCGGCGGCAGGTTGGGCGGGCCACCGCTGCTCTGTGGTGTCCGCCGCTCCACCAGAGGATGCCTCGGTCTTGTGGCAATGGAGATCCCCATGAGCAGTAGCGGCAACCTCGGTATGGTGGCGATGGCGATTCAGCTCCTCCCCAATACGCGGCCTAGTGGAGGCTCGCCGCAGCCACGCCCGTGCCCTGATGGCGCACGCCAGTGGCCTGGCCTTGACGAAGGCGGATGATGGCGGCCGAGCGACGAATGGCGACATAGAAACATGCATGTCGAGCGACGATGTGCTGGGAGCAAGCGACGGGAAGAGCAGTTTTTATAGGCTCATACGGTGGCGGAACGGTGGTTGAGCCGTGCACGGATTTGATGGGAGCCTTCCAGAGAGATGGAGAGAAATCGAGAGGAAAGAAAGCCAAAATATCTTAAGAGTGGATAGGGATAAGATGGTGTGATGCCCACGATTTAAGGGCAAATTTGATAAATTTGACATGTAGACGAAATCAAATCAGAGAATGAACTGCTCATGAAACTATTTCACGCGGCTGATCTTTTTGTGTGACGCCCGACACAAAGGCGCCACACTACACTGTGCAACGCCTCACAGATAGGCGCTACACGCCTGGCCAGCGTTGCACCCCAGACTGCCTAAAAATTGCTAAGTCATTGTGCAGAGCCTAAGAGCTAGGCGCCGCACTGTATAGTGTGGCGCCTAGCTCTTAGGCGCTGCACTAGTGGTTGCACTACAAAATGAAGCAACCACTAGTGCAACCCCTAGAAGCTAGGCGCTACACTGTATAGTGTGGCGCCTAGCTCTCAGGCGTTGCACACTGACTTAGTAATTTTCGGATCACACGGGTGCGACGCTGGCCAGGCGTGTAGCGTCTATCTGTGAGGCGTTGCACAATGTAGTGTGGCGCCTTCGTGTCGGGTGTCACACAAAAAGTCAGCATTTCACAGACAAATCATTTTGTGATTTGATTTCATCCATAGATCAAATTTATCAATTTTGGCGGCCGTCCATCACGTATGCATGCAGATCGTAACAGACAGTCAACGCACGGCATGCACCAGCCAACAAAGAAACAGATCGTGGGTGGCAGGAAACAAATCGAATGTCCCGCATCCACCAAAAACGCTACAGCCACACGTGAAGTATGCATCACGTTAAGAAAATTTTCACCGAAGCCTTAGAGTCACAGCGGAACTGTACACCCACCCAACACCCCCCCCCCCCCCCCCCAATCCCAAATTAATACACGTGCCCGCAAGCCAAACATTCAGATGTTGCTTTCACCCAAGTGGTGAAACCTGGAGGCAAAATCTTTGCCTGCAATAGAGGCTTGGGTATTCACTTCAGCAAAATCTTGTTCCACGTCAAAACGTCGCTCATCATCATCCCCTACCATCGCCGAGACAACGCTGAAGAAAGAGGGGAACTACCATCATACCCAGAACTGAAGGAGCACCATCACATACAAGGATGCTTTCGGGCCGATGAACCGGACCACCGCAAAGCGATGAGAATGAGGCTTTGTGGTACCTCGACCGGGGTCTTTTGTGTGTCCACTTGATCCTAGCACCGTCAACTTCACCCAATGCGGTCGTAGAAGAAGAATGCCATTGCTTCCCTTCATTCATGCACCCCACCACAAGACACCAACACAACCGCCAAAACCAACGATGAAGGAACCGACACTTTGCCTTCTAACACGACTCGTTTGCTCTCGAAATCACAATTCTTTGTCGGAAATGATCTAATTTCTAAATAGTGCACATCTCAACTTTTATGAAACCTTCTCAAATATTTTTGACAGTATCTAGGGATCGTATAATGACACCACGCCAAGTTTCATGTTTTTCAAACTTCATTTGCATTCATTAGAATTAAAAAGCTACTGTGGCGAAGCCACGTACAAGCTGGGTAGTCAATTGACTACCCAGCTTTTTGGTGAAACTAGCTTATAGGTGTAGAAATATTGGAATAAATTTGTGTAAATTCATATATTTGACTACGCAATTTCAAATTGACTACACAAGGCAACATTTCTGGCACCGCCACTAACTTTTTTTCTTGAGAAATGGCACCGCCACTAACTAACCTCCATGTTTGGGTCGAGCCTTGACGCCCTAATGTTTGTAATTCTTTTAATTTTCTTGGATAAGGACTAAACATAGACTTAGAATACAAATAAATTTTTCTAGCCCAATTTTGTGAACTTTTTCATGCACTTTCGGTTCAAACTTTTCCATGCTAACCTAGGCTTTTTCCGAATCATTTTTTGATGCAACGCGGAGCCACATATGCCCGCGGACGCGCAGTGCGTCTGAATTCCCGCAAACTAGAACCAAACGCGGGGGAGATTTGTGGCCGTTTGGACTCGTGCCACATACGCACCAGACAACGTGGTCCCACCCAAAACCCTCTTCGCGCATACCACTCTCGAATGTTCATCGTGCATTAATGGTAGTCTGCCACTCTAGAGTGGACACATGCCGGGCAGAGCGACGTGACAAGACGGGGAGGTGGTCCCGCTTCAATGCGGACGCACCAACCGAGAAGGAGGAGGTCATGCTCTCCTCAAACGACGTGGCACATTAGTAGCCGCCCCTCCTCCTGAAGGCCGCCATGATGGGCAAGTAGTTCTAGTTGCAGTTGTAGGTCATGCTCGAGCGGTCCCTCCGCGATCGTGGTCTAGCGTCTCTGTCACCGCCTTACCGCTGTGTCATGAAGGAAATGAGGAGATGCCCCCTCCCACACGCAACCGCGGTATCCAAATCGGACGCCGCGTCAAGGAGAAGCCACCATCGCCGTCATGCATCACGCAGTGACGCGACAAGGAGAGGGTGCCGACATCACCTCCCTGTCGGCCGACCAGAAGCTAGTGGTGTCTGGTCACCGTGAAGGAGGAGGAAGACTCTCTGGCAATCGCGAATGCACGCGGATGCTTGCTGCATTACCTCGGGCAGGTAGCTGCAACATGTTCTCACGCAACACCTCGACGACGGCCCAGAGGGCGGCGTGGGAGGCGGAGCTATGGGAGTTGCGCAACACGCATAGTAGACCTGTGCTAGTGACGTCCGACGTCGCGTCGGACTAAGTCCTCGCGAACCCCTACCTCACGTTGCCTTGGTCGAGTGACAAGTCTAGGACCACCATAGTGATGTCCATGCAGCGTCGGCGTCGCCTCAACCACCAACTCATCAAGATTGGCGTGGCCGAGTCGCAGCGCGCCAGCGCCTTCGACGGCGGCAAGGGAAGGCGAGAGGCAGGCCCCTACGCTCCCTTCTGCCGCTGGAAGGACCACGATGACGATGACGATGGTGATGGAGCGGACAACAATGAAGTTCATGCGATGAGGTTAGGCTCCCATACTAGTCGTAGTATATTTATTTAAACTTGTCAACTATCATCCGGTTTTAATGTAATATGTTGAACTTTGCATGAGCTAGGTTTGGTTTGCGTGAAATTTGTCCTGTTGGTTCTACTTTCGTATGAAATGTGGGTGGGCATTTCTGGCATGCAGTTGGGTGTTCGGATGCATCCACGGAAGGATAGTCGATCCACTTTGTGGGATGCCATAGGAGATGCCCTTAACGGCTTAAATATAGCAAATGGACCTTGAAAATTTTCAAATTTTCGCGTGGAACATGTGATGGTGTATGTTGAGCGTAGAAAAATTTTCACGGTCAAATAACGAAGGAACCGACATTGTGAATTTAAAACCGGCACGCTTCACTGGAAACCACGATTCTTCGTCGGAGATGATCTGGTTTCCAAACAATGTATACCACAATTTTTGCGAAACATTCTTGAATTTTTTTCCATGGCATCTCAGGATCATATAATGATACCACACCAAGTTTCATGTCTTCAAACTTTGTTTGCATTTTTTGGAATTAAAAAAAATACCATCCTCCATGTTTGGGATCGATACTTGGCACACTAATGTTTGGAATTCTTTAACTTTTATTGGATAAGCCTCAAACATAGACTCAAGAGCATAAACAGGATTTTAGACCCAATTTTGCAAAAATAATTTTGCAATCTCAATTCAAATTTAAAATAGCAATCCTTAAATTCCTAAAAATGCACTTAATGTCATAAATATAGCGAACAAACCCCAATTTTTTTCTAAAAGTGGACATAAAAATGTGATGGTGTATGTTGAGTGTAAAAAACATGAACGTCAAACGATGAAGAAACCAACAATTTGCCTATAAACCCGACTCGTTTCCTCTCGAACCAATGATTCTTCATCGAAGATGGTCCGATTTGTAAACTGCATATGCCAAAATATTTACCAAACCTTATAAACAAGTTTCCACGACATCTAAGGATCATATAGTGATGCCACACGAAGTTTCAATTTTTTTCAGATTTGTTTGCTCTTTTTGAATTAAAAATCTACTAACCTCCATGTTTGGGGTCGAGTGTTGATACCTTAGTGTTTGGAATTCTTTTACTTTTCTTGGATAAGGCCTAAACATAGACTCAAGAATACAAATAGGATTTTTAAACCCAATTTTCTCAACTTTTTCATGCATTCTCAGATTTCAATTATTAAGCCTTAAATTCTTAGGAATGTACTTGATGGCTCAATATAGCAAAATGACTCTGATTTTTTTTTTCAAATTTTAACCTGGAACATGTGATGGTGTATACTGAGTGTAGAAAAAAAAATCGAGGTAAAACGATGAAGGAACCGACACTTCCCATTCAGAACCGACACATTTCCTCTCGAAACCATGATTCTTCGTCGTAGATGGTCTGATTGCTAAACAATGTATGTCACATCTGCGAGACCTTCTAAAATAATTCATGGCATCCAGAGATTATATAATGACATCATGCCAAGTTTCATGTTTTCAGACTTCATTTACATTCTTTGGAATTAAAAAACTATTAACCTCCATGTGCGGGGTTGAGTTTTGACACCCTAATGTTCTGAATTCCTTTACTTTTCTTGCTTAAGCCTAAAAATATACTCTAGAACATAAGTATGAATTTCTGTCCAATTTTGCAACTTTCCCATACACACTCGGTTCAAATTTGAATTAGTAACCCTTAAATTCCTAATAATGCACCTAATGGCTTAAATATAGCAAACGAACTAGAAAACCAAAATTTGACATGGAATGTGTGATGTTGCATGTTGAGTGTAGAAAATAATTGAAGGTCAAACGACGAATGAACCAGCACAATCTACTTATTTTCCTACACCATTAGATTTATTTTCACGTTTGTTTACCAAGTCTTGCCATGTCCCATGAAATTGTTGCATCAAGATTTACTCTATGCGCTGCCAAATAATTGTGATTGTCTGGAATTTCTTTAATATTGTTCCCTTTAACTTGTTTATTAATACAATGAACCGCGAAGCTCCTTAGTACTTGAAAGATAGAGACATAGTCTCCCAGACAAGTGACATATAACGGTATCTTTTTTTAACTTTATACCGGTATCTCTTAGAAATATTTGGTTGTCATGATCTGAAGTTTTGAAAAAAAATTGAAACTTGAAGTTTTGAAATTCTGAAGAAATTGAAAACCAACAACATGTGACAGCAGCAATAGTTCTTCAGTTATCGAATGGACCTAGATTCCCGATACCCTTTTTTATTTATGAAGATCCAACGGCTCCAGTTGAATGAAATTAGCAAATGTTTACCGTTGTTGCTTTTCCTTCTTTTTAACTAGCTCTATTACTTTTCGTCATTTCCGTTTGTTTTCCATGAGACTGAGCTGACTTATAAAGCCAACAATGATGTATGGAGAGCATATCTACCCATTTGCTATTGCTAAAACAAATCCTAGCCACCGCTAGTATGAAAGGAGTTCTACCCTCCCATTCCATGTCTCTGTTTTCTCATCTTTATGCTCTGAATCTCATCCCATAATTCTTAAATTACCTGAAGATTTCTAGATCGAAGAGAGAAGTGAGTCGTAGAGTGTGACGTTGGTTTACGTTAAAGCATTGTAATTTTATGTTCTTTGAAGTCAATAATCCAACCTAATGCCAAGATATGGTTCTCTAGCTTCATCCTCATGGTTTCACTAATGTGTCCCTCGGAAAAAGTGGTGACTTCATGGTAACTAGCAAGCAGTGACAATGTCTGTGGGGAAAGTTTTGCATCTAGCTACACTGGTACACAAGAAGTAGAGGCATCCATACTCAACTTATCATGGGTTTTGTTCTCCCTTATGATATGATTTGTGCCAGTTGGGTTGCAATCTTCACTATTTTTAGTCACGGTATGTAGAGAAAAAATTATTTGTATGACAACCTTGGGATAATTTTTCCCTCCTTCTGCGCCAGGTAAGCCTCACATGCTTAACAAATGCGAACCGCTTCCCGTTAGGTGAGACACAATATTTTCTATCGTCTACAAAGGTCCACACTAATGATTTAATATGGTACTTTGCATACTCTCGTTTGACATGATCATCTATCCTGTCATTATCGTGATAGCATGGGCTGAATTTTGACATGATCCAGGAGATAGCGAGTGATGTTGATTCTACAGATTATCCCATTTTTATTTTGAAAGGCTGCGGATGTTGAAGTTTCTACTGATTTACAAGAGTTTGGTATTTGATTTCCATCTTGGGGAGGTCTGTCACACAGAGATCATAATTCAACAATAAGGGTTGCAAGTGATCTCTCCCAAAAAGATTATGTTACACACACTCACATATTGACTTTTTCATCAAGGAAGGATTTGATCTCAAGTCATACCATATCTGCCTGACTGATACACGTAAACCATGTTTCTCTTCATTTGACAAAAGCATCTAAAGAAACAACCAGATTCCGGGCGGTTTCCGTTTTCTAGTAAGTCCATCCATTTTCTAGTAGGCGTACCTGATTGACTGCATAATGCGTTCATGACCTTCATCAGGAAAAAAACCCTCCCTCTTCACGGAGTCTTCCACATGATCAACAATAACACCTTCCCATTACAATCTTTCCACAAGTTCATCAACACCGAGTCCATTGCTTGCATCAAATAATTGTATCAGTTGATGTGGATAGACCGGTCTTACTTTTCCACAAGTGGATCCCCAAGGGGCACTTGACTTTCCATTGATAGCATCTGATACCTCAAACTTTCTCAATAAGAGGTGACCTGCTACCATTGTATCCACATAACCCTGGATCCAAACTAAATACCTCGACTTGCGAGGGATAGTGTTGGATTTGGGAGATGTATAGTGTAGATGGCGACGGTAGTGGTTGGAAAGGAGGAGGCGAAGGTGGATGCCTATTTGTTTGGTTTACTCAAATATCTCATGAAACGCCATGCGTACAACAAAACACTTTCATTCATACCGAGCTATCTTTCGACAAGGAAAAACATGCTCTCACGACTCCTAGCCACACACTATTTATAGACATATAGGAGTATAAGTGAAGGTGTATCTCAACACAAAATCGTCTCATACAGTTCTTGCCTAGTTCTCATGTGTACATTACCGTTCTTGAGAAAAGAACATACTCTTCACAAACGAGAAATACAATTTGTTTCTGTTTGTGGTTCGCTTCATTCAATTCGTGTGGGTCTCCCTCATGGGAACACTGGTTTCAAGTAGATTTCCCAAGCGAGATGAGTGGACCATGGACAACCCATGAGGCATGGTCACAAAGGCCAGTGTGTTCATAGCGACTAAAAACTTGAAAGAACAAAACACTTGTAGTTTGAGCTTCCTAGCAGGATTCATCTTTAATGTACCACCAGAATTGCTTTTAGGGTTTAAGATAATCATAGGGCTACATTTTTTCCAAAAAGGAAAAAAAATCTGGCCTCTACATTGTTTGATGCACACAACTATCTAGTATTGCATTGTTTCGCCATCGCCACCGCAACATGGATCCCTCGCTGCCGCCGGCGCGACATGGATGAGAGGTAGATGCATCAGAGAAGAAAGCATAGGGAGAGGAGTTGAGGTCGGACCGTGGGCGTAGTTGCGGGGCTGTGGCCATCGAGGCGGGAAGGGAGATAAAAGAGCTCGGGGCGGTGGCAGTGTCGATTCTCTCTGTCAAGAGCGTCTGTACGCTCGGGCTTGCGCGGGTGAGCTCCGGCTTCATCCGTGACCAAGGGTGTGGAGGCGAGGGGGCTGCTCGTGGGAAGGGGGGTCGGGGTGCAGGAGCCAATCCATGGGCTAGAGGAGAGCCAAGGCCTGAGGTCTCCGGAGATGAGGCGGGTGGCGGCGGCGGTGGGGGCGGAGTTAACCCTATGATTACGAAACTACTTCACAGACGCCATTTGCTTGCACGATCCTGAGCCGATGCCAAATCCAACAACTTTCTGTACATTGGCGTCTTGAATGGATGGTGTGAGATGGAGTGTCGTGCTGAAATCGTATGTGAATATCGTCTGTATAGCAGTAATACGGGGCTGCACAGGGAGGTGCTGGAGATAAGAAAGGAAGCCACGCCTCAACCTTTCCCTAACAAATGGGGTCCACCCTGGGAAAAAAACCCAGGAGCGCTGTGAGCGCTGTAATTTTTGGGAGCTTAGTAACTGTACAAATATGTATCCTGGCTTTTACTTGGTGCTGGTTCAGCGGTGCAGGTTGTCCAGCAGGTTCACTGAACTCTGCATCAGCAAAATGTATCTGAAACCCACACCCCGATTAGTTCCAACTGCGACGGGCGGCGGGCGGCGCAGTGCTCCGTTGCGTCCTGAGCAGGGGCGTGCCGCCGGCTAGCATCGGTCTCCGGAGGACGTGCACGAACGCGCCCGCGACGGTGCTGGCCGTGCTGGGATCGGGGAACCTCCTCAATGGTGCCGCATTAATTGCGCCAAGTAGAAACCGGATTCACGGCCTCTACCAGTATCTCCGGAGTCGTTATAATCACCTGCCTTTTCTGGCTAATCACGGCCTCAAGTACTGTTTTAAACCGCAACTAGCAGCCTACAGCATCATCTGTTTGGCGCCAAGGCAGACTGATGCAAGATTACGGAGCTTAATAAGCCTAGTGCCTACTGCCTAGGCACTAGGTAGCACTCATGGCGGCCGCCGCGTTCGGGAGAGACGGACGAATCCGCCTCCGCCTCCGCCTCCGGCGGACAGAAGCCTGCGTCCCGTACTCTACCTATATATACCGGCCGCTTCGCCGGAGAGCTCCATCCAGCCAGCCAAGCCAAGCCAAGCCAAGCGGGTCTGATCGGAGGAGCAGAGGAAGAAGCAAAGCACGCGCACCGCCGGTCTGCAGCCACGATGGCCCGCCGCAAGGTCCCCATGAGGCTCATCGAAAAGGCGCGGGCGCGCGCCGAGACGCACGCCAGGAGGACCAAGGGGCTGCAGAAGAAGGCGTCCGAGCTCGCCACGCTCTGCGCGGTCCCGGTCGCGCTCGTCTGCGCCGCAGGCGCGGGGGCTCCGCTGCTCGTGTGGGAGTCGGAGGAGGGAGTGCTCGAGAGGTACCGTCGCGCCGTCCCGGCGGAGACCCGCGCGCGGCACACGCACCGGAGCTACATGGAGACGGAGCTGGGCAAGGAGAGGGCCAAGCTCGCCCGGACACGGCACGGCTGCCCCGGCGCGCTCGCGGACTGGGACGCTGCGCTCAACGACATGACGCTGGAGGAGGCGCGCGGGCTGCTCGAGACCATCGACGCTGCACTGCAAGCCACGGGAGACAGGATGGAGGCGCTGGGCATACCTGCCGACGGCGGCCACGGCCCGCTCGAGGGTTCTTCCCACGAAGCCCTCATGCCGCAGCAGCTTGGGCAGGGTGGCGGCAACCCTGTGGACATGGAGGCCGCCGGCTTCCAGCAGCTGCAGATGGTGCCGTTCCACGCTGGGAGCAACGAGGGCCTACTCGAGCAATTCTCATGGGACGATCCCTTCCGGACGCAGTCAGGGTGCGTCGGCGGCAACTACTCGGGCGGCGGCGACGCGATGCTCTCGCAAGGCCACGCCAATGCCGGCTACAATTACTCGGCCGGCGGTGACGAGATGCTCACGCTAGGCCTCGCCAATGCTGACTACAACTACTCGGCCGGCGGCGACGAGATGCTCGCGCTAGGCCTTGCCAATGCTGACTACAACTACTCGGGCGGCAAGGACGAGATGCTCGCGCCGGGCTTCGCCAATGCTGACTACAACAACTCCTCCAGCGGCGGCGAGATGCTCCCGCCTGGCTTTGGCAATGCTGACTACGACTGGACTGATCTCACCATGTGGGTTGCCGACGAGTTGTGCGATGCAGTCATGCCACTTGGGTGCTACCCTGACTTCGCCGACGGTACTCTTCCGCCCGAGTACTCCGCTCAGGTCGTCACCGGCAGGGACTACGTCAATACACCACCATCTAGCGGGTACGGGTACCCAATGGCCATGGGCGTGGGCGACAACTTCACTCATCTCGACAGCAACTACATGGCGCACTGGCATTCGACACAAGTAGTCTGTTGCTAGGCGAAATGCAGTCGTAGTTTTCGAGCTAGAATATTTTAATTCTCACACATGTGAAGTTAGAATTTTGCAGAATTATATGATTTATCAATATTACGTGCATGATTTTGTACAGAAATTTTGAAACATTAACCATCAGTTATGGAATTTTCACGAAAAGAGTATGAGCTCCTCTTCACAAAGTTTCCTTTTTTGGATAACGCTTCACAGTTCACAAAGTTCATGCTCGGAAACTCCACTCAAGGGTAGAAACAGTCGGTGTCGAATACGCATGCATACATCTAATGTGTCTCGCTATGACAGGCTGATTTACTTTATTTGAACAATCCATTTGTAACCTTTTGTTATATCTTTGTCCATGAGATCTCTTAACAAGCCTTTCATACTTTTGGATGGCATCCAAAAACAGAGCACATAGCCACATACTAGAAGGAAAACCGTTTGCCGCAGCCGGGAAAAACTAACTTAAACGTGCCTGACACTCACATCAGTGTACATTACTTCTCTGTTGTCAATGTGAAGGTTGCATTTTCATTATCAGTCCGTGACAGAAAAAGTATATGGCATGTTCATTATTTAGGAGTTGACTAAATATTAAGGTTAGCAAAACCAGTCGATTCACAGAGCAATGTGTTTATTTTATTGTCTTTTCTTCTCTTTGTAGCGTATGCGGATTGATAAATGGTTCACGTGATGCATCATTTGATATGACATACCACTAGATAGATCTACTTTTTGCTCTAACCAAATGGTGAACTCCAAGACCGTCATAGGATTAATTACTATTCCATCCATCTAGAGTTAACTGTCGTTGAAATGAGTGTATGTAGACACATTTTGCAGATTCACTCATTCCAATGACAGTTGTAGAATCACTCATTTTAGTGACAGTTAATTCTGGAGCGCGGTAGTACATCTAATTGTGCACTAACCGAAGGGAAAAAAATGCCCGTTGACTTCAGGAAAAAAAGACCAAAATCACTAGGACAAAAAGTGTGAATAATAACTTGTATATAATGTTGATTTTGTATTTTTACAGTATCATGAATATTTTTCTTAGACCAAACTTTTTATACAAATACAACAGAGAGTCATCTTTAGTTAAAAAAAGTTTCATTTTTTTGACTTTTTTGTAATTACATTTTTTTTCATATAGGATGTATATACACCCACGAACCAAATGTGCTTGTCCTGTCTTAAGGACAAGCACGTTTACCTCCTCGGTGTCTAAACACCCGATATGAAAAAATAGTGATTGAAAAAAAATCAAAAAATTCCAAAACTTTTTTTTGTAATAAACTTGACCTTCAGTTGTATTCATATAAAAAGTTTGTCCTAGGAAATAAATTCCATGGTATTGTTGGTGAAAAAATCAACAACACTATATACAGGTTACTATTGACACTTTTTCCTTGAGATTTTATTTTTAGCCCTGAAGTCGGCGTGTAGTTTTTCCTTCGTGAAACTTTTTATACGAGTACAACAGAAGGTCAAGTTTATTTAACAAAAATGTTTCACATTTTTTACTTTTCTTGAAATTTTCCTATATCAGCTGTATATACATCCGAGAGCCAAAGGGGATTTTCTAGTCTTACAGGAAATACCCTTTGGTGGTTGGGTGCACATACACTTGATATGGGAAAAAGAATACAAAAATTTAAAAAAATCAATTTTTTTGAAACTTTTAAAAAATAAACTTGACCTTCTGTTGTACTCGTAAAAAAAGTTTCACCAATGAAAAATATCCATCACTTCAGTGAAAAAACAAAATCACAAGGACAAGAAGTGTGAATGGTAAGTTGTATATAGTGTTGATTTTTGTTTTTTTAACCAACAATACCATGGAATTGTTTCTTTGGCCAAACATTTTATACGAATACAACAGCAGGTCAAGTTTATTTCATAAAATGTTTTGGAATTTTATGACTATTTTCATAGTTACTTTTTTTATATTTATGGCGCATGCACACCCAGAAACCAGACGTGCTTGTCCAGTCTTATGGGAAATACCCTTTTGGCTCTCGGGTGTATATACATCTATCTGATATGGGGAAATCATAAAAATTTCAAGAAAAAGTAAAAAAACTCTGAAAGATTTTATGAAATAAAATTGACCTTCTGTTGTACTCGTACAAAAAGTTTCACGAAGGAAAAAATTCGCGTCGACTACAGGGAAAAAAATTCAAGGACAAAAAGTGTGAATAGTAACATGTATATAGTATTGCTTTTGTTTGTTTTTCATCAACAATAAAATGGATTTTTTGCTTGGCTAAACATTTTATACGAACACAATAGAAGATCAAGTTTATTTTAAAATAAGTTTCAGAATTTTTTGACTTTTTTGTAATACTTGTTTTTCATATAAGGTGTATATACACTCAGGAATTAGGCGTGCTTGTCCAGTCTTACGAGAAATTCCCTTTGGCTCTCGTGTGTGTATATACACCTGGTATGAGAAAAATATACAAATTTCAAGAAAAGTCAAAAAAATCTGAAACTTTTTAAAAATACATTTGACCTTTTGTACTCATATAAAAAGTTTCACGAAGGAAATAATTCCTGTCGACTTCAGGGGAAAAAAGAAAAATTCAAAGACAAAACGTGTAAATAGTAACTTGTATATCTCCTTGTATATAGTGTTTATTTTTTGTCACCAACAATGCCATGGATTTCTTTTTCCATGGCCAAACTTCTTATACGAATACAACAGCAGGTCAAGTTTCTTTAAAAAAAACTCCATTTTATTTTTTGACTTGTATATAGTGTTTATTTTTTTGTAGTTACTATTTTTTGTAGTAAATAGTAACTTGTATATCTCCATGTATATAGTGTTTATTTTTTTTGTAGTTACTATTTTTTTTTAAAGGAACAAACATGTATTCCATAACCAACTACTTGCCGCCAGTATCACCAGCTACAAGGTTTGTTACAAATTCAGGAAAATGGCCAACCCAGATGTTGAAATTGCCATTCCCTAATTCAGTTCCTAGCGCATCCAAAGTATGCGCAGCTACGTTACATGTTCTTGAACAAACATTCAACTTTACATCATCAAAGCGACTCTTAATTGGTGCTTTATTTCCTGAAAAAGAGCTCCCAGTTCAGCTAGATTATAAGCTTCAGTTGAAACTGCTTGCTTCAGCGCCGCAGAATCAGTCTCCAGGATGATTCAGCTGCATCCAATTCTAGATGCGGCGTTAACAGCATATAGCATAGCTAGTGCTTCGGCATGGAGAGCATTTGATAAGTGCTCCAAGCTTCCTGACCCTGCAGCAATCAAATCGCCCAAATCATTTCTGATTACGAAACCCCATCCGCCTGTACTTGTTACTTCATGAAAAGATCCATCGGTGTTAATTTTCATAAACTCATTTGGGGGAGGAGACCACCCATGATTAACATGTTGCTTCTTGGCCATACTTCTTTCCTTGATGTTCCTGAAAACAAGCACATAATAATCAATTGAAGCTAAAATAATTTGAGGAGTTCTCATCTCCCCTCCTGCATCCACTTTGTTCTTCTCATGCCACCATCTCCAAAATAGAATACACACCTTAATTCTTTGATTCTTTCTTCCTCTTCTAGCTGGAACACCTCTTCAAACAAGCTAAAAGGACCAGGACACTGAATGAGCTTCAGTCTGGTGTGTTCCATCTGGACCATTCTCCATATGTTTTTCACTTTTTTGCATTTCAAGAAGCAGTGTCCCCCATCCTCATCAAAACGGTAGCATACAGGGCATCTGGTATCTACCTCCACCCCCTGTGTTCCAGCCTTGTTTTGAGGGGTAAGCTGTGTGTCACCATCCTCCATAGAAAATGCAGCACCTTGTTTGGCAATGGTAACGCCCAAATATTTTTCCAGTTGAAATTGGAAGTTTCACCCGCACCCTCCGAACAAGATGGCAGACCATGCCTTGAATCCCTTTTTGCTGAATCTGCCGCCAGTCTATATGCAGATTTCACTGAGAAGACACCTTTCTTATCAAAATGTCATGCAATGAAGTCATTCGTGTTCTCCAGAATGGGGATTTTCAGGATTGTCTCGGCATCGTCTGCATTAAAGGTTTGGTATACCAAATCGGTGTCCCATGAATTCGTGACTGGATTTATAAGCTCATTCACACTAGTAGAAAACATGGCTTTGGTTCAGAACTGGCCAGCCCATTAATCCTGGTTCAGTCACGAACCGGGACCCATGGGGGGCATACGTCCCGGTTCGTGCGCCCAGGGGGCCGGCCGGGGCCTCGTGGGCATTGGTCCCGGTTCGTCTGAACCCTTTTGTCCCGGTTTCAGACATGAACCGGGACCAATGGTCCTCGCTCCTGGCCCACATCCATTGGTCCCGGTTCGTGGCTGGAACCGGGACAGAAGGGGGTCCTTTAGTCCTGGTACCAGCCACGAACCGGGACCAATGAGGTGGCTATATATACCCCATCGCCGGCGAGAAGAGCACTCCACACTGCTCTGTTTTTTCTGGCCGGCGAGGGGAGAGCTTTGTGGTGCTCTAGCTCACCTTCTATGCACATGAGGTGTTCGATGAAATGCCCGAGCCACACTAGTTAAGCTTTCTCCTCTCGAAGCTCGACCTCCAAGCTTCATTTTTCTCAAGATTTGTCTAGGTTTAACAGTCCGTCAAGTCCCATCCCCGTCTTCACCGCCGTTGATCGCCCGCGCCGATCTTGTCGCCGGCACAACCGTGGTGAGCCTCTTGTTCTTATCTTCTTTCTAAAAAAAAAATTCTTACTTGTATTATTAGATAGATACTTGTCTAATTTTCTTACTTTTATTATTGCTTGTTATTATATAGTGCGATGGTTTTGGTATCCGCCCCTGTCGGCCCTCGTCCTGTCTATGATTCGGATGTGGTATATATTATCTTTTATAACTATTTGGTTCATTTATTGTTTATGACAATTATGTCGACCAATGTGACATAGATTTTATTTATCTAGGAGGTATGTGAACCGTAAATTCCAACCGACCTTATTGTCGAGAGGTTAAATTTAGTTGAAGAAGAAAACAAGTACTTGAAGGAAAAAATAAAAAAAATTGAGGAGGATAAGATGATATTGGAGTTGCATGTTGCGGATGTCGTCGATGATCACAAGATCAAGATGGACGCAATGCATTTGAAGATTAAAAAATATGCCATTCATACCGAGGCTTGGTATCATTATGCCGTTGGATCAATTGTTACCTTGGTTGCGATTATGATCGCATTTGTTGTTGCATTGAAATGTTTTAGATAGTTTCAATGTATGGTTTAATTAGATGCTCTGGAGAGCTATATGTTGTTCAATGAGAACTATGTATGTACTTTGGTTTTAATGTGATGATGAACTTCTATTAATTTGGTCACTTATCTATTCATGATGTTCTGTAATGGTTTTTGACACACTTAATTATATATAATGCACACAGATGAACCGGCAATGGATGTACGGTGACAGACACACCTCCGAGTACATTGAGGGCGTGCATAATTTTCTCGAAGTGGCTGAGGCAGACAAGAAAAATGGTTTTATGTGCTGTCCATGCCCTATATGTGGGAATACGAAGTCTTACTCTGACCGGAAAATCCTTCACACCCACCCACTTTATAAGGGTTTCATGCCACACTATAATGTTTGGACCAAGGACGGAGAAATAGGGGTTATGATGGAAGACAACGAAGAAGAAGAGGACGACGACAACTATGTGCCCCCTGAATACGGTGATGCTGCAACGGGGGAAGCTGAAGATCAAGAGGAACCAGGCGATGTGCCCGATGATGATCTCCGCCGGGTCATTGTTGATGCAAGTAGACAGTGCGAAAGTCAAAAGGAGAAGCTGAAGTTCGATCGCATGTTAGAGGATCACAAAAAAGGGTTGTACCCCAATTGCGAAGATGGCAACACAACGCTCGGTACCATACTGGAATTGCTGCAGTGGAAGGCAGAGAATACTGTGTCTGACAAAGGGTTTGAGAAGCTACTGAAAATATTGAAGAAGAAGCTTCCAAAGGATAACGAATTGCCCGACAGTACGTACGTAGCAAAGAAGGTCGTATGCCCTCTAGGATTGGAGGTGCAGAAGATACATGCATGCCCTAATGACTGCATCCTCTACCGCGGTGCGTATGAGGATTTGAACGCATGCCCGGTATGCGGCGCATTGCGGTATAAGATCAGACGAGATGACCCTGGTGATGTTGACGGCGAGCCCCCCAGGAAGGGGGTTCCTGTGAAGGTGATGTGGTATGCTCCTATAATACCACAGCTGAAACGTCTGTTCAGAAGCAAAGAGCATGCCAAGTTGATGCGATGGCATAGAGAGGAACGTAAGAAAGACAGGAAGTTGAGAGCACCCGCTGACGGGTCGCAGTGGAGAAAAATCGAGAGAAAGTACCGGGCTGAGTTTGCAGGTGACCCAAGGAACGTATGGTTTGGTTTAAGCGCGGATGGCATTAATCCTTTTGGGGAGTAGAGCAGCAATCACAGCACCTGGCCCGTGACTCTATGTATGTATAACCTTCCTCCATGGATGTGCATGAAGCGAAAGTTCATTATGATGCCAGTTCTCATCCAAGGCCCTAAGCAACCAGACAACGACATTGATGTGTACCTAAGGCCATTAGTTGAAGAACTTTTACAGTTGTGGAATGCAAACGGTGTACGTGTGTGGGATGAGCACAAATAGGAGGAATTTAACCTGCATGCATTGCTGTTTGTAACCATCAATGATTGGCCTGCTCTCAGTAACCTTTCAGGACCGACAAACAAGGGATACCACGCATGCACGCACTGTTTAGCTGACACCGAAAGTATATACCTGGACAAATGCAGGAAGAATATGTACCTGGGCCATCGTCGATTTCTTCCGACCAACCATCATTGTCGAAAGAAAGGCAAGCATTTCAAAGGCGAGGCAGATCACCGGAAGAAGCCCGCCATGCGTACCGGTGATCACGTACTTTCTATGGTCAATGATTTACACGTAATCTTTGGAAAGGGTCCCAGTGGACTATCTGTTCCGAATGACGCCGAGGGACGCACACCCATGTGGAAGAAGAAATCCATGTTTTGGGAACTACCCTACTGAAAAGACCTAGAGGTTCGCTCTTCAATCGACGTGATACACGTGACGAAGAACCTTTGCGTGAACCTGCTAGGCTTCTTGGGCGTGTATGGGAAGACAAAAGATACACCGGAGGCACCGGAGGACCTGCAACGTTTGCACGAAAAAGATGGCATGCCACCAAAGCAGTATGAAGGTCCTGCCAGCTACGCTCTTACCAAAGAAGAAAAGGAAATCTTCTTTGAATGCCTGCTCAGTATGAAGGTCCCGTCTACCTTCTCGTTGAATATAAAGGGAATAATAAATATGGCCGATAAAAAGTTTCAGAACATAAAGTATCATGACGGCCACGTGATTATGACGCAACTGCTTCCGGTTGCATTGATGGGGCTTCTACTGAAAAACGTTCGATTGGCCATTGTGAAGCTATGTGCATTCCTCAATGCAATCTCTCAGAAGGTGATCGATCCAGAAGTCCTAACAAGGCTAAGGAGTGATGCGGCACAATGTCTTGTCAGTTTTGAGCTGATGTTCCCACCATCCTTCTTCAATATCATGACGCACGTCCTAGTTCATCTAGTCGACGAGATTTTCATTCTGGGCCCTGTATTTCTACACAATGTGTTCCCCTTTGAGAGGTTCATGGGAGTGCTAAAGAAATATGTCTGTAACCGCGCTAGGCCAGAAGGAAGCATCTCCATGGGACATCAAACAGATGATGTCATTGGGTTTTGTGTTGACTTCATTTCTGGCCTTAAGAAGATTGGTCTCCCTCAATCGCGGTATGAGGGGAGACTGACTGGAAAAGACACGCTTGGAGGAGACTCAATTTAAAGACATTAAAACTGAGCACTTTTATAGCCCTCTGGCCGTCCGATCATTAGTTTTAAGCATTTTCGGCCGTCAGATTAGCTATGGATCGCACCTAATCTTCTTTCGTTCGCTAATACTGATCGTTGATCTTTCTGGGCCGTTGCTCCGTTAACTTTTTTAGACGTTCTGGGTTAAATTGGGCCAAGTGGGCTGTACCAGTCTCCCCACATGAAGCATGTCGACAGCTTCACCAACCCTTGACGTGGTGGCTCAACGACGGGCGACCGATGCGGGAGCAACGACCATGCTAGGGTTTGATCGACGCGACGTAGGCACCTCGCGGGGCGACTACACTGATCCGCTTGGCTGCCTCAGTCAGGTCTGTTGCACGGCCGCACGAAAACATGGAGATCCCAGACCAACCAGCTAGCCTCTCGGTGCGATGTGACGGTGGGGCGGGGGCACTGAATTGCCCCCTGTCGATTCATCTTTGTTCGGCGGCGATTCCGGAAGTAGTAAATCACAGTTGAAGTCATTGATGGTAATCGATGCGCATCACTCACAAATAATTGTAGGTCAGTTACACTTCCGATTCATGTTCCTTCTTTAGTCAATGCACTCATATAACTCCACCGCCTAGCTTCTCCTTCCTCGTTCCTCTCCTTCCTTCAGCAAAAAAAACTCTTCGTCGGGCAGTGTCCCCTCCTTCCTACCTATACTCTCTCTCTCTCTCTCTCCCAATTTTGCATGGAATTATAGATTTTTTACATGCTTTTCACAAATGAATGCAGGTTATGTAACTCGGTCGATTGGACCTAGGTTCACTTGGTTGGTTGATTTTTCTACATTGGAAGGTGTGGCGCTGCTTTCACCTTTATTGATTTGTTGCCTAACGGTACTATACTTGAATGCTAACTTTCTTGGAATTGTTATGTTCGTAGCCGTGATAGCCTAGCGTAAGTTGCTTGCTTATTTATTTTCTTGTTGTCTTGTTTATTTGTTTGCTTGTAGTTAGTGCAGTTCTTTTTTCACGGTTTGCTAGTGGCCGCAATAACCTATTTTTTAAAACTAGGCCACAATAACCATGGGCTGCATGTTTACTGCAGTGACCATGGGCCTCCTACGGGCCGTAGAAACAATGGGCCTTCTACGGGCCATAGAAACAATGGGCCTTCTACAAGCCATAGAAACAACGGGCCTTCTACGGGCCGTAGAAACAATGGGCCTTCTACGGGCCGTAGCATCAATGGGCCTTCTACGGGCCGTATATGATCGATTGGCCAAACATGGGCCAATAACGGACCACATTATGGGCCGTATACAGGCTAGAGCTGGAATCGTCCGTTCATGGGCCGACCATAACGGGCCATCGTTAATCGGCCGTATTTGATGACGCTATGAAAAAGGCCCAACGGTTAACGGGCCACAAACGGGCCGACTATAACCACAGGCTGAATTTGGCCCACAAGCAGAAAAGGCCAATAACGGGCCGTAGGTAACTGAAGCCTGGAAATGAGCCCAAGAATAAATGGGCCCTGAGAAGGCCGAAAGATAACACGGGCTGAAAACGGCCCAATGGAATAATGAGTCGTTAATGGGTATAAAGCAATACACTGTTCATTACGGGCCAGTTTCACCACGGGCCATTAATGAGCCAAGAGTTACAAAGGGCCTCATATGGGCCAAAAGACGTCATGGGCCATACATGGGCCGAAAGTTACAACAGGCTGGAATCATATTGGACGGCCCAGATGACGCTACTGGGCCTAATTCGGATAGGCCGTAACGGGCCATGAGTTAGCGGGCCGTAAATGGGCTATATACGAACATGTCGTTAACAGGCTTTCCGTGGGCTGGCCCTCTACCTTTTGACCAAGTCAAACGTGCCGGCCTTTTCACCGGAATGGGCCTCCGTTGGGCCATGCCACGTGTCGACGTATCATAGGCGCCTCCGGTCCAATGAGTGGATGACATCTGTCCCAACGGTGAGCCGACACGTGGTTCCTCTGGCCAATGAGAATTTTACATGTGGAAATCCCCATTGGTTCGGGCTGGTAACGGGTTATCGGATCCAAAACTGGACCCGATAGCGACCCGTTACGGTGGATGCCACGTGTCGATTATCCTTGACGAAAGCACTTCCATGACGCGCCATTTATCGTCATGGAAGGGGACACTTCCATGATGATAATTTTGGTAATGTCATGGAACACTTCTATGACAGCGTAGGTATGACTATCTTGATTCTGTCATAATATCGTCATGGATGTACATGCATGATAGAAAACGTGACCTACTGTGACAAACACGTATCATCACGGAAGTGTATTTTTTGTAGTGCAATAATACCTATTTCCTTGTTATAATATCATCTGGTACCGCTAAATTGATCCATTGCAATCGTGGTTCCGACCATATTTTCTCCTTGATCCCATTTCTCAGACAAGTTAAAGCACGTGTCTTTTGCAGATCAATACATCTCCGCAACCTCTATTTTGATCTTCCTCGAGTATTACCCTCCGGTATCTCGAGAATGTCAAAGAACTGTGTTGCTTCCTATGAGTCTTCATCTAGTAATATGTAGGGACGGGCATTCTTGGTCTCAAGCACACTACACAGTTCTACAGAACTCTACCTTGGTGACCCCGTATGTCAATGAACACAAGAACAGTCTGCGCTCCAAACACCCGGAGCAGTGTGACGACTGGATTACATGTGAACACATCAGGACTTTCGGCAGTTGGTTGGAAACACGTCTCAGAGGTGACAACACTGTTTCTGATGAGCTGTACTCGTTGTCCAGGGGACCATGTTCGACTATATTGACTTACAAAGGATACGAGATAAATGGGAATACATTTTACACGATCGCCCAAGATCAAAAGAGCACCAACCAAAACAGCGGTGTCCGCTTTGATGCAGCAACCGATAGGGAAAAGGACACACATATTATGGTTACATAGTGGACATATAGGAACTTGACTACGGACATGATTTTAAGGTCCCTTTGTTTAAGTGCAAATGGGTCAATCTGTCAGGGGGCGGGGTACAGGTAGACCCACATTACGGAATGACAACAGTGGATCTGAATAATCTTGGGTACACAGACGAACCATTCGTCCTAGCCAATGATGTGGCACATGTTTTCTATGTGAAGGACATGTCTACCAAACCGAGAAAAAGGAAAGATAAGGAAGCGAATACATCATACGATGAGCCAAAGCGCCACACAGTTCTTTCAGGAAAAAGAGACATCATGGGATTGGAGGGCAAGACAGACATGTCTGAAGATTATGAAAAGTTTCATGAAATTCATCCCTTCAAAGTCAAGGCTGACCCAAGCACCCTGTTAAGCGATGAAGAATACCCATGGTTACGGCGCAATAAGCAAAGGACACAAGCAAAGAAAAAGTGAAGACTTTCTCTCCACAACTATTATGATGATGCTTTTGATCTAGAATATCATTGTAGTTACATGTGAAGAAATGAAATGCATGTTGTAACAGACGAGTTTCCATATGAAACCCTGATACCTCGAAACAGATTGTCCGTTTTGTACACGAAGTGCATCCAGTTTTTGCCGTAACCCTCTCAACTTTTTAGCACATGCTATGTGGGTGAAATGATGATACCATGCCAACTTTCAACCTTTTCAGAGTTCATTTGTAGTGATTTTCATTTTCAGGGTCATATAGCTCAGAAAAATCAGTAAATGCATGAAAAATAACAAATGAAGTCAGAAAGGGTTGAAAATTGATCACGTGGCTTTGAATGGTGCATTTTGAACACACAAAAAGTCTGGAGTTCAAAAAAATGAAATCCCTTTGTAACAGATGAGTTTCCGTATGAAACCCTGATACTTCAAAAGGGATTGTCCGTTTTGTACACGAAGTGCATCCAGTTTTTGCCGTAACCGTCTCAACTTTTTAGCACATGCTATGTGGGTGAAATGATGATACCATGCCAACTTTCAACCTTTTCAGAGTTCATTTGTAGTGCTTTTCATTTTCAGGGTCATATAGCTAAAAAAAATCAGTAAATGCATGAAAAATAACAAATAAAGTCAGAAAGGGTTGAAAATTGATGATGTGGCTTTGAATGGTGCATTTTGAACACACAAAAAGTCTGGAGTTCAAATAAGTTAAAAAATGAAATCCCTTCGTAACAGATGAGTTTCCGTATGAAACCCTGATACTTCGAAAGAGATTGTCCAATTTGTACACGAAGTGCATCCAGTTTTTGTCGTAACCCTCTCAATTTTTTAGCACATGCTATGTGGGTGAAATGATGAAACCTTGCCAATTTTCAACCTTTTCAGAGTTCATCTGAAGTGCTTTTCAATTTCAGGGTCATTTAGCTCAAAGAATGAACTAACATAAAAAAGAATGAACTAGAAAACTTTTATGAAACTCTAATAGCAAAAATAATAAACTAAAAGAATGAACTAGAAAACTTTAATGAAACTCTAATAGAAAAAAGAATGAACTAGAAAACTTTAATGAAACTCTAATAGCTAAAGGAATCAACTAAAAAGCTTTTATAAACCTCTAGTATTATTGAAACTAAAATTATATAAAATTTATGCAACTAAAATTATCAAAGTATTTTCTGTTAAAAACATTACAAGCAAAAAGAATTTTCATAAAATAAATAAAAAAGAAAATAAAATAAATGAGTCGAAACAAAACAAAATAAATAAGTAGAAACAAAATAAACTTTATTAAATAAGTAGAAACAAAACAAAACAAAATAAAATTTAATAAACGAAATAAGTAGAAACAACATAAAATAAAATAAAATAAACTTCAATAAAATAAATAAGTAGAAACAAAATAAACTTTAATAAAGTAAAATAAATAAACTTTAATAAAATAAATAAAAATAGCAACAATAAGTATTTTCTTGTAAGTAGAAACAAAATAAAATAAATAAAGCAACAAAGAAAGTAAAAATTAAAAAAAGTGCCACCTACTGGGCCATCTCGGCCTGAATACGACTATAAACACAACCATGGGCCAGGATTCAGACCCGCAGCAGGCCTAGTAGGCCCACAGGCACATAGTGACAGATTAGGCCTGAAAGCCTGCAGTTGAGAGGAGCTCGAGAGGGTGGGCGCACCAGCGCTTATAAACCACTCTCGAGCTCTCTCAAGTAGCGAGGTGGGATTAAACTTTTGGTCGCGACGCGGGCAACACAAGGCCTTTTGTCCCGGTTGGTGGCACCAACCGGGACTAAAGGGGGGCATTGGTCCCGGTTGGTGCCACGAACCGGGACCAATGCTTCGTGTATATAAGTAAGACTTGTGAAAATTTTCAGTTTTCATCGCAGTTCCCCTCCGACGTCCCCGACCTCCTCGACGCCGCCAGGCTGCCCGACGCCGTCGCCGTCGCCCGTGCCCATGCCCCGCCCCTGAGCTCACGCCGACGCCGTCCACCGCCCACGCCTCGTCGCCGTCGCCAACTCCCCTGCGCCCTGACGCCGCCCGCTCCTCATCGCAGTCGCCGGCCCCGTCGCCGCGCCCTGCCCCATCGCCACCCGCTCCTCGTCGCCGTCGCCGTCGCCATCACCGACGCCTGCGCGACCTTGCCGTCGCCTCCCCGCGCCGGCCCCTGCCCTGCCCCACGCGCGCCGCCTCTGCCTCAGCCCGGCCCCAACCTCGCCATCGCCGACGCCCCCCAGTGGGCCCCGCGCCCTTGCCCTGCCCCCCCGCCGCCGCCGCCGTGGACGTGGCCGCTGTGTTCCCCGCATATATGTTTTTTTTCTGCATATATATATATATATATATGATTTTTTTGCATATATGTTGATGTATGGATATATATGTATGCACATATGATGATTTTTTGTTCAACGTCATATATGATGTGTTTTTCTACATATATATATGATCATACGAATTTTTTTGTTCATAGATGTGATTTTTTTGTTCATATATCATATGATGTTTTTATTGTTCATAGATGATCGATCATATTTGTTCATATGTATGCAGGCGAAGTCGTTGTCGTTAGTTGTACTGTTTAGGGTTAGGATCGTCGAGGAAGGAAAATAAGGAAAAAGAAGAAAAGTGGAAGAAGGAGGAAGTAAGAAGAAGAAAAATAAGAAGACGAAGAAGAAGAAAAAAAAGAGGAGAAGGAGAAGGAATAGAGGAGAAGAAGAAAAAATAGATTTTTAATCTGTTTTTTCTTCTTCTCCTCTATTCCTTCTTCTTCTTCTCCTCTTTTTTTCTTCTTCTTCCTCTTCTTACTTTTTATCGGGAACGAAGGTGTCGAGGATCGCCGAGGGGTCGAGGGTCGGGAACTAGGGTAGAGGGTCGAGGGTCGTCGAGGGTCGAGGGTTCGAGGGTCATCGAGGGGCCGAGGGTTCGAGGATGGAGGGTCGTCGAGGGGTCGAGGGTCGAGGATCGCCGAGGGGTCGAGAGGTTGCCTAGTGTCAAAGTATTGAATAAATCCATGGCTTCATCATTAGCCGGAAGTAACCGGGGCATGATGGTACGAAGTTCTGCAAAGTTGATCTGGAATGGAGTCCCGGATAGGATAATTCGCCTTTTGGTACGAATTTCAGCAAAGGCCTTCCAAAAAGCGATATTCGGAAGGCTCTTGCTGAACTTTGTACCAAAAAGCGAATTATCCTATCTGGGACTCCGTTTCAAAACAACTTTGTAGAGCTTCGTACCAACATGCGCCTGTTACTTTCGCCTAATGATGAAGACATGGTTTTGTTAAATCCTTTGACACTAGACAAACGTGACATCAGGTGGTCAAGGGTCGGGAACTAGGGTAAAGGGTCGTGGATCGCCGAGCGGTCGAGGGTCCAGGGTCGTCGAGGGGTCGAGGGTCAAGGATCGCCGAGGGGTCGAGAGGTTGCCTAGTGTCAAAGTATTGAAGAAATCCATGGCTTCATCATTAGCCGGAAGTAATCGGGGCATGATGGTACGAAGCTCTCCAAAGTTGTTCTGGAACGGAGTCCCGGATAGGATAATTCGTCTTTTTGTACGAATTTCAGCAAAGGCCTTCCAAATATCGCTATTTGGAAGGCCTTTGCTGAAATTCGTACAAAAAGATGAATTATCCTATCCGGGACTCCGTTCCAGAACAACTTATTTGGAAGGCCTTTGCTGAAATTTGTACAAAAAGACGAATTACCCTATCCGGGACTCCGTTCCAGAACAACTTTGGAGAACTTCGTACCATCATGCGCCTGTTACTTTCGCCTAATGATGAACACATGTTTTTGTTGAAAACTTTGACACTAGACAAACGTGACACGAGGGGGTCGAGGGTCGGGAACTAGGGTATAGAGGGTCGTGGATCGCCGAGCGGTCTAGGGTCAATGGTCCAGATTTATCAAGAATGCCCCCATTATGGATGTGCATAAGTTAATCCAATTTTTTTCTGATATATACACACACACACACACACACACACACACACACACACACACACACACATATATATATATATATATTCTTCTATATGTCACGTTGTTTGTCAAAGTATTCAAGAAATCTATGGCTTCATCATTAGCTGGAAGTAACAGCCGTATGATGTTACGAAGCTCTTCAAAGTTGTTTTGGAACGGAGTTCCTGATAGAATAATTCTCCTTTTGGTACGAATTTCAGCAAAGGCCTTCCAAATAGCGATATTCGGAAGGCTCTTGCTGAACTTTGTACCAAAAAGTGAGTTATTTTATCGGGAACTCCGTTCCAAAACAACTTTGAAGAGCTTCGTACCATTATGCGCCTGTCATTTCAGGCTAATGATGAAGTCATGGTTTTCTTGAATTCTTTGACACTAGACAACGTGACATATAGAAGGGTAGATGAGATCAGGAAAAATATGGACCATTTTCTGCACATCCAGAATGGCGCCATTTTGTTAAATCCCTTGTCGGTCAGGACGTCGGACAATCATGAGAGAGGCGGTCCGGCACAAACCCTAGAAGCGCTGCCGAGGCCACCCAAATTTACCAAGTTAAAAGAGCGTTGTCGTCGAGGCCACCCCAAACCCTAGAAGCGTTGCCGAGGCCACCCCAAACCCTAGAGAAGCGTCGAGGCCACTAATATGATTCCTTGTTGTGATTAGCTAGCTAGGTCTACGTTTGCCAATAATATATCCATCTGTCATGTTTGTATAATAATTGCCATGTTGTAATATCTGCAGAAACTATGGAGCACCGAGACTTGGAAGCAGAACGGGTGTTGGGGGACATAATCCTCGCCGGAGGTGATGTCTTGTCGTATCTCAACGACACCGATGGTCTGGAAGGAGAGGGTGAAGCAGGCTACGGTGATCGAATAATGGAGGAGGAAGGACATGATTATGATGGCTCCGGTAACCGAATGCCGGTGGAAGAAGGACACCGTGATGACAGCTCCGATGACCGAACGGAGTCTGGCCAGGTATATATATATTAATTAAGCCTGTGCTGACTATAGCTAATTGATGCATTAATTGTTTTGGTATGTACACATATTAACTCTCTTCTTTCTTCTTTTCTAGCCCTCTGGATCGAGCCAAACTTCGGTAACGAGACGAGGCCTGAAGAAAAAGTTGCGCCAGGATGAAAGGTTCACGATCACAGCAATCGCGCGCGATGGCCAACCGATTGAACCCATCCGGACCAAGGAAGCATTTTCTGCTCAGTGCGGGGTTCTTGTTAGGGACATGATCCCGATCAGCATCCACCAATGGTATAAGCCTAAGAACAAAGGCCCTCAGGTGTCTTATGTCAATGATAGGCAGAAAGCTGATCTTTGGACCACGCTGAAGGCAAATTTCACCCTACCGCCAGAGAAGGATCAGGAGAAGCCAGTTATAGAGTCATTGGTCAAGGCTCATGCTCTTAAGAAGATGGAAGATCTATTCAGGAGGTGGAAGAATGAGCTTAAATCAACGTTTGTCGACAAAGACAATACTCCAGAATTCACCAGCCGATTTGAGAAGATAAGAGATCACTGGGACGCATTTGTGGCCCACAAGACATCGGAGAAGAGTAAGAAGATGTCAGTGACAAACAAGAAAAATGCTGCAAAGAAGGAGCTTCACCATCGCACGGGCTCAGGTGGCTACCTCAAAGCCCGGCCGTTGTGGGACAAGGCTGAGAATGACCTGCTTGATAAAGGGGTCGAACCAGAGACATTGCACTGGCCAGACCGTCAAGGACTTGGTTCTTCGGGGTTGGGCGGTCGTTGGACCCTGAAACAGGGAAGTGCATTTGGACGAACCAGCAACTGGGAATACCCATCACGAAGCTTCAGGAGTATATCACCGCAGCACAGCAAGGGACGTTCGTTCCCAACAGAGAGAACGACGAGCTCACACAGGCCCTCGGGAATCCCGAGCACCCTGGACGGACACGAGGCACACCAGGCTCCATTTCATGGAAGGCTGGGTTTCCTGACGCAGACGGTTACAAAACCCGGGAGAGGAGGAGGAAAGTGGAGCAGACCCAACTGTAGAAGCTGCACGCAAGGGTACAAGCGCTAGAGGAACAAACAGTTCACAGCAAGCGACATGTCGAAGCTACCCCAGAAGCTACCCCGCCATCTCATCGGAGAAGCAGCATGGCTTCCACCGAGCTGCTTCAGGAGCCTGACTTCATGGCTCCCAGCTACCCCGTGGATGCTATCACGGAGTCTCAATATTGCCACCTTATGACGCGATGGAAGCACCTCAAAGTCAAGGCGGCTGTCGGCTCTGTTGCACCTCCTGAACCCGGCGCAACTTTTCACTGCCGGCCGATTCCACAAGGCTATGCCGTTGTGATGGTCGATGAAATAACAGAAGGATTTGAGGAGCTCGAGCTTGACCACCCTACCGGTGAAGGGGAGACTCAGCTGGGTCTTCCTCTGAAGACTCCATGTCTATGGCGGAGGGAGCTCATCAACCTTCCGAACTGGACGCCGCCGCCTCCTCCTCCTCCTCCGGCGAGTCAGGGCACTCCGCCTCCTCCTCTGCCTCCTCCTCCGGCGAGTGATCAGGGCACTCCGCCTCCTTCTCCGCCTGCGCCGGCGTGCCCGAGCAGCCCGCCTCCTCCTCTGCCTTGTCAGCAAGGGCGGAAGAGATCCGCCGCCGCTTTGGCTGCTCCGAGGCATCGTAGCACTCCTCCTCCTTCTCTGCCTCGTAAGAAACAAAGGAAGAGATACGCCACCGCTCCGACCGCTCTGGCGTCTAGCAGTACAGCCAGAGGCGGGAGGCAATACAGATTCGGTCCATCTCTCAAGCCTGTAGGGAAGTTACCATATGAGAGGACCGTGGAGGAAAATGCGGAGATCTGTCAAGCCTATGTGAAGGACTTCTTTGAAACGCAAAGAGCTAAGAAACATCCACCTCCGGAGGAGAAGATAGATCCGGTGAAAATGAAGCGCACTTTGGATGCCCTGAAGTGACCACCACCGCTCCGCCGGATGACAACCATGTCCGCGCTCTTAAAAAGGCAGCGCAAGAAGGATGACAACCATGTCCGCGCTCTTAAAAAGGCAGCGCAAGAAGCGCGCCGGTCAGGAACCACTTCAAGTGAAAAAAGGTTACAAGAACGAAAAATAAGTGGGAAAAAAATTCCCCAGCTCGGCGAACAGGCGAACCAATCATGCCCCCCGCTGAAGGTGTATAGCGATATCGTCGCAAATCTGCTGGGGGTGCTGCCCGGTACCAATCCTGGTGATTACCCGTCCGATGATGCACATTTTGATACAATGGAGGTGGACGAACACAAATACCGGTACGGGAAGCCTCTCGTCAAACCTGGTCATCCTCCTCTAACAATGATGATGCGAAGATTCCATAAGTGGTACATGGACACCTGCAAGTCTGGGAAGGATATTTTGACGCTGAGAGTTAAAGAGGAGCACGATCTCGTTGGAAATGATCTGTTGTCTGTTCCATTTGAGGAGGTCTTCCAGTTTTTCAATCAAAAGGCCCTCGATAAAATAATCGTCACTTGCTACTGTCTGTAAGTACTACTTCTCTAATTAAGTCTCTATATATAGCTCAGCTCTTTCATTGCATGTATATATAATTATCCTCACTATATTATGTAGATTGAAGATCGTCGAATGCATGAAAAGACAAACCTATGATATTGGGTTCATTAACACAAATCTCATAGATGAATGGACGGTTAAACTTGATGCCAAAGAAGTCGAGGCCAACTTGCTAAAATCGTTGCTTCAAAATCAAAACAAAGATAAAATACTCTTTCCTTACAACTTCAAGTGAGTGTTACTGTCTTGTGCATATTCGGTTTCCCTTATTACTCGAGGTTATAGTAATGTAATTGATGAGCTATGCATGCGTGCGTAGCTTCCACTTTATTCTCCTAGAGATTAAGCTTGAGCAGGGACTAGTAACTGTTTTAGACTCAAGACGAAAAGATCCCAAGGAGTATGCGGCCATGACTGAAATGCTCGAGAAGTAAGTTTAATCGATCATTATCGCACCATATCGGCAACTATGTTCATTTCCTGATATCAAGTAATAATTATTTTTTTGTCTCGCAGGGTTTGGAAAGTGTTCACCGCAGAAGCTCTGAGACTGCCGGGGAAGCTACGATTTACACACCCGAAAGTAAGTACTACTAGCTAGCTAGTTTCGCGCATCTCCCATTGATTCTAGCTAGTTTCATCAATACCATTTATAATGCTTGATTATCAGTTTGATTGACCTCTATTTCTCGTAAAGTGGTTGTGGCAGGAAGGCGGGAATAATTTTTATGGATACTACATTTGCGAGTACATCTACAACGCGACGACCTCTAACAAGCGGGGCTACTCTAAAGAAGATTATGAAGTGCGTAAGCAATAATATTCACAATTTTATATTATTACCATCATTTGTGTTGAGTTTCATTCATATATATGTATTGACCCCCTTCTTCAAATTAGCTTTGGCAGCTGCGGGATGAACTCCTACCACAAGATCGCATAAAAGCAATTCAAGAGGAATTGGCGGGATTCTTTCTTGACCATGTCATAGATAAAGACGGAGAATACCATGTGGAACTTGACATAAGATGCTAGGGATTGTAAGACTTATATTGTATATATGTAGCTAGTAGCGTCGGATAGATGTACGAAAACTTGTTGTTCAACCAATATCTCGGAGAAAGTGAGGTCGATCACTTCTTTTTGTATATGTTCATGATGATCTTGTGTACTTAATGGTTTCCTTCATTTGCTTACTAGCTAGCGTGTCAAGTCCTTTCTATACGTATAGTACGTAGCGTCGACCAAGCACGGAGATAAGAGAGGACACTTCTCTTTATTAGCTAGCTAACACAATATATGAAACCCCTAAATTAACCCTACAAAACCCTCAAAACCCCCAAACCCCCCACCCTTTCAAAAAAAACCCCAGCCCCTGAACTGCTGACGCGTGGACGCTTATTGGTCCCGGTTGGTGCTACCAACCGGGACCAAAGGCCCCCCTGCCTGGGCAAGCCGCAGCGGCCACGTGGAGCCCCATTTGTCCCGGTTCGTGGGCGAACTGGGACTAAAGGTTTTGGGCTTTAGTACCGACCCTTTAGTCCCGGTTGCCGAACCGGGACAAATGGGCCTTATGAACCGGGACAAATGTGCCTTTTTCTACTAGTGTTACCCTAGTTACTGTCTCTGCCTTTATGTGAGGATACTCTTCTGGTGATGCCTCAAGGAATCCAGGGATCTGACCAAATATTTATGTTACTCCCAAATCCTACCCTCCAAATGATCCCCTTCTTAAGCAGTTGTACACCTTTCAAAATGCTCCGCCATGTGTAGGAGATTCCATTTTGGGCCTTGCTTCTAAAATACAGCTTCTCGGGTGGTATTTTGCTGCTAGTACTGGAGCACATAATGAGGATGGGTTCTGTAGTAGACGCCATGCTTGTCTTGCAAGCATAGCTAGGTTGAAAGAGTGTAAATCTCTAAAACCCAGTCCTCCCTCACTCTTTGGTTTTGATAATTTCTCCCAATACATCTAGTGGATCTTATTTTCCTTATCCATTTGACTCTACCAAAATCTGTTGACCATAGAACTCAGGTCATCACATAGAGTTCTTGTGATGTCGAAGCAAGCCATAGTGTACACTGGGATAGCCTGTGCTGCATCTTTTATTAATATTTCTTTACCAGCTTTCGACAGTAATTTCTCCTTCCATCCATGTATCTTGTTCCACTCTTTCTCCTTTAAGTACTGAAAAGTTTTGGCTTTTGCTTTCCCAATGTAAGCCGGCAGACCAAGTATTTTCCTTTGAACCCTTCAGAGGAAATTTGCAGAGAATTACTCACTTCTTCCTTTTGTACAGGATTGGTGTTTTTGCTGAATAAAATCGCTGATTTTTCCTTATTGATTACTATTTTTTTCATATAGGGTGTATATACACCCAGGTGCCAAACTTGCTTGTCCTAAAAAAGTGCAAATTGGAACCTAAAGAGAACTGAAGACATTGATTATTACAAACTGTGCACATGGGAACTATGAGAAAAGGAAATGCGTTCGTAAAAGGAAATTAAACTCCAAGCGGGCACTAGCATATGCCAATTGATGGCGACTATATATCACAAAGCAAATATGTCCAAAAAAGGAAATACACGGCGTAGACCAACTGATGGTCTCAGCTCATTGCGTACATCAGATCTAGGCACGATCGACGAACTGCCAGTTGAGCCGGGCGACCTGTACGTTTGGTGCTTGTATACTTTCTTGTGAACATGGAGACGCATGCAATGCAGATGTTTGCCCCTCAGTCGATCCAGCCCTTGAAGCTTTGTTGACTCATGAACGCTTCCTTGTAAAAAATCGGTTCCGGTCAGCTATTACTTGCTCTTCGTACTAGAACGTTTCGTCGATGCTTCACCTGGTGGTGTGAACCGTGACTAAAGTACGTAGACAATGCTTATCCCCGGAGCAACGACAGCTCCATCCGCGAGGCGAAGGGGCAGACCGTGAGCTGCCACGGCGAGCACTGTCGCCGCATGTAGAGGTAGCCGTTGGGCCCGACTCGTATCGGCCCCATGTAAGCGTCGGCGATGTAGAGGTAGTCGGACTTGTAGTGGAACCGTGGGCGACGCAGACGGTGGCTCTGGCTCGGGACAGCCCTCGTGTCGGCGTCGCCGATGGCGATGCACAGGGACATCAGCACTACCGCCACGGCGAGCGAGGCCGTCAGCCGCGCGAGCTTCGTCGCGCGCCCCCATGTCTGCCCTAGTAGTAGTACAATACGTAGCAATACGTGCGCGTGAGTTTGCTCGTTCGTGAAGATGAGAGAAACACAGAAGGCATCTGCTTTTATTGATGGGTGCGGGCGTCCTGCTTCTTCTGCTAGCGCTCGGTTTGGTGAGCCTGGCCGAGTCCGAATCTGGCTACGAGCCGGAACCGGTGGCCCAGTCCGTTGCGTACGTAGACCTTGAAAGGAAACAAGCGCACTGCGCCTTGGATTCAAAAGAAGAAAAATCACGTGAAGCAATCACATGTTTCGTTCCATGCTCATGAATCATGACTCCATACAAATGGTGCAGCTATATATACCAACATGCCCTGCCGTCCCATTGATAGTTCAATCACTGAAGCCGCAGACTGATTTTGGTTTAACAAATCTTACCGTCCAAGGAGGTCTACATATATAACGAGACGTAGATCTTAGAAGTGTTATGTCTTTGTGAGATACTGGAGTAAGCCAAATAAATCAGATGCATTTGTACAAATGGCGAGGCAGCCTTGATGCTCTAGGACTGAGATAGTGGTTTCCTGTTCAGAGTCGCACACGTGTCGGACATTGATCGTATGACCTTCAGCTTCAAGAGCCACCCATATAGCTTGAAGAAGAGAAGAAAGTTGCGTGAGATAATCAATCCCCACAGAATGTATGTTTATTGCGCTAAAAGCTGGGACAAAACAGGCATTCAAGAACAGGCCCAGACTCAAGGATGTGCAACCCGTGAGATTGAAGTTGTTTCTGAGGGCTACTGCTCTTCAGCCCACCAATCCGACAACCGGTGGCCCAGTCCGTTGTACGTACCTTGAAAGGAAACAAATCACACTAGGCCTCGGATTCTACGGAAGAAGAATCACATGAAGCAATCACAGGTTTCGTTCCTCTTCTGAAAGAGTTGGCCTAGCTTAGCACGAAGGTTGTATGACAGCATGAACAGCAAGAACCATACTCATGACTCCATACAAATGGTGCAGCTATATAATACCAACATGCCGTGCCGTCCCATTGATAGTTCGATCACTGAAGCCGCAGACTACTTTTGATCTTTACCGTTCAAGGAGGTGTATATAGATAGCGAGAAATGTTTGACGTTGATCTTAGAAGTGTTAGGTCTTCGTGAGATACTGGAGTAAGCCAAATAAACCAGATGCATTTTTATGAATGGCGGCCCAGTCGTGATGCTCTAGGACTGAGACTGTGGTTCCCTGTTTAGGGTCGCGGGCATTTCAGACGTAGCTGGTGTGACCTTCACCTGCAGGAGCCCTCCCTTTAGCTTGAAGAAGAGAAGAAAGTTGTCCGAGAAGATCAATACCCACAGAATGTAAATTTGTGGTGGTAAAAGTTGGGACAAAGCAAGCATTCATCAGCTAAACCTTTCCATTCACCGGCTATCCGATGATGAAAATGCAAGTGAACCAGACCCTGATTAGTGCTAATGTAACAACGGTGTGCCCACCGGTAACAACCCAACATTTGTAACACCAACTTTGTATGATTTTTCTCTCTTAATATATAGGCAGTAAACCTGCCAATTGCTTAAAGCAGTCATTCTTGAATAGGCCTAGACCCAGAAATGTCCAGCCCATGAGAAGGAACAGGGCACCAATTGAAGGCTTTTCGGAGGGCTACAAGTCTTCAGCCCACCAGCCGGACAAGCTCATAATCCCATGTAGCGTCTGGCCTATAACTAACCTTTTCCTTCAAAGTAGCCCCCACTTCTATTCTTATCATGGACATTGTATCCATCATCCAAACATTTGATAGACTTTGTTGATTGTTTCCATATTATCAAACAACTAATTAATTGCATATGTTTTAAATTTAAAAAATTAAATGGCAAAGATAAAAAACCATGAGGCTGCTTTCAGTAGCAAGGAAGAGCAATGCTGCATCTACGTTAAATTCATTATGTATGTTATGTAGGGGGTGATTTGGAGGACTATCATTAGTTGGAGGATTGGCCCCACCTTGAAATTCGGGGTCATGTAACAGTGACGTAAAGACCCGTAGGTCTAGGATTATCGAGCAAAGGAACTAGACAGAGTGTCGCTGGAGCAGGCGGAGGAGCTCGGCAGCAGCCGCCGGAGCATGATCAGAGTAGGCGGGCGGTCGGAGCAGGTGAAGGAGCTCGGCAACAACCGCCGGAGCATTGCCTGAGTAGGCGAATTGCCGGAGCATTGCATGAGCCTTGCCGGAGCAGGGCCCGAGCCTTGCCAGAGCGTCGCCCTTTTTTTTGGCAGTAACGCAAAAGCAGTTTACGCTATCTGGTAAACTGATTTTACAGTACCGCGATATACGGCATCTGCTATAGTTGCTCTAAGTGAAAAACAACTATGCTTTCGGTAAGTGAAAAATAGAGTTGTGCTTTACGGTGAAGCATAGCAGTGCTTCCGCCCTTAAAGTGAAAAGCCAGAAATTGTGCTTTCAGTTTTCTTGTTTCCATTTTTTCTCAGTTTTTCTTTTTCTGTTCCCAGGGTCTTCAAAAAAATTGTCTAAAACTATTAACATCAGAGCTAGTTTCGATGATCTTGACGCGAAAAACACAATAGTGAAAATGGTTTGTGGTTTTGACACACGGTTTAATAGATTTGAAAAGAAAAAGAATCTACAAAAATAAACGCAGAACTCACAGGTGGTGCCAACTATCGCACATGCATTGCGCCTTTTGTCACCAACAGAAGAGATAGAGTGATCTTTGCAAGGAGTATCCCTTAATTACGGATTTTGTTCTTTATTCTACGCTTTGTCAAGTAATGAGGTTCTTCAGCAGATGTGAAGTAACGAGGTGTGACAAAAGAAATAACTGTCGCATCAAAAAAGAAATAATTGTCGCTAGCGTCCCGACGCCTATTCGGCGCCTAGGCGCCGCTTAAGGGCAATTTCAATCAGGACGCACACCCTCTATACACTAGGTATTGTAGTCGCCGGGCCCATATTCGTCCTGTTTGCTTTTTTCTATGTTTTGCACCTGGGTTTTCTATGTTTTCTTTTTTTATTCTGTTTTCTTTTTCCTATTTCTCTTTGTAAGTGCACCTAGTGCCACCCCTAATTGATTTTGGAGTATTGACGACAAACCTGGTTCAGGGACTAATGTGTCACGACCGGATTTTTGGGATATTAATTTCCCAAAAGAAACGGCCTTTGTGCTCACCAGCCCCAGGATTATTGTTAGCTGATGAGGCACCAACTTGATACAAGAATTCCAAGCAAAGTACAAAATATGTAGTACAAGACCATTGTGGCCTAGGAGTACAACACTTGGTTTCTAGAGGTTGATGGCGGAAGCGGTTTGTGGTTCATCTGCGTCTATGGGACTCCATTTCCCACAAGAACAGCTGACCAGGGTAACTCCTATCTTCACGAGGCTGCTATCGACACTGCATAGGTTCCGGGGCTGTCACCGTGATGCTTATCTCCATGCGCGAAATCTGGCCAAGACAATAGCCAGGGACAAGCCAGTGAGTACGATTGAATGTACTCGCAAACATTAAGAACACGGGTATAATATAACAAGGGATAATCATGCTCTGAAGTATTCCTGATTATACGTCTGTCACGAATAAAACAAAAATCTAAGATGCACTCATGCACGAAAAACATGGATATGCAATACAGGAGTAAATAAAGAATGCACTGACCGAGTGTCTGAAATGACTCCTCGAAGAGTTGTAAATAAAATAACAATGCCGCAGTCGGGCGTCTGAGCGACGCCACATAAAGGGCTTGTGAAGGGGTAAATAAATAACAAACATGCCACAGTGGCTCCCCGAGGGCACCTGAGGGCAGGGATGGACCCGCTAGACCGGGGCGGTCCTCTCGGTGGTCGCTGGGTCGTCGGGGGTGGAAGAAGTCGCCGGCGGCGAGTTCCGCGGCGGAGGGGGCTACGGGAGTGAAGTGGTTTTTGAGCTCCGGTGGTCTCCGATCGAGGCTGAGGTGCTGGGTAGCTCCGCAAGGACGAGGGGAAGCGGTTGGTGGCGCTGGATGGGCGGGAGAGTGGCTGGTTGCGGCGAATGGCACCGGATGGCAGCGGCGGCCGAACCGGCCGGAGTTGGGGATGATGGCCTCTCCCGGCCAATCCACGGCTAGGGAAGAACCAGGGGGAAGGTATGAGGTCGCTTGAGGTCTTGTACGAGCTCGGGGATCCCTTAAATAGGCGCTCGGGGCTGGACCGCGGCGGCTGAGGATAAGATCGCCGGCGACAGCCGTGCTGTAGCTGCAGGGCGACGTGGCGGCGACGAGCGCGTGCCGACGGGCTTCGGGATAAGCTCAAGTTGTTCACAGGGGCAGCTGGCGCGCTGGTGTGGTTTGGGCGGCGCCGTCCATGGCAGAGGCTCGCTGCCGACGCCGGCGTGCCGCCAAACGCTCTGCCAGTGGCGCTGTAGGGGGCCAGAGGTGGCGTGGAGAGAGGGCGAGCGTAGTGCGCTGCTCAGCAGGCGAGCAGGGGCCAGGGACGGGACGCGACGAGGGCGGCAGTGCGACGCGGCGGCTCAGTGCGCGCGCGTGCAAAACGTGTGCTCTGGGCGCGCCCGGAGCACGCACGGGACGTGCTCGACGAAATGCTAGGGTGGCCTAGAGTGCGAGGGGGAGGTTGGCACTTAACAGAACTAGGATAGGAATAGCTAGGAGTTTAGTGGACAAGGTTGCTGGGTCATTGGAGCAAGATCATAGTGCAAACTAGGAAACATGCCCAAAACTGACTGTGCACACCAAGTGTTCGACAGAATGCCAAGTGCACTTAGGCAACTCTTGGAGGGGCCAAAATCTCCAGATCAGGGTCTCTCTAGTTGTAGGTGATGATGGTAAGGTCATTTGGGAGAAACCAGAAACTTGTTAGTGCAAGTTTTGCAAAACTATAGTTTTGGACAGAAAGGAAAGGGTCTCATTGCATGCACTTAAGATCCTCCAATGGGTCCATTCTCCCGGACTTAAGGGTTTTGCAGGGAGGGCTAAAGGTAGGAAAAAGCTCAGGGTCACTAGGGCAAAATAAAATAGGGTTGCAGTACAAATCACCAAACTGGACCAAAATGAAAAAGAGGTTGATTCACTCAAATTTTCCAAAGAACATCACTGGTTTTTTTGCATGAGGATGAATTGTATGCATCTACTGACATCTCCAAACACTTGGAAGAATTTTTAAAGAAGTATTTAAATAGGTTGCAGTGCAAAAATGCCTACTGGACCAGATTGGAAAAGTTGGTGTAGAGCTCAAAATCTCCAATGGACAAAAGATATTTTTGCATAAAAGTGATGTGGAGACATTACATGACATCCCCAAATTTTGGTGGAAATTTTAAATGCATTTGTCAAATGGTTGCAGTGCAAAACAGGCTCCAAAATTCAAAAGAAAACATTTTTAAAAGAATAAAGTTCTGAAAAAACAAATCTTGCAATTAAACCCACTGATAAAGAATTGTTTTATAGAGGGAGTATGCAAGTCTAACAATATTTTTGGAAAGTTTTCCACTAGAGGAAAAATCCACAATATCAAAAAGGGACAAAACTAGACAAATGGAAAAGTTTTATTTCCTGGCAAAATTTTAAATTAATAAATCAAGGTCAAAATTTTGGGGTGTCACAACACTACCTCCCTTAAGAAAAATCTTGTCCTCGAGATTTGTTAAAAGCTGTTTTGAACAATCATTGCATTTACCAAAAGAAATCCTTCAACTGTGCAAAAACCAAGCGGCTACAGTGAGAGGGCAATTAGTGGTGTAAAACCACAGTGTGGTACCCTGGCGTAGCGTGGCAAAATCCACGGTCGGGGAAAACGAGATATTTCTAAGCAGATACAGTAATTTAGAATAAATTCTAAATTACTAAAACACGCTGGTCGCACCCGAGAGCACAGTGCTCTCTCTGGCTGACAGGTGGACCCGGGGCCCATTGTCGGCCTCTTCTTCTACCTCTGGCTCTCTCTTCTCTCTCGCGTGTTCTCCCGCGCTTCCTCCACCGGCGATGCCTAGCTCGTAGGGCATCTAGGCCGTACTGCGGTAGTGCGCGGCATGCTAGCTGCCGGGGCAGCATGCACTCACCTCGCGGGCCAGTGTGCTGTCGGCACTGCTCGCGGACTCGCCTCGGAACACCGGCGGTCGAGCGACGAGTGACGCTGGTGGACCTCGCCCACCGTACACCGATCTCGAGCTATAAAACGATCGCGGTGCTCCTCTCTTCTTCCTCACACCTGGCCTCGCTTCTACCTCTCCTTCCTTCTCCTCCATTGCAGTTAGCAGGAGCTCGAGACGAGGCTCTAATGGCGGAGGCGATGCCGGACTGGTATGTGGTCCTGGTGTGTGGAGGTTTGGCGGTGCTGCTGGGGTTATCCGTGCTCCTGTGTGCGATGATCCTAGACGATCGTCGTGATGCTGCCGCTCGAGTGTTAGCTCTTCGCGGCGGCGGCGATCACGAGGATTAGGTGCGGCATCGAGGGCTAACTGCTGTCAGTGTGCTAGGGCAGCTCGCGCCTGAGTTATCGCTCACAGATCTCTCTCACTGAGACTGTGGTGTCCTCGGGTGTGATCAGTTAGGCGCAACAATGTGTACGAAGGTTTTGCAATTAGTGCACGAGGTCGAGTGGTTGTGGCTGTGACTCTGCTGTTACGATGCTGTGTGAATGAAAATCTATGTCGTGGAGATATACATGCTGCAACAACTCGGGGAAAGAAAACTCATTACAAAAATTTTTCGTGAGAGAAAAATAAAATCAGATAAAACAAAATGACAGCAGTAAAACCGCTCACATAAATGAAGCCAAAAATCAGATCTGTCGCACCAATTTTGGGTACCATGCACAAGTTACAACACAAAAGTAAGTACCGGGATAATAAATACAGTGGTGACGTTTACAAAGAAAATGGCAAAAAGACAGGGTCCTGAGAAAACGCCTCTGGTACTGGGGCACACTCCTCTTCTATCGGGGGAAGCGGGTTGACCAGTCGATGAATGCGCCTCTCCTGGTCAGGCCTCAGTGGTCTGCCAATAGCGATCCGAGGATTTAAATCAGCGAGGCTCTGAAGATAACCCATCACCCGCTGAGTCAAACGCTCCTGAGCGATAACGTACTGAGCAAGGTTGGCCAGTACTGGATCTCTCTCAATTCGTCCACCGGGAAAAGATGCAACTTCTCCAGGTGCTGCACGACTCGGAAAATAATAATATCCTCGTTCGCTGGCATAGGGTACCGCGAATCGAAGACGAGCGAGCGCCTCGTACGCAGCAGCTTCTATGGCCATATGCGGAGTCGGCATGGACTTTCCCACGAAGGAAACTTCCGTTGGGTCTTGGTTTGGGTACGCGGGAGGGATGTGCACCACTGCCCAATACTTCGAGGTGGATGGGGTGATCCTCGATTTGAGCAACTCGTACTGGGGTGGATGGGTGGCACTCATGGTACTGCAGGTAAAGTCCCACAATAATTTGACAAAACTACCCGGGGTTGCGTCTGGGGTTCTCATATAAATACTGGGGGTCGGCATGGCAAAGGAATGGCTGTGGGTGTTGTGCACAAGGCGAGGGGTACTCGGCAAGGTCACGAGGTGGCCTTTATAAAGCATCGGGGCTGGGTTATCTACCGGGGTGAAGGGTAACTGGTTGTCGATCCTGTACTTGGGTCAAAGCCACAGATATACGCATCACATAAATGTAACGCCTTACTGTGGGTGCTGTCGAAGTTGGTCTTGGTAGCTGCGCCCGAAAATTTAAAAATGCAACTGTACGCCAACGTACATATGCATAGCTACTACTCCAAAAATAGGGACGCACAAGCAGACATCATTTAATAAAGGCGATACAAGATCACACCATTACAAGCGGAGGTAAACTAAGGCTTGATACTACTCAAGCGGCTCAGTCTACTTCGTTAATGTCTAAGTGGGCTGGTCTTGCAGACGCCGAGGTTTCCCCACGGGTATCACCGTCGGGATCTACTGGTTGGGGTTGAGGGGCTGCAGGGTCGGGGTAGTGGTGATGACCATCGCGGGGGTTGTTGGCCACAATCCCGTTGGAGTGGGTTCCCAAAAGGCGACGAAGCGCTTCTGGGGACACCAAAGCACTCTGGTTGATGGCTGGGGCAGACCTCAAGGGATCGATCGGGTGTCCGAACAGCACGACTGGGTTGTCGGCGTCGGGCTCCACTTCTCTCCTCGCCGGGGCTCGGCGAACCAGTTCTCCACGTGCTGAGATCAGATCGAGGGTGACCTGATCGAACAGTTGCTCCAGTGCGCTTACATAGCGCACCAGATGCAATAGTGTAGGATCCGTCTCGTGATCTCCGTTGGCAACCTGGGGCGTCCTACCATACCCGTCACGACTGGGGTAGTAGTAGAACGAGCGACAGTTAACTCTGGGCGACAAGTGCCGGAGTTGAACTATAGCTTCTCGGGCTGCCAGTTGGATGGCTTGTGGCTCAAAGGAAGTTGTCCTCCCAGTGAACCTGTAGGGGCGTTCTGGCGACAGACCCCTACCATAGATGTGCACAGTGGCCCAGTACTGACGGCTCTCACCGTACATGGGTCCTTGGTATACAACATATTCAGGAGGCTCTTCTAACGCATAGGCCCGGCGGGTGAGGTTTGCGAGCACGGTCACAAAACCTCCAAGGTTGGTTGCTGTGGTCTCATTGTGAACAATGGGGCCAGGCATCGTGGCTTGGTTTGGGGAAAAAGGCTGTGCTGTGCTGAGTTGAGGCTAGCGTGCCCTTTTTTATAGGAAAAGGGGACGGAGTCTTCCTTCGCACGCTTGCGAACGAGACGGGTTGGGTGTTGGTCATTGGCGCGTGATCGACGGGCTAGGCTGATAGGTTGGGCACCGTCCGCCGAAAGGCGTCGGGTCACTGTGGGGCTATCTTACGCGAGAAGCTTGACCAGGGTTAGGTTAAGGTCTAGTGGTTTGGTTAACCTAGGTTTATTGACCTGGCTAAGATAGGATTAGCCAATGGTCAGCCTGGCTCTGATACTAAGTCTATCACGACTGGATTTTTGGGATATTAATTTCCCAAAAGAAACGACCTTTGTGCTCACCAGCCCCAGGATTACTGTTAGCTGATGAGGCACCAACTTGATACAAGAATTCCAAGCAAAGTACAAAATATGTAGTACAAGACCATTGTGGCCTAGGAGTACAACACTTGGTTTCTAGAGGTTGATGGCGGAAGCGGTTTGTGGTTCATCTGCGTCTATGGGCTCCATTTCCCACAAGAACAGCTGACCGGGGTAACTCCTATCTTCGCGAGGCTGCTATCGACACTGCATAGGTTCCGGGGCTGTCACCGTGATGCTTATCTCCATGCGCGAAATCTGGCCAAGACAATAGCCAGTGACAAGCCAGTGAGTACGTTTGAATGTACTCGCAAACATTAAGAAGACAGGTATAATATAACAAGGGATAATCATGCTCTGAAGTATTCCTGATTATACGTCTGTCACGAATAAAACAAAAATCTAAGATGCACTCATGCAGGAAAAACATGGATATGCAATACGGGAGTAAATAAAGAATGCACTGACCGAGTGTCTGAAATGACTCCTCGAAGAGTTGTAAATAAAATAACAATGCCGCAGTCGGGCGTCTGAGCGACGCCACATAAAGGGCTTGTGAAGGGGTAAATAAATAACAAACATGCCACAGTCGGGCGTCTGAGCGACACCACATAAAGGGCTTACAAAGGATAAATAAATAACAGGCATGCCGCAGTCGGGCGTCTGAGCGACACCACATAAAGGGCTTATAAAGGATAAATAAATAACAGACATGCCGCAGTCGGGCGTCTGAGCGACACCACATAAAGGGCTTATATAAGAGTAATCACAGTGAATATCCAGGAGGTAGAACCATCCCAGGGATACTCAATAATTCAAATAATGTAAATGGTTAGTCCATGATAATAATAATAAACATGATCCTCAGATGTCACAGGTCATCAACCATATCCTAGTATAGCCGTTTCTCCATCCGAATACCGTTACTGCGATCCAGTCTAGCCGTTCTCCATCCGAATACCGTTACTGCGATCCATTCTAGCCGTTCTCCATCCGAATACCGTTACCACGATACAATTTAGCCGTGTCTCCATCCAAATACCGTTACTGCGATCCAATCTAGCCGTTCTCCATCCGAATACCGTTAACAGACTCATCTCAGACTATAGTCCTACCCATGGACATGGCTGTCCAAAAAGATATGACCTCTGCAGAGGGTGTACTTTTTACCTACGAGTAACGGATTTACTTAGCCCACCGGGACTAATTCCGCCTATGGCCTTTTAATTGAAAACACGCCTGACCTGCACACACCAGCTTAACTTACCAGTGTCTGGAATCACCCACGACACCTGCCAAGCAAAACTCTAAGTGGGGAGGCTACAACCTCGACGTAGCATGGGATCAAATTTATATTCGCGCGCTCTAAGGGGTGGCCCCCTCTCGGTCCCAACCGGAAACACCCATGCCCCCGGACCAGGTGGCATGCCTACCGGAGGCCTCCGGTATCTTCCACCATGGCCTCTCTGTACGGTGTGTGCTTTGGTAAGGGGTTGACAACTTACTGAACCGTACCCTACCTGCGGCAGGGACAAGTGGCAGTACAAAACAAGTAAGGGGAAGTTACTGAACAAGACTCGACCTACGACCGACTCAGGTGGTCCAAGTATTCTCCGAATGAACGCATAACCAAAATACTTCCATTAACTTCACCACTCATCAAGCCTCACCATGCCATACCGGACATACTCGTCTCGACGAGGAACTAGGGACAAGCTCGTGTCTACCCAAGACCATGACTTTCCCGGCTTCCTTCCGGTATGTATGAGAAGCTTACGAGGATGATCATTATCACCAGCATATCCGTTTATAACAGCAAGGAAATCTCCAATATGCACTCATGCGAATGATATTTATCATCACATAAAAATAACGTATACTCCAAGTCCAAGTGGTGTTGTAACCGTATCAAAACACCACACAAAATATTATGCCAGGGTTCATAAATGCTTGCCTTCAAGAGTATGCAAAAGGTGCACTTTTTGAAAGCTTTCCCTTCTCTCCAAAATCCTATTTTGAGAAATATTCAAACAACAAATATTTCAAACACAGTACAAAAGGTTGTCTCAAATATTTTTGAAATAAATCTTAAAATAAACTAGATGAAATTTGAGAGAGGTAGGAAAAAGAATCAACTCATTTGGAGTTTTATTTTAAAAGTTATAGCCAGTCAAAGATCAGTCAAACTTCTGTTTTTAAATAAAACCAGAAAAGAAAACGTTTTGGGGAAGAATACGCTTTCGCAGTAGAGGAGTCGTACTCGGGACTTATGCGCCTTTACTTAACCAGAGCGGACGGCGCGCGGGTCACTGACAGTGGGTCCAGAGGGCCCACTGGTCAGGTTTGACCGTTCTTCCCTCTCCCTCCTCTTCTCTGCCCGACGGGAGCGGGACTCCGGCGATCGCCGGCGACGAACGGTGGCTCCCCGAGGGCACCTGAGGGCAGGGATGGACCCGCTAGACCGGGGCGGTCCTCTCGGTGGTCGCTGGGTCGTCGGGGGTGGAAGAAGTCGCCGGCGGCGAGTTCCGCGGCGGAGGGGGCTACGGGAGTGAAGTGGTTTTTGAGCTCCGGTGGTCTCCGATCGAGGCTGAGGTGCTGGGTAGCTCCGCAAGGACGAGGGGAAGCGGTTGGTGGCGCTGGATGGGCGGGAGAGTGGCTGGTTGCGGCGAATGGCACCGGATGGCAGCGGCGGCCGAACCGGCCGGAGTTGGGGATGATGGCCTCTCCCGGCCAATCCACGGCTAGGGAAGAACCAGGGGGAAGGTATGAGGTCGCTTGAGGTCTTGTACGAGCTCGGGGATCCCTTAAATAGGCGCTCGGGGCTGGACCGCGGCGGCTGAGGATAAGATCGCCGGCGACAGCCGTGCTGTAGCTGCAGGGCGACGTGGCGGCGACGAGCGCGTGCCGACGGGCTTCGGGATAAGCTCAAGCTGTTCACAGGGGCAGCTGGCGCGCTGGTGTGGTTTGGGCGGCGCCGTCCATGGCAGAGGCTGGCTGCCGACGCCGGCATGCCGCCAAACGCTCTGCCAGCGGCGCTGTAGGGGGCCAGAGGTGGCGTGGAGAGAGGGCGAGCGTAGTGCGCTGCTCAGCAGGCGAGCAGGGGCCAGGGACGGGACGCGACGAGGGCGGCAGTGCGACGCGGCGGCTCAGTGCGCGCGCGTGCAAAACGTGCGCTCTGGGCGCGCCCGGAGCACGCATGGGACATGCTCGACGAAATGCTAGGGCGGCCTAGAGTGCGAGGGGGAGGTTGGTACTTAACAGAACTAGGATAGGGATAGCTAGGAGTTTAGTGGACAAGGTTGCTGGGTCATTGGAGCAAGATCATAGTGCAAACTAGGAAACATGCCCAAAACTGACTGTGCACACCAAGTGTTCGACAGAATGCCAAGTGCACTTAGGCAACTCTTGGAAGGGCAAAAATCTCCAGATCAGGGTCTCTCTAGTTGTAGGTGATGATGGTAAGGTCATTTGGGAGAAACCAGAAACTTGTTAGTGCAAGTTTTGCAAAACTATAGTTTTGGACAGAAAGGAAAGGGTCTCATTGCATGCACTTAAGATCCTCCAATGGGTCCATTCTCCTGGACTTAAGGGTTTTGCAGGGAGGGCTAAAGGTAGGAAAAAGCTCAGGGTCACTAGGGCAAAATAAAATAGGGTTGCAGTACAAATCACCAAACTGGACCAGAATGAAAAAGAGGTTGATTCACTCAAATTTTCCAAAGAACATCACTGGTTTTTTGCATGAGGATGAATTGTATGCATCTACTGACATCTCCAAACACTTGGAAGAATTTTTAAAGAAGTTTTTAAATAGGTTGCAGTGCAAAAATGCCTACTGGACCAGATTGGAAAAGTTGGTGTAGAGCTCAAAATCTCCAATGGCCAAAAGATATTTTTGCATAAAAGTGATGTGGAGACATTACATGACATCCCCAAATTTTGGTGGAAATTTTAAATGCATTTGTCAAATGGTTGCAGTGCAAAACAGGCTCCAAAATTCAAAAGAAAACATTTTTAAAAGAATAAAGTTCTGAGAAAACAAATCTTGCAATTAAACCCACTGATAAATAATTGTTTTATAGAGGGAGTATGCAAGTCTAACAATATTTTTGGAAAGTTTTCCACTAGAGGAAAAATCCACAATATCAAAAAGGGGCAAAACTAGACAAATGGAAAATTTTTATTTCCTGGCAAAATTTTAAATTAAGAAATCAAGGTCAAAATTTTGGGGTGTGACATAATGTGGTTGTGAGAATTGTAGGATAACACAGGTAGTAGTGCTTCATTGATTCGGTTTATCTACCGGAGATGACCCCTAAAAATGTGTGAAGACATTGAAGACAATGGTGGTATGTGAAGACAATCACATCGAAGCTTATGATTTGAGAAGACATTCACGTGAAGACTATGGAGTGCGAAGACATAGTTGTTTCGTAGTTTCCTTTTCTTCTTTGTTGCGTCATAAGAACCACCGTACTGTTAAGTGGGATCCAAGTGAACAAAGTCAGAGTGACTGAAGTGATGCTCAACCAAATCCTATGTCTTCGAGCGAAGACAATGAGAGCAAATCTTATCCAGAGTTGGATGAGTCAGCTTTACTTGTAGCCCAAGTCAAGCTCCCGCGTGTGTTTGAAATCTGACCGTTGGAACACGTGTCAGTTCCTTAGTGACCTAGGGTCATTTCGGACAAATCAGGTCGGGTTGCCTAGTGGCTATAAATAGCCCACCCCCTACACTATAAATTGGTGGCTGCTCAGAGTTAATGCATGGCTTTTGTCGTTTGAGAGCAACCCACCTCCGAAGCTTTTGAGAGAGAGAAATCCTTGCGAGGACAAAGCCCAAAACACCCAGAGCCAAAGAGTGTTAGGCATCACTGAAGCCTTTCTGTCCGCGTGACCTGAAGACTTCTTACACTTGAGGACTGTGCATCCTCCAGCCGGTTAGGCGTCGCGTTCTGAGCATCCAAGAGTCATTGTGGATTACCGGTGAACGAAGTCTGTGAAGGTTTGGAAGTCTACCTTGAAGACTTACCAGAGTGATTGGGCGAGGACTGGGTGTCCTTAGCTCAAGGGGAATAAGGTGAAGACGCGGTCTTCTGAGTTAAATCTCAGCCTCCCAAACCAGACGTACAGTTGTCACAACAACTGGAACTGGTCCAACAAATCCTTGTCCTCATCAAGCGACTGGTTCTATCTTCTTCCTCTCTTTACTTATAGTTTGTCTTCGTGAAGTCATTGCCTGCTTGCATTACCTGTTTGACTCCACTGTGTAACTACTGCTGTTGTTTGGCTTCATACTATCTTCCATCCCGATCTTTACTACCTAGGTGCTATTAGTCTTCGTGCTTTCACCTCATTGAATACTTAACTATGGCTTGCCTAGTGTAGTCTACCTTCCGCTGCAGGTCAATAGGTTCATCTCTATTGTTTGGCTTCCAAACTTCCATGTTTTGAAGACTTTCATAAAAATCGCCTATTCACCCCCCTCTAGTCGATAACTAGCACTTTCAATTGGTATCAGAGCAAGGTACTCCCTTGTTCTGTGTGATTCGGTTTAACCACCTGGAGTTTTAGCTATGTCGACTGTAGGGATAATTAAAGTCTCCGCTGCGTGCCCTCTCTTCGATGGCACTGAATATCCCTACTGGAAGAATAAGATGCGCATGCATCTTGAAGCCATTGATGTAGACCTCTGGTATGTCGTCAAGAATGGCGTTCCCAAGACCGGTGAAGGTGTCACCCCTGCTGATGTCAAGAAGTTCGTTCAACTGGATTCTACCGCCAAGAACATCATCTGTGGTCATCTGACCAAAGGACAGTATGGCCGTGTGAGTGCTCTGGAAACGTCGAAGCTAGTCTGGGACTGGCTCTCCAAGGTCAACGAAGGCGTCTCGACCCAGAGAGATCAAAGGATCAGTGTTCTTCGCAACCTCTTCAATCGCTTCAAGAGAAACGACAATGAGAATGTTCAGCTCACGTTTGATCGCCTCACTGACATCACAAATGAGCTTCGTGCTCTCGGCGCCACTGAAATCACCAAGCATGAAATCGTCAAGAAACTCCTGAGATCACTTGACAGCTCGTTCGACACCCTTTCCCTGATGATTCAAGAACGCCCTGACTTCAAGACACTCGATCCGTCTGACATACTTGAGAGGCTCAACACACATGAGTTTCAGCTATCTGAGAAAAGAGATATCTATGGTCCCAACTATGGCCGAACTCACGCTTTGAAGGCAAAGGCTGTTTCCTCATCTGAAGAAGAATCTGACTGCAGTTCTGGTGATCCTGAAGACATTGGAAAGGAGCTTGCTATGCTTGTGAAGAAGTTCCAGAAGTGCACAAAGAGAAAGGCTTTAGAAAGTCTTCACGATCCAGCTCAAGAAATGATGAAGCTTCTACTCATGACCACAAGAAGAGAACATGCCACAAGTGCGAGAAACTTGGTCACTACATCTCTGAGTGTCCGCAGTGGGACAATGAAAACAAGAAGAAGAAAAAGAGCAAGGAATATGATTCTGATGACAAGAAGAAGAAGAAATCCTCAAAGTCTTCTTCCAAATCTTCATCGAAGTCTTCATCACACAAGAAGAGCTCATCCGGCAAGGCTCGTGCTTTTGTTGGCAAGGAAATGGATTCAGAGGAGGAGTCTTCTTCTGAGGTGGAGTCTGAGGAGGAGTCCGACTCTGGCGTAGCAAGTCTGGCTCTAGCTACAACCTACGTTGCCAAGTCCATCTTCAACACTGAAGACAATGGCTCTGTTACCAACGCTGATGCCAATGACAAGGACGACTCCGCTCCCACCTACTGCTTCATGGCACGTGGTGACAAGGTAAACTCACGCGATGCCTACTTTCAAACATCAAGTGAAGATGACTCTGATTGTGAATCCAAACCCAGCTACAAAACACTTGCTAAAATTGCAACTGAACAACAGAAAGCTATGGAACATACTAAAAAACTGTTAGACAAAAGCGATGACCTGTTGGACGCGGAAATGACCCGATCTCAGTCCTTAATTGAAGACATAAAAAATCTTCATGTTAAGTACCAGGAACTTGAAAGTCGTCATGAAACGCTCTCAACAACTCATGAAAAGCTTTCCTATGATTATCTTGAAAGGAAGCAAGAACTTGAGAAATTGAGAGCGGCTCATGAAGATCTTCAAAAAGAGAATGAGTCACTTCGCGCTCAACAGATCAGTCCCGCTCAGGAAGGATTTGAACCACCATGTCTAAAATGCCTTGAGCGTGATAACGCTACTTCTGTTGCTGAATGTTCTACTGCTGCTACTGTTGCAATATCTTCAACTGTTGATGTGGTAACTAACCCCTCTGCTGAGGATACCACTACTATTGCTGATGAAAATGCTAGGTTGAACACATTGCTTGAAACAGGGATGTACAAAAGTCTCAAAGGGCATCAGACACTGTGCGATGTCCTCAAAAAGCAGATTCTGAACCGAAACCCTAGGAAAGAGGGTGTAGGGTTCGAGAGGAAAATGAATGTTGATGGTTCCTACTGGAAGCCTGAGCAGTACCCCAAAACCACAGGGGTTGCTGCAAAGGGACCTTCAGTGGATCCATCCACCTTATCTGGCTTCACTTGCGCTAACCCAATTATCATTGATGATTCCTTGGATGCAAACTATAAACTATTTAAGAATCAGAATGGTGAAGTGTTTGCCAGGTATATTGGTACTAACTGTAGGAATGGGCCACATATGAAGAAGATATGGGTACCCAAAAGTTGTCTCGAGAATCTTCCTGTGAATGTCATCATGACACCACAAGGGAAGAAGACAAACCCCAGAGCAACGGCTTCATATGGCCCAAAGGCTTCATACAGACATAGGACTCACCCGAGTCACCCTAACGCCAATGTTTTGCAGGGAAATCATACTCAAACTTATGAATATGAGCGTGTTTCTTCAAACCGCTATGTTCATAAAACTAAGAACTTTTCTTCTTATTCATATGAGTATCATTCATCTCCTACAAGGCTATTTGCTAGGGCTCCAAAGCCGAAGTTCTCAGATGCTGCACTTAGACTCATTGCTTCTAAGCCACCCCTGAAGATGTGGGTGGTTAAGAAGAATTAACTTTCTTTTGCAGGGAAAGGTCTCCAGCCGGAAATCAAAGGCGTCCGATGCTATTGCTGGGGACCTAAAACATCTTGTAGGGCGCAAGATAAAATGCCCAAATGGTCTCACTATGTATTTTGTTCCTGAATCACTTGCCAAACATCCTATCAGTCCTAACCTTGATCTGAGCTTTGATAATCCTCTTGTCCGTCAAATGTTTATGCTTCACAATACTCTTGGTGAAGCCTATCCCCCTAACTGTACTGTAGGGTATGACACCAAAGTCTTCAGAATGGATTATGGACAGCGGATGCACTAATCATATGACTGGTGATCGAAGTCTTCTCATGGACTCAACCTTACGTCCATCTGACAAGAGTCACATCACATTTGCTGACACTGGTAAAAGCAAGGTATTGGGTCTAGGTAGAGTTGCAATCTCAAAGGATCAGCACATGGATAAAGTGATGCTTGTTGAATCCCTTGGTTTCAACTTAATGTCTGTCTCAATGCTTTGTGACTTGAAAATGATTGTGATATTTGGAAAATATCGTTGCCTTGTACTAATGGAATCTGGCAAGTCTCTAGTCTTTGAAGGGTATCGGAAAGATGATTTGTACATGGTAGATTTCTCAGCAGGACCACAACTTGCCGTATGTCTTCTAGCAAAAGCTTCAGAGTGCTGGCTCTGGCATCGGAGGCTATGGCATGCTGGCATGAGGAACTTGTACACTCTCGCAAAGAAGAAACACGTCATAGGCATCGAGGGAGTCAAGTTCAAGAAGGATCACTTGTGCGGTGCCTGCGAAGCTGGAAAGATGACGAGGGCCAAGCACCCCTCGAAGACAATCATGACGACATCTCAACCCTTCGAGCTGCTACACATGGACTTATTTGGCCCTACTCACTACTCTACTCTCACTACTACTGCTTGTCTCTATGGCTTCGTCATTGTTGATGATTATTCAAGATATACGTGGGTGCATATAATCCTCAACAAGAATGAAGTGCAGGACGTCTTCAGACGCTTCGCCAACCGTGCCATGAACAACTATGGCGTCAAGATCAAGCATATCAGAAGTGACAACGGCACAGAGTTCAAGAACACCGGCCTCGATCTTTACCTGGATACATTAGGCATCACTCATGAGTTCTCCGCTCCATACACACCTTAGCAGAATGGCATCGTGGAGCGCAAGAACAGAACACTCATTGAGATGGCTCGGACGATGCTTGATGAATACAAGACTCCAAGAAAGTTCTGGCCTGAAGCCATTGATACTGCATGCCACGTCATCAACCGTGTTTATCTTCACAAGCTTCTGAAGAAGGCATCCTATGAAATCCTAACTGGTAAGAAGCCAAATGTCAGTTACTTCAGAGTATTTGGTGCTTGGTGCTGGATCAAGGATCCACATCACACTTCAAAATTTGCACCGAAAGCACATGAAGGTTTTATGCTTGGTTACGGAAAGGATTCGCACTCCTACAGAGTCTTCAACCTCTTTCACTATAAAGTGGTTGAAACTGTAGATGTGCGGTTCGATGAAACTAACGGCTCGCAAAGAGAGCACCTGCCAAATGTGATAGATGAAGTTCCACCTAGTGAATCCATCAAGCTTATGGGAACTGGAGAAATCATACCGTCTGAAGCTCAGGCTGAAGATGAACTTATCATTTCTGCACCTAATCAACCTGAAGACAATGCTCAGCCTGAAGACAATCCTCCTAATGATGACAATGATCAGCAAGAGCAAAATCTTCGTCCAGTTCATCCTCGTGTTGCAAATGAAGTACAGATTGAGAAGATAACTGATAGCATCAATGCAGCTGGTCCACTCACTCGTTCAAGAGCAACACAGCTGGCAAGTTTCTGTGGACACTTTGCATTTGTCTCAATATCAGAACCCAAGAAAGTTGCTGAAGCCTTCATGGAACCTGAATGGATTCAAGCTATGCAAGAAGAGCTTCAACAGTTCAAGCTGAACAATGTGTGGGAACTAGTAAAGCGTCCTGACCCTCGCAAGCACAACATAATAGGCACCAAATGGATATATCGCAACAAGCAAGATGAGCATGGTCAAGTTGTCAGAAAAAAGGCTTGTCCGTTGTCCAACGATACACTCAAGTTGAAGGGATTGACTTCGATGAAACATTTGCTCCTGTGGCTAGGCTTGAAGCCATTCACATACTGCTAGCCTACGCAAATCATCACAACATCCTTCTGTATCAAATGGATGTGAAGAGTGCGTTTCTCAATGGCAAGATTGAAGAAGAAGTGTATGTTGCACAACCACCTGGCTTTGAAGATCCAAAACATCCTGATATGGTATACAAGCTCAACAAGGCATTGTATGGCCTCAAACAAGCCCCTCGCGGTTGGTATGACACACTCAAAGACTTCCTGAAGAGCAAAGGCTTCAAACCTGGTTCCCTGGATCCCACACTCTTCACGAAGACATATGATGGTGAACTGTTTGTGTGCCAAATATATGTGGATGACATTATCTTCGGTTGCACTAACCAGAAATACAGTGATGAGTTTGGACACATGATGCAAGAGCAATATCAAATGTCCATGATGGGTGAGTTGAAGTTCTTCCTTGGTCTTCAAATTCGTCAGCAGAGCAACGACATCTTCATATCTCAAGAGAAATATCTCAAAGACTGCCTGAAGAAGTTTGGAATGCAAGACTGCAAAGGTTACACGATGCCAATGCCAACCAAAAGTCATCTGGGTCCTGAGGCCAATGGTAAAGAGTTCGATCAAAAGGTATACCACTCCATGATTGGTTCTCTACTTTATTTATGAGCATCTAGGCCAGATATCATGCTTAGTGTTTGCATGTGTGCCCGATTCCAAGCGGCACCAAAGGAATCGCATCACTTAGCTGTGAAGCGAATTCTTCGATATTTGGCTTACACCCCAACACTAGGATTATGGTATCCAAAGGGCTCAGAGTTTGATCTAGTTGGATTCTCGGATGCTGATTATGCTGGTGACAAGGTGGATCGCAAGTCTACATCAGGCACATGTCACTTTCTGGGACGATCTCTTGTCTGTTGGTCTTCAAAGAAGCAGAACTGTGTATCTCTCTCCACTGCTGAATCTGAATACATTGCTGCTGGATCTTGCTGTGCTCAGCTTCTATGGATGAAGCAAACACTCAAGGACTATGGCATCCATCTGAAACAAGTACCACTCTACTGCGACAATGAAAGCGCCATCAAGATTGCCAACAACCCAGTTCAGCACTCAAAGACAAAGCACATTGAAATTCGTCATCAGTTTCTCAGAGATCATGTCATGAAGGAAGATATTGATATCATACACATCAACACTGAAGAGCAATTGGTAGATATCTTCACAAAGCCCTTGGATGAGAAAAGGTTTTGCAAGTTGCGGTGTGAGCTAAATATCTTGGAATCCTCGAATGTCCTATGATTAGGCACACATCCTAACACTTATGCATGTTGATGACATAGATGTGCAACACACGATGTAATGTATGTCTTCAATCAATGAAGACTTACACTCTGAGTGTGAATACATTAATGCGGAATTTGACTTTAGATCGCCACGATAATTGTGCGCCGTGTTTGGGTCTAATACTTCCTATACGGTGGGTAATGCCACCACCAAATTCTTGTTTGAAGTGTTTTTCTCCTGGCGTTACACTTGCTAAGTCTTCGCATTTGATTTATCTTCAACATTGATTTGTCTTCCTGATGATTTTCACCTTGTTGATTTAGTTTTACTCAGATATATACATATACTTGTGTTCTGTCCTCTACAACATTCACTTATAGCTATGTCTTCTCGTTTGAATATTTTGGACTAAGTGAATGTGATCTGACCCTAACCTCTCTATGCTTCTACCTCAAACCCTATCTATCCAAATCATATGCATTCTGTTGAAACTGTCGAATGTCTTCTCCGCGTCCTTGTCAGCAGAAGATACAGAGACAAACATTAAATCTGTTTTAAATGCTCAATCCTTATTTCCTGAAACCCGGAGAAGCTGGAACGACCACCCGACAGTCCAGGCGTGCGTGGGAACATGGAACAACTTCCAATGTGTTGCATGTTCGCCACGTGTCCCTCAGATGTGAACCGCCAGGGGCACCTGAGTAATTGCGCTGTGCTGTCCCTCTCCCTATAAATGCACATCGCATCGCGGTCAAAATCTTTCTTCCACCTCTCCACCTCGACAAACCCTAGCGCCACCGCTAGCTCTCGATGATGCCGGCGATGAAGCGCTTAGTTGCCGTGACCTCACCGACGCCGTCCTCACGCCGGCCGCGGACATCGTCTTCTCCGCCGCCGTAGGTGTCCTCCATCGCCAAGTTAGGGCACGGAAGATCGAACTGCTCGGCCTCCTCTCTACTCCGTCTAGTAGTTCTTCATGTGGTAATTAAAACTCTATTTTACTGCCTTTTTGATCCGATTGATTCATCCATTTTCACCGAAAGTGGTTTCTTTGGCTACATCGTTAGATCTATCCTGTTCTGCATCTCATAATATGCCTAGTATATTCACTTATGCTTCACATATAGTTAGATTCCTCACTTGTACCTATTCTTGGATTCGTACAAATCTGGAACCAACTCCCAACATAAAGTGAATGTCTTCGCACTATGAGGTCAATGTCTTCTAAACTGATTTATCTTCAAAATCTTCTGAGAATGCATATGACCTCTTCCCCTTCCCTCGCATCTCTAATGCTGTCACAGGTACTTGTCCGTGGGAGAATCCCTTGGTTCTCATAGTCTGCATTCATTTGCAGAATTCTTACAACATCACATCAATTCTCCCGAAGCTAGTTCCTGTCTGACCAGCAGACGGAAGACTTTGCCAGTTTTGAAGCCTTTCAGTCTGAACTTCATGGCAACAGAAAAGTCTGCAAGGAAGGGCGGCAGGCAGCACCGTGGGGGAACATCAAGGGATTTGCCACCAGATCTCTATGAGCTGTACAAGACTGATCCAGAAGAGGATTATAATCAGCGCAAAACTCGAATCCAGTATTCGAAGATATTGGGCCGAGCAATGGTTCAAATACAGATTCGTGACCCAGGAGTATGCTGAAAAGAATGCCATCAAGAGTCCTTGGGGTGATATTCTCTTTCGAAATCTTCAACCCAAGAACAAAGCTGAAGCTATTGCTCAGGGTTTCTACCCCTGTATGGTCCGTGGACCACAGCCTGCCAATGCCAACCCATCATCATTGCTGTGGTGTCGTGACGATAATCTGTTCAAGCGCAACTTTCAGCATGCAAAGGCATCGGCCAAAGAGAACAAGAAGAGGCTCGGATGCAATTTCAACCCAGGGCCTTCTGCTCTGCGGGCTGATGGCACACGTGATGCCAATCCAAATGTCATCGGCCCCTTCGACAACTTTGATGGTCTCCTCTCCTACATAGCTACTCAGAGGGACACAGTGGATCAGTCTGGAGATGAAGGTGATTCTGAAGAAGCTCCTGCTCCACCGAAGCCTCAAAAGTAGAAGAAACCCAAGGTTTCAAAGCCCTCCACTGCACCAAGAGCTTCGCGTGCGAAGGCTCTGGCCACTGCTCCTCCTGCACCAAGTGTGCATTTTGAAGATCTTTCTCGCATCTCCAAGACAGAGAAGAAGAAGAAGCCTATGCAAGTTTCTGGTCAAGCACTGACCCCAGCTGCCATTCTGAGGAATGAGAATGAAGCCATTGATCTGTCTAGTGACGACGATCTTGGCGATGAGGCTCTTGAGCTGCTAATAAAGAGCAAGCAAGAGGCGGAAATCTTCAACGATCTTCCCCTTTTTGATGTGGACATCCCGAACAAGTTCATTGATGAGTGGTTTGATAGCCCAAACCTCAGCTTTGATGATTTTCAGCTTCCTGTTGGCCTCAACGTTTCATTCCATGGAGCCATTGCTCCTGAGCTGGCTCTTGCTCAGAGAATTGTTGAACTGAAGAACAAAATTGACTATGAAAAAGCCCAGTTCAAGAAGCATATGGCCAAGCTCAGTGTGACTGATGTCCAAAACTTCAAGCAAATGATGCATGAGCTCAAGGAGGCGTTTCACAAGAAACGTGACAAAGCTAAAGGTTCACGAGAGCGCATGAAACTCCTCGCTGCCAAATGTGTTCAAGCTTACAATGAGGCTGAGAAGCGCAAGGCACTTGGGCGTCCCGGTATCGACCCCAAGATGGCTGCCAAGAAGAAGAAGAAGCCTGCTGTGGACCAAGCTGAAGCATCCAGGCGGGAAGAACCTCACATTGTCTTCCCCGCTAGTATGACAGGCGTGTAGCCAAAGGTCCCCACAATGGCTTCAGAACTCAAGAAAACAAGGACAACTGAAGCCGAAGCCAGAAAGCGCAAGTCCAAGAACACCACTGATGAAGCTCCACCAACCAAGAAGAGAAAAACCAAGAAGAAAGATCGGGCTGCTCCCACAGAGCCCCTTGTCGTCGAGCCAATCTCAGTTTCTCGTCCTGCGTCCGCACACCAAGAGCATCGTTTAATAGTTCATGAGCCTGCTACCACGGAGGCTCCTGAAGCTGAAGACATTCCATCTGTTGACCCCACTGCAGCTGAAGACATTGGTCCCCAAGACAATGTAGAAGATGATGAAGTCCTTCCTCAGATCGTGCACAACATGGTATCATCGCCTGTTCTCACGAACAGCGAACTCATCAGCATTGGTCGTCCGTTGACGCCAATTGCTCAGGATGATTCATGGGCTGATCACCCTCAAGACTCCCCCCGTCAAGAAGAATCACCTTGTACTCCCCCAACTCAAGTCACCACTCCGGTGCTTGATGATGAAGACTTTGTGGCCCAAACAACTCCATCTCCACAAGCGTCGCCAGCGTTTCGCAGGCTTCGCAAAGGACCAAGGCCACAAGTCACTCTTTCGAGTGTTCCAGAAGGAGAAGAGCACCACTCAGTATCACGCCAAGTATTTCCTGAAGCCTCTCCAACTGCGAACATCTCCGAGTCTGAAGCCAAAGCTGCTGAAGACATTCCGGCTGCATCAGCCGATGAACAAGAAGAACCACGTCAAGAAGAAGAACGTGTTGCTACACCCCCGTCCAACCAAGAAGTTGTTCTCGAGGAGAACATGTCCGACCCTCCAGCGACTCAAGTGGAGGTTGATAACATTGAGGCGGCCACCAACACCAATACTGAAGCCAATGACGTTGTCATGGCTGAAACAAATGTGGCGCCTGAAGCTAATGTGGTGCCAGTAGTCAATGCACCTGAAGCCAATGATGCACCTAAAGCCAATCGGCAGCCTGAAGCTACTGCACATGCCACTACTCCTGTACCACCTCCAAGGCCATACACCATTGAGCAAGCATTTGATCATGGTCAGCTTGTTACTGTCTGATGGCCCATTCTGGTTCCTCCACCTGCTGCAGGTCCACAATTTGACTATCATGTAGAGCACATGCCTCAGGTCCAGAAGCCTAAGCCAAGGTTGCCAAGGTTTCCAGGTACTGCTACTTCACCAGGGTCCTTCAATGCAAATGGCTTCATTGCACACAACACCTTCTTTGACAGTGCCAAGAACCCCTACTCGAAGCCAAGAATTTCATCTGATCGGTTCTGGAGCTATCAGTAGTGCAGTTACTATTCATGTGTTCTTTATGATCAAGGGTGCATCTTTCCCCATATGCGACTAGACTGTGAAGCTATTGCTGGAATGCCTTGCTTAGAAGAAGCCCTTGACTGTTTTCGGGATGCTGGTCTGCTGAAATTTGTGATTGACAAAGAGCACTGGAACGAAGAGCTTCTGCTACAATTCTATGCCACCCTCCACATTCGCGGCTAAAATAGGGATCTAAAGACATGGATCCTTGAGTGGATGACAGGCAATGTTCATCACAAAGCAAAAGCTCTTGACATTATTGAGCTCAGTGGTCTGCCCACTCTAGGTGAACTCCATGAACCTGGTTGTCAGCTTCACCGCAATGCTTTGGAAAGCATCTTCCAGAAGCCTGAGCCCAACATGAGCCAAATGCTGAGCATGATGAAGCCACTGCCACGTGATGCTGAATATCCCAGGGAATTCCTTGTTGAAGACCTAGAGTATCTACCCCGCACTATTTATCATATCATCAGGCGAACTCTATGGCATGTCAAGGGACATTCCTCTGCAGCGAAGCTTGAAGGAGCAATGAAGACATTGATCTTCTATATCTTCAATGGCATAAGTTTCAATTTTCAAGACTTCTTCATCAGGCAATTGGCTGCATCTGGCTATGATCTTTTTGGATTGAAATTCTATGCTCCATGGGTTATGAGCCTTATCAAGCTTCACTCTGCCGTCAACTATCAGCCGTCTGCGCGCAACCATATGATATTCTTGCCAGAGGTTGATATGTCTGTCGAAGCCATATACCCAGAGCCTGCCAAGGAGCCCATTTATCTTCACAATGCTGATCATCAAAGCTTCACTCAGCCCATTGAAGGAGTTCTGGCTGCCACTCGTGTTTATCCTTTGGCTGGCAATACTCGTGCACCTCATCGTGCCCATACTGAAGCCACTGAGAGCACAATAGCTCAAAGGCCTCAAAAGCATTCTCGTGTTCTCAATGACCGAGAGCTTCTCGTTGCCTTGCATCAAAAGCAAGATAAGCATCACTACTGGCTGAAGCGTCAGATGCAAAGCCTCTTGGTGGACGTCAACCGCATTCGCAACCTTGCCACCAAGAATGCATTTGTCACTCACGAAACCTGTCGGAGGTCGTGGAAGAGTCTAACATTGCTCAGTGCTGAAGACGATCTTCAAGACGATGGCTTCACAGAGAGATTCAAATTTGACTCCACTCCTCCCAGGAATGCTGTCTTGCGTCGGACTCCCTCACTTGAAGACTCTGACTATTCCTCCTCAGCTGCAACTGTTAATGCCAGAGTCATTGATGACGAAGATGATGCTACTTCACCACCTCCAACTTCAGCGCATATCGACACTGCACCAAGTTCTTCTGCACCACCGAACCTCAACGACGACCCTGCTGCTTCACCTACTCCTCATGGGAACGAGTAGAGGCTCTATGTCTTACAACCGTTTTGGTCCTTACTGACAAAAGGGGGAGAAGCATATGAGTTGATAGTCTTCAAGCGGGTCCTTATGGGTGGTTGCTATACTTTTGCCAAGTGCTTACAACTCTCGCTTTTGATACATTTGGTTCTTTGAGTTGTAACACTTAAACTTGATGGTCGTCTGCTACTTTTTCTGCTATTCTGTGATGCGATGATAAATTCCGCATGTGCGATGATAAATCCCGCACGAAGTCATATTGCACACGTCCATTTTTCATTATGCATCTCATTATCTTCGTTATATCTAATCATGCATGATGAATTGCCTTCATAAGTTGAAGAGGATCTCCACAAGTACAACCTGCCATGTGCATTTGCATCCCAAAAGCAAAATACTTATATGCACATCTTCAGGGGGAGCCTTTTGCTACTTATGAAGACAATATCTTAATCCTTTACAATTTCACATACTTTTATTCCCGTTGAAAAATTCAACCAGTTTGTCATCAATTACCAAAAAGGGGGAGATTGTAAGTGCATCTAGTGCCACCCCTAGTTGATTTTGGAGTATTGACGACAAACCTGGTTGAGGGACTAATGTGGTTGTGAGAATCGCAGGATAACACAGGTAGTATTCCCTCGTTGATTCGGTTTATCTACCGGAGATGACCCCTAAAAATGTGTGAAGACATTGAAGACAATCACATCGAAGCTTATGACTTGAGAAGACATTCACGTGAAGACTATGGAGTGCGAAGACATTGTTGTTTCTTAGTTTCCTTTTCTTCTTTGTTGCGTCATAAGAACCACCGTACTGTTAAGTGGGGTCCAAGTGAACAAAGTCAGAGTGACTGAAGTGATGCTCAACCAAATCCTATGTCTTCGAGCGAAGACAATGAGAGCAAATGTTATCCAGAGTTGGATGAGTCAGCTTTACTTGTAGCCCAAGTCAAGCTCCCGCGTGTGTTTGAAATCTGACCGTTGGAACATGTGTCAGTTCCTTAGTGACCCAGGGTCATTTCGGACAAATCAGGTCGGGTTGCCTAGTAGCTATAAATAGCCCACCCCCTACACCATAAATTGGTGGCTGCTCAGAGTTAGTGCACGACTTTTGTCGTTTGAGAGCAACCCACCTCCAAAGCTTTTGAGAGAGAGAAATCCTTGCGAGGACAAAGCCCAAAACACCCAGAGCCAAAGAGTGTTAGGCATCACTGAAGTCTTTTTGTCCGCGTGACCTGAAGACTTGTTACACTTGAGGACTGTGAATCCTCCAGCCGGTTAGGCGTCTCATTTTGAGCATCCAAGAGTCATTGTGGATTGCCGGTGAACGAAGTCTGTGAAGGTTTGGAAGTCTACCTTGAAGACTTACCAGAGTGATTGGGCGAGGACTGGGTGTCCTTAGCTCAAGGGGAATAAGGTGAAGACGCAGTCTTCTGAGTTAAATCTCAGCCTCCCTAACCAGACGTACAATTGTCACAGCAACTGGAACTGGTCCAACCAATCCTTGTCCTCATCAAGCTACTGGTTCTATCTTCTTCCTCTCTTTACTTATAGTTTGTCTTCGTGAAGTCATTGCCTGCTTGCATTACCTGTTTGACTTCACTGTGTAACTACTGCTGTTGTTTGGCTTCATACTATCTTCCATCCTTATCTTTACTACCTAGCTGCTATTAGTCTTCGTGCTTTCACTTCATTGAATACTTAACTATGGCTTGCCTAGTGTAGTCTACCTTCCGCTGCAGGTCAATAGGTTCATCTCTATTGTTTGGCTTCAAAACTTCCATGTTTTGAAGACTTTCATAAAAATCTCCTATTCACCCCCCTCTAGTCGATAACTAGCACTTTCACTCTTTCCTTTATTTAAATATGTTAATTCAAAATTGATGAACTTTTATAAATTTTGTGACTTTTTTTAATAAAAATCATGAGTTTTTTTTAAAGATTCATGAACTTTTTTCGAAATTTTATGAACTTTTTTCAAATCCGTATTTTTTCTCAAAATCGTGAAATTTTCTTGTTTTTGTAACATTTTTTGTTTTAAACTATTTTCTCAAAAGTAAACGGTTGACCGGTCAACTGTGGACTGTTGAACGAGACGAACCAGGTGCGCCATGGGCAAGCGATCGGTCGCACGCCAGATAGGCTGGCATATTTATGCTTGCACGTGGGCGCCAGATCCCCTAACCATCGGCATAGAAGGCACCCGTTTGTAGGACTCTGCTAGCGTGACAGATCCCATCGCATAAAAATCGGGGACGGTACGACCCATTTGGCCTTGCGGTCGTAAGACCATTTTGGAAAAAAGGAACTGTTATCCTTTTTTATTTTTCCTTTTTTGTGTGGGATAAAATAACTGTTATCTTTGGCCTCTCTGCCTTTTGAAGTAGCCGTGCACTTTCCGCTCTACATGCCTTGCTGGAGTTTTCGCTAGGTACATCATCCAAAACCATGTTTCTTAGCTAACTAGAATAGTACTTTATGCAGTAGTAATTCTACAAAGAAAATAAAAAGGAAGAACACATGTAGTAGAACTCAGTTAGGGCCTCGTTCTGAACATAAAAGTCCATCCATATTTCACCAGACACCATGTTATTCTTGGCAAAGCTTTCCACATCACCTTTAGATCACTATTTATGTGCCATGAGAAAGTACATATTATATAACGAGTAGCAAATATTGAACCCGCATGCAGGTATATATTCCCACACAACCAAACCAAGCACGCACGCACACACAGACACAAACACCTGAGTCCAATCGAATCAGCGCGTAATCAATTCATCACCCACTAAGCATACCTCCGAAAAGGCCAGTGCCCCTTTAATCCCATCGTCTCCACCAACACATACCTACTGTAACAATATCATTATCCACATCTTTCTTCTTTTGCATATTACACAACTTAACGAAATTATTCAGATGAGATGCGGCATCTTCATTAGGAAGGTCGGAAAATTGATCTTTCGTAATAAGATTCAGCAAAGCGGCATTAATTTCATAAGATTCCACACTAGTGGCGGGAGCAATCGGAGTACTAATAAAATCATTATTATTAGTGTTGGAAAACTCACACAATTTGGTATTCTCTTGAGCCATCGTGACAAAGCAAGCAATCCAACACACAAGCAACCAAGACGTAAACGAAAATACTAACAGAAGAAGCGCGAAGAAAAAGGCAAATCTTTTCGAAAATCATTTTAGATGTGGGGGAGAGGAAAACGAGAGGCAAATGGCGAATAATGTAATGCAAGAGATGAGAGTTTATGATGGGTACTTGGTGGGCTTGACTTGGCGTAGATCTCCCGGGCAACGGCGCCAGAAATTCTTCCTGCTACTTCTTGAGCTTGCGTTGGTTTTTCCCTTGAAGAGGAAAGGGTGATGCAGCAAAGCAGAGATACGTATTTGCCTCAGTTAAGAACCAAGGTATCAATATAGTAGGAGACAAACGCACAAATCACCAATACCTGCACAATCAATCAAACACTTGCACCCAACGCGATAAAGGGGTTGTCAGTCCCTTCACAGTCACTTGCAAAAGTGGAGTTAATTGCACAGAAGTACCATAGTTGGGGCATCACATGCAGATTGGTACCAAGATTGCTAATTTTTGCATGTCAGTACCAAGATTGTGCCAGGCCGTTGTAAATAGGGCTAAACGTGTGTTTTATACGTATTGACGCTCGATCTGATAGCTCGGGCCCACCCGTCAGGTGCCACGCTGGCCAATCAGCACGTGCCCGCGCGCTGACTAGGACGAGCCGCTCTCAAACCCCGGTCGGGTCGTGCCGGTTCGTCCCCCACCCCACCATTCCCCTCCCCTCGAACCCTTCTTCCTCCTCGCTTGTTCCCTCCGTCGCCGCCGTCCGCGTTCCCGACTGCCGGCCGCCGCATCGCGCCGCCGACGCCATGGTTTTCGAGGACGAAAGTAGCAACGACCAGTCTAGCCTCCCGTACATGCACTCCTCCTCCACCGACGGGATTAACCAGGTCAGTATAGTTGAGCTAGGTTTAGGGTTAGGGTTTCAGATTTGGGGTTTCTTGATTTGGTTGATTTAGCTGGGTTTTGATTTGGCCATTATCCTTGGACGAGCTGCTGCAGGTCCCTTTCAGCCTTGAAGATCCATATTACAAGGGGCTTGAGATGGATCTGATTTCCCCATGTGAGAAGCACGGCATGGCATCTGAGAGGCTTGTTGCCTTTGAAGGAATAGACACAGGTAGGAGGATTTTGGAATGTGCATAACCGGTATGAATTGTAGGCATAGTGGTTTTTTTCTTAGTTTGACAGTGGCTCATTTAACTGGAGTGCAATGGCATAGTTGTTTTGGTTGATAGTGGTAAGTAGCTTATTTATGTAGTTTAATGTCAGTAAACCTGGTTTTGCATAAGCTCGTGTAGTTTAATTCATAGGTATTCTCCATTGGTACATGTTAGTTTATGTACGGATCAGCCACTGTTGGCTTGACACTATTTAGTGGATATGCTCTTGTATTGATGGAAAAAATAGTGCAATGGTAGCATAATTTTGTGTGAGTATATGCTCTTGTTCTGATGCTAAATATTTTGCTATTTTGAGTGACACCATGCACTGCATATGCTTTTGCAGTTGGATTTGTTACCAACAGTGTTGAATGATATACATTTTAGCTTGATCCTTCACTAGTTAAAAATGTAGTGCATTTGCTGTTGAAGTAGGAGATTCCTCTAGTTAAAAATGTAGTGCATTTAGCTTCAACAATCTTTAGCTGAATGCTGGTTTGCACATGTTGTTATTTTGTGGGTATATGCTCTTGTTCTGATGCTAAATGTAGCTCTTCTTGCTATTTTTGCAGTGATCTTGCTCTTCTTCTGTATTTACTTGGGGTATGAACTTTGTTGCTGTTCTTGCTGTTTTTGCAGGAAGGCAACAATTGTGGCTTTGTTGAGTGGGTTGATCACCAGTGGCCCCAACAATGCAGAATGCATTGTTGAAGCTGTGGGCAATGGTTGAAGATACCAAAAGTGCTAGGGTGAATGATAATCTTGAAAGTGCTTTAGCTATTCATCATCCGACAGAAGAGAAGAACAAGCTGGAGGCCAACTATGACAAGTTAGTCCAAGATGTGCATGAACTTATGAATTCCCAGGAGGAAAGGGTGATTGATTTCAGTTATATGTAGTCTAACCGTACATATCAGCAACAGTGCAGAAAGACAGTGCAGAAAGAGAACTGGTGGCTAATATGAAGGCAGAGATGGCAAAGAAAGATGCAGAGACCCAGAAGCTTACCCAGAAGTATGAACTGCTGGTTAACCTAACAAGAGCTCAAGAAACAGTCATCCAGAACTTGAAGTTGAACAATATGAAAGAGAAGCAAGTGCTAAGTGAAGCTAGGATGAATTTGGAGTTGAAGAATGCAGATCTCACAAAGTGTGAGGAGAAGCCCACCCAAGAGAAGCTAGAGTTGAAGCTTCCGGTTGCTGATCTGCTTAAGGGAAAGGAAAAGCATATTGAAGAGAAGTGCCAGTTAGAGATTCAGATTGCTGAGCTCATGATGGGAAATGAGAAGCTAAAGGTGAAGATCAAGGGGATTCAGGCCATCTTAGAGAAGTGAAGAAGATGAATATGAGATTAGTGGCATTGCTGACCTTTTGGGAATGATGGTTGTGTAATGACCTAGCATCAACGAATTATGGTTGTGTACTGTAGGGTTGTACTAATTGTGAACTATGGATGTGTATGTAGTAGTTATGCTATTCATCCTTTTGAGAAAAGGATGTACTATGCATTTGAACTTGAACTCCACTATGTATTGTGAACAATGGTTCCGTATGCCTATAATCAGTTGAACTCCAGTAAGTATTGTGTGCTATGATTGTTAGACTAGAAATGGATGTGTATGCCTATTATATATTTACCTCCATTAATTATTGTTTGCTATGATTGCCATACTATAAATGATGATATCATGCATTGGAAGATGGATCAGATTCTTATGTTATAGTGCCTCAATATAATTTTACATGATTGGTACAATAAATTTTATGATTTCTCATGCACTATGTCTTATATTATTTGACATGATTCTTATGTCATAGTGCCTCAATATTATGTTATGCACTAGGTGTTATATTAGTTTAGGTGGTTCCGTCGACCCCGAGACACCCTAACCCCTAAAATGTTGGCTTAGGTGGTTTCGTCGACCCCGAGCCACCCTACCCCTAAATTGTTGGTTTAGGTGGTTCCGTCGACCCCGAGCCACCCTAACCCCTAAGGGTGTGTTTGGTTGCAATCACCAACCGGAATGTCAGGGGTCGGACCCGTTTCTTGACCCCATTCTAGCGTTTGGTACACAGATGGAATTGTAACCGACTGGTTCCCACGGACCAAATATATCTCCTTGATGCGGAACGTGCTCGTACCTCCAAATCGAGCGGACCGCATGGAACCGGTCGTTCTCCGTGCACTCCCGCAACTCTACCCCTCTTCTTCTCTGGACACGACCGTCGGCAGGTAGCAACAGGCGGCGCTGGATTGAGGGTACCTAGTGACAACGACGGATGGAGGCGAGTGGCTACGGATGGCAGCGAGCGGCGCCATAGATCCGTACCAGAGATGTACGCACAGCTCCTATGCGGCCTCGTGCGCCGCGAGATGGCCGCGCTGGATGGCGGCAAGCGGCGACGTCAATATGTACTACGCGCAGCTGTGCGGCGTCGTGCACCACGCGGACTTGCTCCGCATCGACATGGTCTTCACGGCCATGTTTCCCCGTCTTGTGTCGGCACCCAGCGAGCTTCCCATCCAGTGCGCCGGTGATTGGGGCTCAGGGCTCCTACACATGGGCTTGTACTGGCGGCCAACGAGCTCCCATCCAATTCAGCCTTTGTTTGTCTTGTTGAGAGAGATTAGACTTTTGATTGAAATCAGCGGTATTTGGTTGACTGAAATCCAGTTCGGTGTGTGCACCCCTCTTATTTGTTTCAGCGTCATCTCGGCCATATGTGTGTGCCAATGCATTCAGTGGTTTTTGATTGACTGGAATCCTGTTCAATGTTCAATATGTTGTACATAATCATAAGCAAACAAGTGGAGAGATGAACAAATCTATTCCATTCCATCACTGAAACCAAACACGAAAATGTAACCATTCCATTCCTTAGAATTGTCTATACCAAACACAAGGACGAAATCGACCCATTCTAGTGGAATGGAACCATGACATTCCATTCCACTTCGTTCCCAGACCAAACACACCCTAAAATTTTGGTTTAGGTGGTTCCGTCGACCCCGAGCCACCCTACCCCCTAAAACATTGGTTTAGGTGGTTCCCTCGACCCTGAGCCACCCTAAAGCCTAAAACGTTGGTTTAGGTGGTTCCGTCGACCCTGAGCCACCCTAAACCCTGAAATGTTGGTTTAGGTGGTTTTGTCGACCCCGAGCCACCCTAAACCCTAAAATGTTGGTTTAGGTGGTTCCGTCGACCCCGAGCCACCCTAAAGCCCAAAATGTTGGTTTAGGTGGTTCCGTCGACCCCGAGCCACCCTAAACCCTAAAATGTTGGTTTAGGTGGTTTCGTCGACCCCGAGCCACCCTAAAGCCAAAAAGCTGGTTTAGGTGGTTACGTCGACCCCGAGCCACCCTAAACCCTAAAATGTTGGTTTAGGTGGTTCCGTTGACCCCGAGCCACCCTAAACCCTAAAATGTTGGTTTAGGTGGTTCCGTCGACCCCGAGCCACCCTAAACCCTGAAATGTTGGTTTAGGTGGTTCCGTCAACCCCGAGCCACCCTAAAGCCAAAAAGTTGGTTTAGGTGGTTCCGTCGACCCCGAGCCACCCTAACCTCTAAAATGTTGGTTTAGGTGGTTTTGTAGACCTCGAGCCACCCTAAACCCTGAAATATTGGTTTTGGTGGTTCCGTCGACCCCGAGCCATCCTAACCCCTAAAATGTTGGTTTAGGTGGTTCCATCGACCCCGAGCCACCCTAAACCCTAAAAGGTTGGTTTAGGTGGTTCCGTCGACCCGGAGCCACCCTAAACCCTAGAATGTTGGTTTTGGTGGTTCCGTCGACCCCGAGCCACCCTAACCCCTAAAATGTTGGTTTAGGTGGTTCCGTTGACATAATCGTCAATATATGATCATCAACATAATCATCAATATATGATTCTCAACATATCCATCAACATAATCATCAATATATGATCATCAACATATCCATCAACATAATCATCAATATATGGTCATTAATATATCCTTCAACATGGTCATCAATATATCAAGTGCGACCACATAACAAAAGAAAATAGCATAGGCATCACATCATGTTCTCAAACTTTGTAGCATAACATAATCATCAACATATGCATCAACTAACATCAGCATCAAGTTCAATCATTTTAGCATCACTTTGTAGCATAACAACACATTCAAACATGAACCAAAATAACACCACATCAGTTTAACATTACATGGCACCTCTTCCTCTGCTAGCAGTGAAGTAGGACATCCATCCAGTGTGTGTACCATCAGTAGGAATAGCAGTAGAAGTGGGGGCAGCATATTGCCTGGGTTCAGGGAATGGCCTTGGAGCACCTCTTCCAGATGGTGGTGGTGTAGTAGTAGCAGCAACTCTTGCTTGTCTTGATGGTGGTGTAGGAGCAGAAGCAGCAACTCTTGCCTGTCTTGCTGGTGGGGTAGGAGCGGGACTAGTAGCTCTTGGCTGTGAGTTGCTTGGAGTAGCCTTGCATACACAAGGAAAATAGTTAATAATACTGGAAAGAAATGTACAAGAAAGGAAACATTAGTATATTTGAAGGTGAAACATTATTACCACATGTTTATTCTTCCTCAAAGCTAGCTCAGGCTTCAACTGTTTAAGACAGTTTGTGTACCTATGCCCTTGGAGACCATAATTGCCACATGTTATAGTTCCCATTCTTGAAGTGTCTTTTGGCTTTGGTACTTCAAATTTGCCCTTGATCCTCTTTTCTTTCTTTCTTCCTCTCTTCACTTTGAATGCAGGTGGTTCTATATCTGGACCAGGGGTCCTTGTCCAATCATGCTCACCAGGCACGTGAAAGATCATTGGTTCATAAGCCGCAACATAAAACTCTTTCTTGAAGAATTTACTTACATAATCCTCTGGTTTCCTTTTAGCCTTATGTATTGCAGAGATGGCATGGTTGCATGGGATGCCACTAAGGTCCCACTTCCTGCATCCACGTGTCTCAAGTTCCAGGTTGACAGCATGTTTGCTGCCCACTTGGAACTTGCCATAAGTTCACCCCAGCTTGCATTGGCTTGCAGTATCTAGCCCTCTCCTTCTCAACCTCTAGCTTCTCACTGTAATGAGATGTTATCTCCCATCTTGCTGCCTTTCCACTCTCTCTATTCCTGTGCCACCTCACCATCTGCTTATCTTTTATCCCATCACACATTGTCCTTATAGGTTTTCTCCTAACATCTAGAATGTACTTGTTGAACACCTCAGACAAGTTGTTCACTACCAAGTCAGCCTTGTAGTTTGTGTCAAATGCATGCCTTGCCCATGTTTTTTTGGTATTGCTGTAAGCCACTCCCAAGCTTCCTTACTTTCAGCTCTCAGATCATTCATTGCAATATTAAATTTGTGTTAATTGTTGGCATAGCTAGAATTATCCATGCACTTCTTAAGATCTTCACCCCTAAACCGAGCATTTTGGAAATTTTCATATAAATGTCTAAGGCACAATCTTTGGTTGCAATTTGGAAACACAACATTCAGTAACCCCTGATACACACAGTTTAACAAGTCTAAGCTACAAGCTAGAAGAAAGATAACAAATGTAACAAATTGAATGAAATATGCACAAATGAAAGTCTATGCTACAATCTTTGGTTGCAAGCCAATGTAAACACTTGTGCAAAACAGAATGAAATATGCATACACATACCTTTTGTTTATCTGACATTATAGTATATGGTCCAAACTGTCCCCACTTCCCCCCTAGGAAAATTTTGAGTTGGTGTAGAAACCAACACCAACTAGGTGTGTCCTCTTGGCCAACTATGCCAAATGCCAGTGGATATATGTTGTTGTTGCCATCTCTACCAGTGGCAGCAAGGAGTTGAGCACCTGTAGTGAGCTTAATGAAGCATCCATCAACACCTGCATAATCAACATTTCCCAAAATTAAATACATTTAAGTGAGATACAATATGTAAGTGGTGCACAAGGTTCAGAAACTAACCAATGAATGGCTTGCACCCCTAGAGAAACCCCTCCCTTGCTCCATTCATGCAAAAGAACATGGCATGAAATCTTGGGCCTGGGTGGGGAATTTCTTCAGTTGCTACTGGAGTAACAGTAGTGACTATTACTCTACTCTCAGGGTTTGTGTCCATGATAGTCTGAGCATAGTCTCTAAGCCTAGGATATTTCTTCTTGTGATCTCCTAACACGGCTTCAATAGCTATGTTCTTTTCCCTATATGCCATGCACTTGGGCACATCTACACCATATTTTTCCATGCATGCATCAATTATAGACTGAACACTAGTAGTTATATCAGATCTGAAGAGATGCTCATATTTCTGTGCTAGCCACTTAGCACTCACCCTGGTGGTCTCAGTAGTACTAGGGCAAGTGTGCTCTAGTCTCATTTTCTTAATTACAAAGGTTTTCTCCCCTTTTATAACTGTTGCCACAATAAAGAACTGGCATTGTCTATCTGTACACTCAACAGTTATCCTATGATCTGAATTCCTATGATACTTGAAATTCCTGGCCTGAGTGACGTGCAAATTCAACAAAGCATCTCTGAATTGATGCTGATCCCTAAAACAAAACTTTAAACAGAGTTGTTCATGTGGTTGCTCCATTTTATCATTGCACCACTTCCTAGCAGGCCTCTTCTTTTCCCTACTCTTCCTTTTCTTTGGTAGGACAAATGAGAGTGGCTCAAAACCATCATCATCACTCTCCCTCACCAACCCCTTCTCTTCTTCATTTGATGAAGGTCCGAAATCAGGTTCAACCTCTGGTAACTTACTGGAATGTGACCTAGTTGTTGGTCCTCTTCTAACTGGCAGCTTTTGCTTCTTCTTTACACGTACAACTATAGTTTGTTCTTCTTATTCAAAAGTCTTATCTTCCTCTACCTCAAATGGGTCCTCAACTTCAGTGTCACCCTCATAATGCAGCACTTGTTCCTCCTCTGATTGCTCATCATCTGATTCTTCCTCTTGTACTTCTTGCTCTCTCTGTCTCTTTCCCTCTTCCACCTCTACATCTTCATCATCACACATATAATAAGGGTCACTTCCAATTTGACCATTCTCATCAGAGGCACAAGTATCACTGTCCTCATATACCTCATATCCTTGATATCCCTCTTCTTCTTCTTCCAAAATAGCTTTCAACTTGGCATTTGCGTTCTTGCTTTCTTGTGTGCAACCACCAGGAGGATGAGGTGTGCTAGAGCTGCTACATTGACTTTCAAAAACTACTCCTTGCTGATCAACAGCTAAGACAGGAGTCTCACTCAGATCAAACACAACAGGCTCTTGGTACATAACAGTGGACAAATCTTGTCTTTCACATTGCTGCCTCTCAAAGTCACTCACAGGGGGTGGACAAGCCCTAACTAGCAAATTAAGCAGCAAATTATTCTAGATCATCCTCTTTATCATCTGTAATTCTGCATTACTATCTACCAAATCCATCCCTTTCTCTCCTAAAGAAGGATTTTCAATGTGATACAAACAATCATATGCATTAAATCGTTGTGTTTCCATCAGTGCAACCAAATTCAAATAAGTAATATCTGAACTACACAACTTCCTCTCCAATGGTTCTCTTGCATCAAAATGGATCCTTACTTCCCAAATGTCTTCATCCAAACTACACAACAAATTAAATTTCATGTAGTCATTACCATAACTCTAAATTTGGAGAGCAACAGTAGAGTAAAGGAAAATTTGAAGTAACTTTGCTGTAAGTCTACAATTTGAGTATAACATAACAGAACAGAAAACAAATGAAGTAAAACATTCAAATAAATTTACTATTACTATTACAGTTAACAGAACATGAATCAATGTAGTTTCCTATTTCAGTTAATAGTAAGATAAATCTATTAAACTAACACTACTAAAATTGAGACTAACGCAAGGATTCTTAAATACTAATCAGAAGTAATTAGAGAAGAAGAAGTGCAAATTTGATAGTACAATAGCAAATTCAAGGAAAAAGACAAGGACAAAATACTTAAATTGGACAAACCCTAATCCCCAATTGTTACTGTAATTGAACTAATTTGAGAGTGCACTAAATAGGTTACTGTAATTGTCTTAGGATACTCACTTCAATTGGACAAACCCTAATCCCCAACCGCATAAAGTAGAAGATGAACAAACCCTAAAAATCCCCAATTGCATAAATCAGAGGAGGAGGAGGAGGATACTTACAGCATGCTGCCAAGTCCATGCGTCAACTCATGGCTGCTGCTAGGGTTCGCCACCCACAGCTGCACCAACCGCAATCGCTGCTCCATGGACAACAACGACTCATCGTCGTCGCCGGTCGAGTACGCGGAGCTGGAGTCGTCGCCGCTGTCGCCGTACATAACGCCAGCCGGGCCGCTAGGACAGAACGGTAGGTCGCCGCCGCTGTCGACGCCCTCGCCACCGCATGTCGGAGTCGCCAACGCCATGGCCGTGCTCGTGGACTAGGGTTCGAGGGGAGCGGAGGGGAATGGTGGGGTGAGGGACGAACCGGTGCGACCTGACCGAGGTTTGAGAGCGGCTCGTCCTCGTCAGCGTGCGGGCACGCGCCGATTGACCAGCGTGGCACCTGACGGGTGGGCCCGAGCTCTCAGATCGAGCGTCAATACGTATAAAACACACGTTTAGCCTTATTTGCAAGGGCCTGGCACAATCTTGGTACTGACATGCAAAAATTAGCAATCTTGGTACCAATCTGCATGTGATGCCCCAGTTGTGGTACTTCTGTGCAATTAACTCGCAAAAGTGAGATCTGATAGAGATAAATAAAACTAAACAAAAGATAACTAAATATTTTTATGTTTTTTGGTTTATAGATTTGAAAATAAAAGATTGCAACACTACTAGGAAAAGGCTAATTAGTGGCGCACCTGTTTTGGCCATTAATGGCGCACTATAGGTGCGCCACTATTACCACGCCACTAGTAACAAATACTAGTGGCGCACCTCTGGTGCGCCATTAGTATTGCAGGTAACAGTGGCGCACCTTGTAGTGCGCCATTACTATTGCTACATGTGCGCCACTAGTAACTTTTTTTTGATTTTTTTTGAATTTTTCTGAATTTTGAAGGCGGGAAAATAGTAGTGGCACACCGTCTAACCCCCACCGTGCACCATTGCTATTTTTGAATTTTAAATTTGGATCTGGATCGCGATTTTTTGCCCTTTTTTTGCTCCTTTTTTGCACGATATTTTTTCAAATTTTGTTCTCGTTTTTGGATCTTGTACGTTCTTTTGCCGGAGAGGAGGGCCGAGGTCACCGGAGAGGAGGAGGAGGAGGAGGTCACCGGAGAGGAGCTCGCCTACATCGCCGGAGAGGAGGTCGCCGGAGAGGAGTTCACCGGAGAGGAGGGAGGAGAAACCGTGAGGGGAGGGGAGGAGAGGAGGGAGGACGAGCTCACCGGAGAGGAGGGAGGAGGAGATCACCGGAGAGGAGGGAGGAGGAGATCACCGGAGAGGAGGGAGGAGGAGCTCACCGGAGAGGAGGGAGGAGAAACCATGAGGGGAGGGGAGGAGAGGAGGGAGGAGGAGGTCATCGGAGAGGAGGAGGAGGAGTTTGCCGGAGAGGAGGAGGGGAGTATGGTGGAGGAGAGGAGGGGATATGGAGTGGAGGAGAGGAGGAGATGGAGTGGAGGAGAGGTGTAGTGGAGGAGAACAATGAAGAGGTAAGGAGGAGAGGACCCCGCCCAGCCATATATACAGCATAGTAATGGCACACCGTGGGCAGGTGCGCCATTACTAACTTTTTTTCATTTTTTGATTTATTTTGAATTTTGAAGGAGGGAAGATAGTAATGGCGCACCTTGGGCAGGTGCGCCATTACTAACATTTTTTTGATATAGTTTGAATTTTGAAGGCGGGAAGATAGTAATGGCGCACCTTGGGCAGGTGCGCCATTACTCAGTTTGATTTTTTTGATTTTTTTGAATGTTTTTGCCTCTCTAGATCTTGAAAGCCCCATAACTTTTTTTTCTGTTAGGTTTTTGGAGATTTTGAAAATGTTCAACAGGGTTCCCCCAGTTGAATTCGGATGTAACTTTTCGAGTAGATGATTTTTCATATAAAAAACTTTTTCATCGGAGGTCGTATGTAAAAGTTATGCCCATTTTACAAAATCTCGAGAGATTTTGCAAAAAAGTCCAAAATTCATGTTTGTAAATTTTGCTAACGACTAGACCACATATCACATGGGAATCTTATTTTCTTTTATTTTTTTGACATTTCTACCATTTTCTTTTTTTTGAAACTGAAAAGGCGGTCCACGGGGGGGGGGGGGGGTGCATTTGGTGAATTTTTTGTAAGGCTCAGACGTGTGATGTGTAAATGTTAGTAGTGGAGCACCAGGGGACAGTGCGCCATTACTAGTAACTAGTAATGGCGCACTGTCCCCTGGTGCGCCATTACTAGTTTTCAAAAAAAGTAAAAAAAATTGTTAGTAGTGGCGCACAGAGTGTGTGGTGCGCCATTACTAGTTAAAACTAGTAATGGCGCACTGTCCCCTGGTGCGCCATTACTAGTTTTGGAAAAATAAAAAAATTGTTAGTAGTGGCGCATCGTGGGTGTGGTGCGCCATTAGTGATATGGACACTAATGGCGTACCTACACATGGCGCGCCACTGCTATATAGCAGTGGCGCACCACATATGTGATTCGCCATTAATGTCCATATTAGCTATAGCCCTTTTCCTAGTAGTGCAATATAGTACTCCCTCCGTCCGGAAATACTTGGCATCAAAATGAATAAAAGGAGATGTATCTAGACGTATTTTAGTTATAGATACGTCCTTTTTTATCCATTTTGATGACGAGCATTTTCAGACGGAGGGAGTAAATCGGAAACTAATATGATGGAAAATAGACCCGGGGGCCATAGGTTTCACTAGAGGCTTCTCTCTTGAAGGCAATTAATACGATGGGTGAACAAATTACTGTCGAGCAATTGATAGAAAAGTGCAAAGTTATGACGATATCCAAGGCAATGATTATGTAATATAGGCATCACGTCCGTGTCAAGTAGACCGACTCCTGCCTGCATCTACTACTATTACTCCACACATCAACCGACTCCTGCACTACAAAAAAAGACACATCTGTGACATTTTGGGTCGAACGAAATTTTTTCTGTCATACTTATGACACTTCTATGACGATAATTGTGACAAAACCCGGCATCATTATAGATGTGGTGGGCTCCTACTTCTATGACAAAAAATCATGATAGAAAATGGGCTTTTCGTTCCGGGCGGGCCGGAGACGCAGCTGCATGACATTCTTTGGGCCGTCCATGAAGAAAAAAACCGTGGTAGAAGTGAGGGCGAGGAAACTATCGGGTAGTTCCCGGTTACGGTGGGTGGTCGGGGCCGAGCGATGCACAGAGGTTTGCGCGTTTCTCTCGTACACGTACGCGCGTGTGTGTGAGGAGTTGCGCTCTAACTGAACCCGAGCGAGGCGTTGGGCTCTAACTGAACCCGAGCGATTGCACTAGCTACGTTACTGAACCCCAATCGGTCCCTTGCTGTTAACTGAACCCGAGTGATTCCTTCGCTACTGCTGCTAACTGAAGCCGATCGATGCTGCCTCTTGATGAACAGTGAGCGTTGTTGGGGGGGGGGGGTTTGATGAACGGTTCCCGGTGGAGGGTTGGATGAACAAGACCCCGTGGTAGTAGAGGCCGTTGCCGCTGGATGAACAAGACCCCGATCGAGCGGGTTGGTGGTTGGATGAACAGGACCCCGTGGAGGGCTGGGTGAACAGGACCCCGTGGAGGGCTGGTTGAACAATAGCCGATGGAGGGCTGGATGAACAGTAGCCCTTGGAGGGGTGGTTGAATAGGATCCCGTGGAGAGGGCTTGTTGAACAGTAGCCGGTGAAGGAGCGGTGGAGGCTGGATGAATAGGAGCCCGTGGATGAACAGTCGCAGGTGGAGGCTGGAGGAGGTCAACGGTGGATGAACAGTAGCCCGTGGAGGCTGGAGGAGGTCGACGGTGGAGATGAACAGTATCCCGTGGAGTCCCGTTTTGCGGTACGCCACACCCCTCCCGATGAACAGTACCCCCATTTCGACCGTAGGGCTCCAACACAAGTCCGTTTCCTCCGTTTTATGGTACGCCACACCCCTCCAGATCAACAGGACCCCGTTTCGACCGTAGGAGGTCCAAGAGAAGTCCGTTTCCTCCGTTTTGTGGTACGCCAGACCCCTCCCGATGAACAGGATCCCGTTTCGACCATGGCCGGTCGAACACAAGGCCGTTTCCTCCGTTCTGCGGTACGCCAGGCCTCGTTTCGATCGGCTGTTCCGTCCAAGCTGGTTGGCTCCCGATGAACACGACGTACTCCGTTGCCTTCCGATGAACACAACACATTCCGTTGCCTCCCGATGAACACGACGTATTCTGTTGCCTTCCGATGAACACAACGCATTCCGTTACCTCCCGATGAACACGACGACGACGCAGTTTCTCTGTTCCGACCTAGCCATGTACATGAGCCCTGGCCGTACGTATGCGCGAGTAGGCGTCCGAGACCCCGCCCGTATGTACGTACGTGGCCGTATTTACTTTCTTGCACCCTGGATGTACGTACGTGTACATGCTACGTGCATGCCTCTACTACGACATGTGCCCTTCCTTACACGGCCATGGTTCATCGCTGCAGCCTGGAGACAGACCAATCGACCAGTATGTACGTACACATTCGCGACCAGAATGACAATGCTACGTACGCTTCGACCAGGTGGGTTCCGACTGTCAGGCACTTCCTTGCGTGCGAAGATATAGCTAGTGGGTCCCAGCAGTCAGGGGGCGAATCATTTTTTTGCCCGTAATATGGACGCACTTCCTTGCATGCGAAGATGTAGCTGGTGGGTCCTAGCAGTCAGGGGGAAACTTTTTTTTCGCGAAATACGATGGCCCGTACGGTGGGTCCCTGCTGTCAGGTGGAGGAATCATTATTTTCCGCGTAATAAGGAGGCACTTCCTTGCTGCGGCCGTGGACCCAGCTGTGAGCCTCTCCACGTACAGTACTCTTCCGATGGAAGTCGTTCATTGACCACATTCGCCACGCCGAGAGCACCAAGGCGGTGGGCGACGGCGAGGCCTAAGAAGGGGAGGACGCGGAGCCGGGGAAGACGCGGCAGTGGATGCCCCCGCGGAGAGGAGTACGAGGGTTCATTGGTTCGGCTGCGGTGTGAGGCTACCGTCGCTGCAGTGCCTGGCCAGTGGTGGGAATAGTAGGGGGTGGTGAGGCCTCCGCGGCAGCACAGCCGGCCACGGGAGGCAGGAGCACGCGGCACGACCGGCGCTGCTTTGGGCGGCTGGAGCAAGAAGACCAGAGATTGAAGAAGCACTACAGCCGTTGGATGGACATCGTACGGTCACTGGAGCTAGAATCATTCATATTGACTAAGTTAACAAAGCCCTCCGTCCCCGTCAACTTAGTAGGCCCACAAGTCAGCCTCCCACTATGCTGGGTCCCAGCTAGCAGGGGGAGTATTCATTTTTTGTGCGTAATAAGGAGGCACTTCCTTGCGTGCGAAGATATAGCTGGTGGGTCCGACCTGTCAGTGGGGGAAACGTTTTTTTGCGAAATACAGAGGCCCTTCCGGTGGGTCCCAGATGTCAGGTGGAGGAATCATTATTTTGCGCGTAATAAGGAGGCATTTCCTTGTGTGCGGCCGTGGACCCAGTTGTCAGCCTCTCCACGTACAGTGCATGTCCGATGGATGTCGTTCGTTGACCACGTTGACCATGGAGCGCCGAGAGCACCTGGGCGGTGGACGACGGCGAGGCTTAGGAACGGAACGACAAGGAGCCGGGGAAGACTCGACAGTGGATGCCCACGCAATGGGGAGTATGAGGGTTTACTGGTCCGGCTGACGTCGCCGAAAAATAACAGGAGGTGTGGGTGAGTAGAGGAATGGCCTGGCCAACAATGAAGTAGGGGGGGGGCGGTATGCCTGTGCGGTAGCACAGCCGGCCACGGGAGGCGTGAGCAGGCAGTCCCACCGGCGCTGGTTTGGGCGGCTGGAGCAAGAAGATCAGATATTGAAGAAGCAGCACGGCCATTGGATTAACATCCAATGGTCACTGCTGCTAGAATCGTTTGTGGACTAAGTTGACAAAGCCTTTCATACATTTCAACCTAGTAGACCCACAAGTCAGCCTCCAAATCCGTCCCAAACAACACACAACCCGAAATTTCTAGCCAGATTCTAATTAATTTAAAAACTAAACATACCATAATTTAAATCAATGAAATTTTACTCGCACAAAAACAATGAAATTTAAAATATCAAAATTTGAAAGAAAAAAGTATTTTGGAACTAATTGCTTGTTTGCTGTATTTTTTCATTTTACAACCCATTTATTATTACTTATAGCCCATTTCTTATTACTTATAACCCATTTTCTGGGAAAAATGCATCCCTCCTCGTCTTGAAAGATTTCCGGCCCAGCAGGGCGTAGAAAAGCAAGTAGGCCTACGTTGGTTATTCTACAAAAAACAAAATAGCTGGGCTAGCCATTTTCAGAAAGGAAAAAAACAAACTGGGCTGGTCATGTGCTAAACATATGAAATAAAAGCCTGGGCTAGACGGGCCACAGCTCCCGAACAACCCAGTTGATACCCTTCTCCATCCCAAAAAAACAAAATTACAGCGCGCGCTGGTGGGTCCCTACTGTCATCCTCACCATGTACAGTCATCTCCTTATTCCTCTCGATTGTTGACCATGTTAACAACACCGGAGGGCGGCGCCGCGGCGAGCGAACCAAGGCGGAGGACGATGGTGAGGCCTCGGATGGGAACGGACAGGAGCCGGGGAAGATGCGCATAGTTTTAGGGTGCGATGTGGCCACGATGCGTGCGCGGCAGCATGATACGTCTCCAACGTATCTATAATTTTTGATTGTTCCATGCTATATTATATTCTGTTTTGGATGATTAATGGGCTTTATTATACACTTTTATATTATTTTTTTGGACTAACCTATTAACCAGAGGCCCAACCCAAATTGCTGTTTTTTTGCCTATTTCAGTGTTTCGCAGAAAAAGAATATCAAACGAAGTCCAAACGGAATGAAACCTTCGGGAGATTTTCGGAAAAAACATGATCCAGAGGACTTGGAGTGGACGTCAAGCAACAGACGAGGAAGCCACGAGGTAGGGGAGCGCGCCTACCCCCCCAGGACGCGCCCTCCACCCTCGTGGGCCCCTCGTGGCTCCACCGACCTACTTCTTCCTCCTATATATACCTACGTACCCCCAAACCATCATAAGCGACCACGAAAACCTAATTCCACCGCCGCAACCTTCTGTACCCGTGAGATCCCATCTTGGGGCCTTTTCCGGCGTCCTGCCGGAGGGGGCATTGATCACGGAGGGCTTCTACATCAACACCATAGCCTTTCCGATGATGTGTGAGTAGTTTACCTCAGACCTTCGAGTCCATAGTTATTAGCTAGATGGCTTCTTCTCTCTCTTTGGATCGCAATACAAAGTTCTCCTCGATTCTCTTGGAGATCTATTTGATGTAACTCTTCTTTTGCGGTGTGTTTGTCGAGATCCGATGAATTGTGGGTTTATGATCAAGATTATCTATGAACAATATTTGAATCTCCTCTGAATTCTTTTATGTATGATTGGTTATCTTTGCAAGTCTCTTCGAATTATAAGTTTTGTTTGGCCTACTAGATTGATCTTTCTTGCAATGGGAGAAGTGCTTAGCTTTCGGTTCAATCTTGCGGTGTCCTTTCCCAGTGACAGCAGGGGCAGCAAGGCACGTATTGTATTGTTGCCATCGAGGATAAAAGATGGGGTTTATATCATATTGCATGAGTTTATCCCTCTACATCATGTCATCTTGCTTAAAGCGTTACTCTGTTCTTATGAGCTTAATACTCTAGATGCATGCTGGATAGCGGTCGATGTGTGGAGTAATAGTAGTAGATGCAGAATCGTTTCGGTCTACTTGTTACGGACGTGATGCCTATATACATGATCATACCTAGATATTCTCATAACTATGCTCAATTCTATCAATTGCTCGACAGTAATTCGTTTACCCACCGTAATACTTATGCTCTTGAGAGAAGCCACTAGTGAAACCTATGGCCCCCGGGTCTATTTTCCATTATATTAATCTCCCGTTATTTCCATTGCCGTTTACTTTCTTTCTTTACTTTTACTCTTTGTCATAAAAATACCAAAAATATTATCTTATCATCTCTATCAGATCTCACTCTCGTAAGTGACCGTGAAGGGATTGACAACCCCTTTATCGCGTTGGGTGCGAGGTTCTTATTTGTTTGTGTAGGTACGTGGGACTCCTGCGTGGTCTCCTACTGGATTGATACCTTGGTTCTCAAAAACTGAGGGAAATACTTACGCTACTTTACTGCATCACCCTTTCCTCATCAAGGGAAAACCAACGCAGTGCTCAAGAGGTAGCAAGAAGGATTTCTGGCGCCGTTGCCAGGGAGTCTACGCACAAGTCAAGACATACCAAGTACCCATCATAAAATCTTATCCCTCGCATTACATTATTTGCCATTTGCTTCTCGTTTTCCTCTCCCCCACTTCACCCTTGCCGTTTTATTCGCCCTCTCTTTCCGTTCGCCTCTTTTTTCGCTCGCTTTTTGTTTGCTTGTCTGTTGGATTACTTGCTTGTCACGATGGCTCAAGATAATACTAGATTGTGTGACTTTACCAATACCAACAATAATGATTTTCTTAGCACTCCGATTGCTCCTCTTACCGATGCTGAATCTTGTGAAATTAATGCTGCCTTGCTGAATCTTGTCATGGAAGATCAATTCGCCGGCCTTCCTAGTGAAGATGCCGCTACCCATCTAAATAGCTTTGTTGATTTGTGTGATATGCAAAAGAAGAAATATGTGGACAATGATATTGTTAAATTGAAGCTATTTCCGTTTTCTCTTAGAGATCGTGCTAAAACTTGGTTTTCGTCTTTGCCTAAAAATAGTATTGATTCATGGAATAAGTGCAAAGATGCTTTTATCTCTAAGTGTTTTCCTCCCGCTAAGATCATCTCTCTTAGAAACGATATTATGAATTTTAAGCAACTTGATCTTGAACATGTTGCACAAGCTTGGGAGAGGATGAAATTAATGATACATAATTGCCCTACACATGGTTTGAATTTATGGATGATTATACAAAAGTTTTATGCCGGATTGAATTTTGCTTCTAGAAATCTTTTAGATTCGGCCGCGGGAGGCACTTTTATAGAAATCACCTTAGGAGAAGCTACTAAACTCCTAGATAATATTATGGTTAATTATTCTCAATGGCACACCGAAAGATCTACTAGTAAAAAAGTGCATGCGATAGAAGAAATCAATGTTTTGAGTGGAAAGATGGATGAACTCATGAAATTGTTTGCTAATAAGAGTGTTTCTTCTGATCCTAATGATATGCCTTTGTCTACCTTGATTGAGAATAATAATGAATCTATGGATGTGAATTTTGTTGGTAGGAATAATTTTGGTAACAACGCGTATAGAGGAAACTTTAATCCTAGGCCGTATCCTAGTAATTCCTCTAATAATTATGGTAATTCCTACAACAACTCTTATGGAAATCTTAATAAGATGCCCTCTGAATTTGAGACTAGTGTTAAAGAATTTATGATTTCTCAAAAGAATTTCAATGCTTTGCTTGAAGAAAAATTGCTTAAAGTTGACGAATTGGCTAGGAACGTGGATAGAATTTCTCTTGATGTTAATTCTTTGAAACTTATATCTATTCCACCTAAGCATGATATCAATGAGTCTCTCAAAGCCATGATAATTTCCATTGATGACTGCCAAGAAAGAACCGCTAGGATGCGTGGAAAGATTGCTCTGTAAAAGCGTGTTCTTCTAATTTTTATGAGAATAAAGATGAAGATCTAAAAGTTATTGATGTGTCCCCTATTAAATCTTTGTTTTGCAATATGAATCTTGATAATGATGGGACTGGATATGAGTCAACTTTAGTTAGAAGGCGTCCCAAAAATTCGGAGTTTTTAGATCTTGATGCAAAATTTGGGAAAAGTGGGATTGAAGAGGTCAAAACTTTAGATATCAATGAACCACTATCTTGGATTTCAAGGAATTTAATTATGATAATTGCTCTTTGATAGATTGTATTTCCTTGTTGCAATCCGTGCTAAATTCTCCACATGCTTATAGTCAAAATAAGGCTTTTACTAAACACATCGTTGATGATTTAATGCGATCTTATGAAGAAAAGCTTGAATTGGAAGTTTCTATCCCTAGAAAACTTTATGATGAATGGGAACCTACTATTAAAATTAAAATTAAAGATCATGAATGCTATGCTTTGTGTGATTTGGGTGCTAGTGTTTCCACGACTCCAAAAACTTTGTGTGATTTGCTAGGATTCCGTGATTTTGATGATTGTTCTTTAAACTTGCATCTTGCGGATTCCACCATTAAGAAACCTATGGGAAGAATTAATGATGTTCTTATTGTTGCAAATAGGAACTATGTGCCCGTAGATTTTATTGTTCTTGATATAGATTGCAATCCTTCATGTCCTATTATTTTTGGTAGACCTTTCCTTAGAATGACTGGTGCAATTATTGATATGAAGGAAGGGAATATTAGATTCCAATTTCCGTTAAGGAAAGGCATGGAACACTTACCTAGAAAGAAAGTTAAATTACCATATGAATCTATTATGAGAGCCACTTATGGATTGCCTACCAAAGATGGCAATACCTAGATCTATCCTTGCTTTTATGCCTAGCTAGGGGCGTTAAACGATAGCGCTTGTTGGGAGGCAACCCAATTTTATTTTAGTTTTTTGCTTTTTGCTTCTGTTTAGGAATAAATCTTTGATCTAGCCTCTGCTTAGATTTGTTTTTGTGTTTTAATTAGTGTTTGTGCCAAGTTAAATCTATAGGATCTTCTCGGATGATAGTTATTTGATCTTGCTGAAAATTCCAGAAACTTTCTGTTCACGAAAACAATTGTTAAAAATCACCAGAACGTGATAAAATACTGATTCCAATTGCAGTGGATTAACTCGAAAAATTATCTAGGTCGTCCTATTTTGGTGGATTTTTCTGAGTTCCAGAAGTTTGCGTTAGTTACAGATTACTACAGACTGTTCTGTTTTTGACAGATTCTGTTTTTCGTGTGTTGTTTGCTTATTTTGATGAATCTATGCCTAGTAAAATAGTTTATAAACCATAGAGAAGTTGGAATACAGTAGGTTTAACACCAATATAAATAAAGAATGAGTTCAATACAGTACCTTGAAGTTGTGTTTTGTTTTCTTTCGCTAACGGATCTCACCAGATTTTCTGTTAAGTTTTGTGTTGTGAAGTTTTCAAGTTTTGGGTAAAGAGTTGATGGATTATGGAACAAGGAGTGGCAAGAGACTAAGCTTGGGGATGCCCAATGCACCCCAAGGTAAATCTAAGGACACCAAAAAGCCAAAGCTTGGGGATGTCCCGGAAGGCATTCCCTCTTTCGTCTTCGTCCATCGGTAACTTTACTTGGAGCTATATTTTTATTCACCACATGATAAGTGTTTTGCTTGGAGCGTCTTGTATGATTTGAGTCTTTGCTTTTTAGTTTACCACAATCATCCTTGCTGTACACACCTTTTGATAGAGACACACATGATTCGGAATTTATTAGAATACTCTATGTGCTTCACTTATATCTTTTGAGCTATATAGTTTTTGCTCTAGTGCTTCACTTATATCTTTTAGAGCACGGTGGTGGTTTTGTTTTATAGAAACTATTGTTCTCTCATGCTTCACTTATATTATTTTGAGAGTCCTACAAAACATCATGGTAATTTGCTTAAATTGAGAAAATAGGTCCTAAAGTGATAGGCATCCAAGATTAGTAAAAACTTTCTTAAAAGTGCGTTGAATACTAAGAGAGGTTTGATGCTTGATAATTGTTTTGAGATATGAAGATGGTGATATTAGAGTCATGCTAGTTGAGTAGTTGTGAATTTGAGAAATACTTGTGTTAAAGTTTGTGATTCCCGTAGCATGCACGTATGGTGAACTGTTATGTAATGAAGTCGGAGCATGATTTATTTATTGATTGCCTTCCTTATGAGTGGCGGTCGGGGACGAGCGATGGTCTTTTCCTACCAATCTATACCCCTAGGAGCATGCGCGTAATACTTTGTTTCGATAACTAATAGATTTTTGCAATAAGTATGTGAGTTCTTTATGACTAATGTTGAGTCCATGGATTATACGCACTCTCACCCTTCCACCATTGCTAGCCTCTCTAATACCGCGCACTTTTCGCCGGTATCATACACCCAGCATATACCTCCCTCAAAACAACCACCATACCTACCTATCATGGCATTTCCATAGCCATTCCGAGATATATTGCCATGCAACTTACCACCGTTCCGTTTGCTATGACACGCTTCATCATTGTCATATTGCTTTGCATGATCATGTAGTTGACAGCGTATTTGTGGCAAAGCCACCATTCATCATCTTTCATACATGTGACTCTTGATTCATTGCATATCCCAGTACACCGCCGGAGGCATTCACATAGAGTCATATTTTGTTCTAAGTATTGAGTTGTAATTCTTGAGTTGTAAGTAAATAAAAGTGTGATGATCATCATTATTAGAGCATTGTCCCATGTGAGGAAAGGATGATGGAGACTATGATTCCCCCACAAGTCAGGATGAGACTCCGGACGAAAGAAAAAAAAGAGAAAGAAAAAAAAGAGGCCATAAAAAAGGGGGAAAAGACCCAAATAAAAAAATAAAAAAATGAGAGAAAAAGAGAGAAGGGACAATGTTACTATCCTTTTACCACACTTGTGCTTCAAAGTAGCACCATGATCTTCATGATAGAGAGTCTCTTATGTTGTCTCTTTCACACTACTAGGAAAAGGGCTATAGCTAATATGGACATTAATGGCGCACCACATATGTGGTGCGCCACTGCTACGCCAGTGCTATATAGCAGTGGCGCATCATGTGTAGGTACGCCATTAGTGTCCATATCACTAATGGCACACCACACCCACGGTGCGCCACTACTAATTTTTTTTATTTTTCCAAAACTAGTAATGGCGCACCAGGGGACAGTGCGCCATTACTAGTTTTAACTAGTAATGGCGCACCACACACTCTGTGCGCCACTACTAACAATTTTTTTACTTTTTTTCTCAAAACTAGTAATGGCGCACCAGGGGATAGTGCGCCATTACTAGTTTTAACTAGTAATGGCGCACTGTCCCCTGGTGTGCTACTACTAACATTTACACATCACACGTTTGAGCCTTATAAAAATTCACCAAATGCACCCCCTCCTTGGACCGCCTTTTCAGTTTCAAAATTTTTTTGATAGAAATGTCAAAAAATAAAAGAAAATAAGATTCCCATGTGATATGTGCTCTAGTTGTTAGCAAAATTTACAAACATGAATTTGCGACTTTTTTGCAAAATCTCTCAAGAATTTGTAAATGGGCATAACTTTTGCATACGAACTCCGATGATAAAGTTTTTTATATGAAAAATCATCTACTCAAAAAGTTACATCCGATTTCAACTGGGGGAACCCCGTTGAACATTCTCAAAATCTCCAAAACCCTAACAAAAAAAGTTACGGGGCTTTCAAGATCTGGAGAGGCAAAAAAATTCAAAAAAATTCAAAAAAATCAAACTCAGTAATGGCGCACCTGCCCATGGTGCGCCATTACTATCTTCCCGCCTTCAAAATTCAAACTGTATCAAAAAATAAAAAAATAATTAGTAATGGCGCACCTGCCCACAGTGGGCCATTACTATCTTCCCGCTTTCAAAATTCAAAAAAAAGGTTAGTAATGGCGCACCTGCCCACGGTGTGCCATTACTATGCCGTATATATGGCTGGGCGGGGTCCTCTCCTCCTTACCTCTTCATTGTTCTCCTCCACTCCACCTCTCCTCCACTCCATCTCCTCCTCTCCTCCACTCCATATCCCCATCACCATACTTCCCTCCTCATCTCCGGCGACCTCCTCCTCCTCCTCTCCGGCGACCTCCTCCCTCCTCTCCGGCGACCTCCTCCTCCCTCCTCTCCTCCCCTCCCCTCATGGTTTCTCCTCCCTCTCCTCTCCGGTGAGCTCCTCCTCCCTCCTCTCCGGTGATCTCCTCCTCCCTCCTCTCCGGTGAGCTCCTCCTCCCTCCTCTCCTCCCCTCCCCTCACGGTTTCTCCTCCCTCCTCTCCGGTGAACTCCTCTCTGGCGATGTAGGCGAGCTCCTCTCCGGTGACCTCCTCCTCCTCCTCCTCCTCCTCTCCGGTGACCTCAGCCCTCCTCTCCGGCGAACTCCTCTCCGACAAAAGAACATACAAGATCCAAAAACGAGAACAAAATTTGAAAAAATATCTTGCAAAAAAATGAGCAAAAAAAGGGCAAAAAAATCGCGATCCAGATCCAAATTCAAAATTCAAAAATAGCAATGCCGCATGGTGGGGGTTAGACGGTGCGCCACTACTATTTTCCCGTCTTCAAAATTCAGAAAAGAAATCAAAAAATTGGAAAAAAAGAGTTACCAGTGGCGCATCTGTAGCAATAGTAATGGCGCACTACAAGGTGCGCCACTGTTACCTGCAATACTAATGGCGCACCAGAGGTGCGCCATTAGTATTTGTTACTAGTGGCGTGGTAATAGTGGCGCACCTATAGTGCGCCATTAATGGCCAAAACAGGTGCGCCACTAATTAGCCTTTTCCTAGTAGTGTCATATACTAGTGGGAAATTTTCATTATAGAACTTGGCTTGTATATTCCAATGATGGGCTTCCTCAAATTGCCCTAGGTCTTCGTGAGCAAGCAAGTTGGATGCACACCCACTTAGTTTCTCTTGTTGAGCTTTCATACACTTATAGCTCTAGTGCATCCGTCGCATGGGAATCCCTACTCACTCACATTGATATCTATTAATGGGCATCTCCATAGCCCGTTGATACGCCTAGTTGATGTGACACTATCTTCTCATTTTTGTCTTCTCCACAACCACCCTTCTATTCCACATATAGTGCTATGTCCATGGCTCACGCTCATGTATTGCGTGAAGATTGAAAAAGTTTGAGAACATCAAAAGTATGAAACAATTTCTTGGCTTGTCATCGGGTTGTGCATGATTTAAATACTTTGTGTGGTGAAGATAGAGCATAGCCAGACTATATGATTTTGTAGGGATAACTTTCTTTGGCCATGTTATTTTGAGAAGACATGATTGCTTAATTAGTATGCTTGAAGTATTATTATCTTTTATGTCAATATTAAACTTTTATCTTGAATCTTTTGGATCTGAATATTCATACCACAAATAGGAGAATTACATCGAAAATTATGCTAAGTAGCATTCCACATCAAAAATTCTGTTTTTATCATTTACCTACTCGAGGACGAGCAGGAATTAAGCTTGGGGATGCTCAGCATAGCCAGCCGTGGGAGGCGGGAGCAGGCGGTCCCGCCGGCGCTGGTTTTGCTTTGGCGGCTGGAGGAAGAAGAGACTGGAGAAACACGACAGACGTTGAGTGTCAATCCAACGGTCAAGGTTGGCACAATCGTTTGTTGACTAAGCCGACACCAATTAGCATACTTTTTTATATATAGGAAGAAAAGAAAAACTGGGCTCGTTCGCCTGATAACATTCCCGAAACTGCGATTCGATCTTGCGTCGCAACTAAAACTGCGAGGAAAATGCGTTCGTCTGCCCTCCTCCTCCCAGGGAACGTTCGCCACATAAGTGACTACCACCCTTGGTTTTCAACTGAGAGGTCTTGGGTTCGAGTCCTAGGAACTCTCAATTTTGTCCTCCTTCCTTCCTCGCAAAAAAAGAAAGAAAATCAAAGACTTGAGAAGGCATACAGAACAAGCTAGTGTACCAGTAAAGAGACGTTGTCGAGTTTTAGAAAAAAGAGAGACGTGCTCCTGTAGCTGGTTCGAATCCAAACCTAGACTATGAGTATATATGGTGCTATGCTACTCTGCAAGTAATGAAACTGACATATCCGATGTTCGATTCTCCTCTTCTCTACTTACTCTGCCTAGCATCAGAAGCTCTGGCCGCAACAACCATGTCCGTTGGCTGCTCGTCCACCTGCTCTTCAGCAGGCAACAACCAGATATGCGCCAAGTCGCCACCCGTACCATCGCCTATGGGTCTCATCACACCCCCGCCGGCACACACACCGCAGCCGGTTGCTCATCGCAACCCGCTGGCATTGGTGTGGTGCCACTGCTGCGAATCACGCAGAGTCATCCATCGCGTCTCAACCACAATCCTCAACCCTGGCCGAGTCTTCTACAAATGCCCGAATCATGGGGTAATAATATGTTTAAGTGTTGTTCTGCTGCTTTCAGTTGCTGATTTTTTAATAGTTTGGTTTATGATCTTCCAATTTGATTCGTGCAGAAAAGGGAAGATTCGTGTGATTTGTATTTCTAGGAAGTTGCTGATGTGGGGGAATGCAGCTACGCTGATTATTCGGTTATCCGAGGAATTCCAATACCAGCAGGTTGGGGTGTTGGACAAGTAACTGAAGGAATGGCAGAAGAGGAAGATGCAGAGCAGAAGGTTAAAGATGCAGTTCCTCTGATCATGGCCAAGCAACAGCTGCTGAACGGCCTTGACAGCAATGAGGAGATGAAAGAGCTTGTGAAGATAATGGGCAAAATCGATGTGCTCTGTAGGATGATTGTCTCTTTATTTGCAGTGTATGTAGCACTCGTGATGTATCCAGTGGCTATGACATGAGCACTTTGCTGCTAGTAAGTAATGGAACCTGTGTAGCAAGCTGGGCATAGTGTTGTGAACATCTAATGATTTCTATTAACGGAAATCGGGGGTATCCCCTTTTGCTCATAAATAAATAAATAGCAGATGCCCTTTTGGTAATAAATAAATAAATTAGCAGAGGCCCTGTCTGGTCAGCTTTGTTCCCATTCGAAGAGGTCGAGCAAATTGCAGTCCAACATCAAACTATGTATCAAATTCAAGTTTCACAGCTAAATATGAGTACAACTAAACAGCAATGTCATCATGTTTTAGTCGTCATACAATCACCAAACACAAATCAACATACATGACAAGTGATGTTCTCACAGAAAAATAGTAAACAACACGTTCATCAGGTTTCAGTTGTCATAGCAAACACAATTTCACATAGTAGATAAAAAACGTCTTCTGACAGGCAAATACGACAAAAGCAATCTAATCATCATCCGCAGCAGTAGCGTCAACATCTTCGCCATGTGTATCAGTCTGAACCGTAATTACCCACGGTGTCATCTTCTTCTTCATCCTCAATGTCCTCGAACGTTGGCTTCTTCTTGATCAACTCTTGTATGTCCACAACACGACAGGCAGTCTTTTCGCCAGCGTCATTGACGTGATGGTTCTCAAAGATATTAGGAACATCTGTGGAATCTTGTACATCAGGAGCAGTCTAAGCATCATCTTGTTGTGCAACTTCATTAAACGAATTCCTCTGCTCAAACCTTTGCAATACTCTCTATCCATCGCCTCATGCAAATGTGTCTTCCAAGAAAAATATCTGTGTTGCTTGATTTGCCAAAATAAAAGGCTCGTTGGTCTGGTACGCCACCTTGACATTGATGGATTTGAAATAATCATCAGCTCTGGGTTTTGCGATCCCGAAAAACAGGTTATACCAATGACAGCACAACAGAACCACGCACCGATGATCCTCGAAACTTGAGATATACTGCAACTGAACAATTCCTATTATGTTAGCATACATTTCAGTTATCTCTCTGCCATACGTATCCGTGCTCATGTTGGCACTGTTTTGTGTATTCCTGCCTTTGTCGTATGCAAGGGTGTTGTAGCACACATCTCCAACAACGCAAGATTCATAATGTCTTACCCGAGTATCGGGACCCATTGCTAGTGCGTAAAGGGCATCATCAACTGCCTGCCCCTCCTCCCACATCTTCTTAACCTATGGTTAGAAAATAGATAAGCCGATCATCTTATGTACTCAATATATTAAAAAACCTGACAATGCAATTCAAAAGCTTACATGGCTCTTGAACCATTTCGAAAATCCTGCCATAACCAGTTTGTCAATGTTTCTTGGATTTTGTGGCAGTAACTCCTTTTTGTAGATGCTGCACAACATAGGGATCACGTCAAACATCTAAATATATAAGAATGTGCTGCAAGTTTAGTAGATTACGATGTATAAGCTGCAGTACTTAGCACTTACTTGATATAAGGTAGTATCTCAGGACAGTTATTCAACACATACCAAACCATTTTGTCCATATCTTTAGGTTTGTCCCCTTGTCGACTCTTCCCTGTAACTCGAACAGAATAATTGAAAACATTGAGCCCGGGATTGTCTTCACCCACCTCTTTGCTAAGCTGATCAGCTATTTCAATGTATTTTGAGCAGAATGTCAATGCTGCTGTAGCAATGTAGGCCTATGCAATGGAACCCTTGGGTCTAGCTTTGTTCCTAACATAACCCTTGAAAGTGCCTAGCCGCCTTTCAATAGGGTACATCCAGCCATACTGTACTGGACCTCTAAGTAGTGCCTCATCAGGTAGATGAACAACGAAATGCACCATGACATCAAAGAAGGCTGGAGGATATATCTTCTCAAGGTCACATAGGATAGTTGGTATCTTGTCTCTAAGACGCTCCAAAGCATCTATCCTGATATTTCTACTGCAGAGTTCCCTGAAGAATTGTCCCAACTCTGCAACTGCTCTGTATAAGTCAGGGCGGCCCAATCCTCTATGGATACCAGGTAAAACCCTTTGAAGTATGACATGGCAGTCATGAGTTTTCAACCCTTGTACCTTGTTTCCATCTGCACTGACTCTCCTTTCAGGGTTGGAAGCAAATCCATGTGGGAATCTGATATGTGACAGGACCTCGCAGAATTATTTTCTTTTTACCTTGTCCAAGACGTACACAGCTGGTGCCATATCCCGTGGTTTACCTTCATCTTCCACCTGCAAATCCTTTCTGATACCCAGGTGTGTTAAATCAATCCTGGGTTTTAAGGTATCTTTCGTCTTGCCTTCAATATTAAGAAGTGTGCCGATAATGCTGTCAGATATATTTTTCTCAATGTGCATCACATCAAGATTATGCCGCAGATCCAAATCTTTCCAATACTCCAAATCTTTCCAATAATCTCTCTTTTCCCACTACCATTACCAGGATGGTTTCCTGGTGTAATATGCCTGACCTTCTCTAATTCCACTTGCAACTCATCGGCGTTGAGCCTCTTTGGTGCATCACAGTTTTCATGCTTTGCATTGAACACATGTCTTCGGTATTTTGTAGGACGCGGCTTGTCCTTGGCAAGGAAACGGCGGTGTCCAATGTAACAGATCTTTATGATAGTGGATTCCTGTCACAGCGAACACATGCATTGTAACCATGTGTCGTTCGCCTTGACATAGTGCCCAAAGCCGGATAATCATGGATGCACCAAATTATAATAGCACGCAGAAAGAAATCAGCTAGTGCGCTGCTATATAGGTCTCGAGTGAGAACACCCCTCCATAGCTGTTGAAGTTCCTCCACAAGAGGCTCAATGAATAAATCAAAATCCTTTCCAGGAGTTTTTGGACCTGGGATGAGCAAGGCCATCATGTAGTTTGATTCTTTGGTGCAGACATTTGGAGGCATGTTGTAAGGGATAACAAGCACTGGCCACATGCTATATGTGGCGCTCTGGTGGCCAAATGTGTTAAATCCATCTGAAGCTAAGCCAAGTCTAATGTTTCTCAGGTTAGCAGCAAACTTTTTGTGTTTCTAATTGAAGCTTTTCCACTCACTACCATGAGATGGATGGCTCATTACATTCTGATCTCTTTACTCTTGGTTCCTAGAATGCCACAGTACATCCTCTCTTGTTTCAGCATCATGAAACAACCTCTGCAATCTTGGTATAATTGGAAAATGTCTCAGAACATTATGAGGAATCCTCTTCACAGCATCGCCATCTTTGCATCTTGATGATTTGCATTTCGGGCATTCACTTAAGTTGGCATAATCCTTCCGGAATAGAACACAAGTATTCTTACAAACATGGATCATATCATATCCAATTCCAACTACACGAAGGGAATTCATCATTTTACTGTAGGTGTGTGGCAGCTTAGACGCATCTGGGAAAGATTTGTGGAAAGGAGCCAACATCGCATCGAATGATTTGTTGGTCATCCGCTCAGATGTCTTCACCTGAAGAAAGGTGACCATAGCTGAGAATACTGACAGCTTATTTCCTGGGGTGATAGCCACATTGCATTGTTCCAACATGCGGGCCCACCGTTTTCTTCTGCAGGTGAAAGTTCACGAAATGCACGAGCATTTTGTAGCATTGTTTCAATGTTGGTCAAACTCACTGGCTCCGCTACCACCACCTCCTCCTCCTCTTCCACCTGAGCATCAGGCAGATCAAGATGGTGATTTTCTGCTTCCACATAGTCAGTAACATTGACGTTCACAGCTTCACCATGATGAACCCACCTAATATATGTGACCGACATCCCATACAAGTGTAGATGATTTTGCACAGTTGACTGGGGTCTTGTAACTGAATTCATACAACTGCTACACGGGCAGAGCACATCTGATTTCGGACCACCGTACTCAGCTCTGATAAAGTTCATGAGGTTTTCAACCCACTTGACATATGCAGCGGAGAATCTTTGAGTGGAAGTTATCCAAGTCCTGTCCATCTGTTAGACATACGAATTAGTTCTTCTACTAGATATTACAGGAAAAACATATATGCTTTTTTATGAAGTCCAGAAAAAAATACCTAGGTCGATTTCTAAAGCTATGGCAATATATTTGGACGAGAAGATCTAAGTAACAAAATATATGTAAAGCTAATTCAGCAAACAGATTTGAGTGCTAAATTATGGCAGGCTGTTTCAGCAGTCAATGAGGTCGAGCACATAGCCATTGAACTATCGAAGGCCATCGCAGCAACAAAGATCGAGTATAAAACGGTGTAGAGCTATTTCACCTAACAGATTGGCTACTAGACCATGGAAATCTACGTCACAATAAATATATGGCAGGATACTTTAGCAACTAATTGGGCTTGGCATGCCATCTCGGCTAAGCAGATTGAGTGCAGAACAGGGCAAGGAAGCTTCTTAAGTAGAGCATATTGACTGTAAACTACTTCGGCAAACAGTGAGATTAACAACGTCTATCAGCTAACATTCAACGCTACACCGACAGGCACGAGGCCTCAGTCTAGAATGCGTGTACCGTGGGAGAAGCTGACCGCCGTGCGTCTCCACAGGAATGTCTGAAAGTGCAACTATCCCTGGGTGGTTTTGGTAATTCCTAACAACATATAGCTCATTGAACTAATACTATTTCAAGATGATCATTTCAGAAAGTTCAATGATTGGCATGGCATGGAGTAGGAATGTGGACCCCTCAAAATGCTAAGGACACAAATTGGCTCAAGCTCAAGACTCTACATTTTCTTTTTAGTGATCCAAGATCACATTGAGTCAATAGGAAAAGTTAATACTATTAAAAGGGGATGAGGTGTTGCTTAATGGCTTGCTTGCTCAAAATGCTTAGTGATATGCTCCAAAAGCCCTCAACCACTTTGTCATATCCACATATGTCCCAAACCAGAAGTCAAACTCGGCCCTACCGATTTGATGTATCCGGCGCCACCGAGTTCACTTGACATAGCCACTGCCAGAAACCCTAGTCACTTCGATCTCACCGATAGGGATCTCGGTCTCACCGAGATGGGATTGCAAACTCTCTGTTTCCCTTCGCAACGTTTCGGTCCAACCGAGATGAGCGATCGGTCCCACCGAGTTCGCAATGCAAACTCTCTGTTTCCCTTTCGTAACATTCGGCCTCACCGAAATGAGCGATTCGGTCCCACCGAGTTTGCCTGACGAACTCTCTGTTTGCCCATTACAGAAATCAGTCCTACCGAGTTTATGTGATCGGTCTCACCGAGATTATGTTATGCCCTAACCCTAATGAAATCGGTCCCACCGAGTTGACATGTCGGTCCCACTAAAAAGCCTAACGTTCACATTTTGAACTAAATCGGTCTGACCAAGTTTCATGATTCGGTCTCACCGAGTTTGGTAAATTGTGTGTAACAGTTAGATTTTGTGTGGAGGCTATATATACCCCTCCACCAGCTCTTCATTCATGGATAGAGCCATCAGAACGTGCCTACACTTCGAGCATACATTTTCTGAGAGAGAACCACCTACTCATGTGTTGAGACCAAGATATTCCATTTCAACCACATGAATCTTGATCTCTAGCCTTACCCAAGTTGCTTTCCACTCAAATCTTCTTTCCACCAAATCCAATCCGTGAGAGAGAGTTGAGTGTTGGGGAGACTATCATTTGAAGCACAAGAGCAAGGAGTTCATCATCAACACACCATCTATTACCTTTTGGAGAGTGGTGTCTCCTAGATTGGTTAGGTGTCACTTGGGAGCCTCCGTCAAGATTGTGGAGTTGAACCAAGGAGTTTGTAAGGGCAAGGAGATCGCCTACTTCGTGAAGATCTACCCGAGTGAGGCAAGTCCTTCGTGGGCGATGTCCATGGTGGATAGACAAGGTTGCTTCTTCATGGAACCTTCATGGGTGGACCCCTCCGTGGACTCGCGCAGCCGTTACCCTTCGTGGGTTGAAGTCTCCATCAACCTGGATGTACAATAGCACCACCTATCGGAACCACGAAAAAAATCTTCATGTCTATATTGTGTTTGCTCCCTCCAAACTCCTCCCTTTAACTTCATGTGCAATGTTTTACATTCCGCTGCTATACTCTTAGACTTGCATGTGTAGGTTGATTGCTTGACTTGTGCTAAGCTGCTAAAATCTGCCAAGACTTAAAATTGGAAAATGATAGATATTTATTTGGTCAAGTAGTCTAATCACCCCCCTCTAGACATATTTCGATCCTACAAGTGGTATCAGAGCTTTGATCTCCATTTGCCTTGATTCCATAGCTTTTGGTGATCATAGCCTTGGTTTCACAACCTAGGAGAGTATGGCGTCTAGCGAGGGAAATTACCACTGTAGAGGTCCTTACTTTGATGGTAGTAATTTTGCTAGTTGTAAGCATAAGATGAAAATGCATATTCTTGGACATAACTCCGCCGTTTGGGCTATTGTGTGTATTGGCTTGCAAGGTGAATTCTTTGATGGGAGAGAACCAAACCGTGAAGCTACCGCGGAAGAGTTGAAGATGCTGCAATACAATGCTCAAGCTAGCGATATCCTCTTAACGGATTGTGCCCCGAAGAATTCAACAAAATTAGTCATCTTGTGAATGCAAAGTAAATTTGGGATACTTTGATTGATATGCACGAGGGTACCGACTCTATCAAGGAATCCAAATTGGATGTGCTTCAAAGTCAACTTGACAAGTTCAAAATGAAGGATGGTTAAGGTGTCGCTGAAATGTACTCTAGGCTTGCTCTCATCACAAATGAGATTGCTGGCTTAGGAAGTGAAGAGATGACTGACATATTCATCATCAAGAAGATCCTAAGAGCCCTGGATGGAAAATATGATACCGTGTGCACATTGATCCAAATAATGCCCAATTACAAAGATCTCAGCCAACAGAAGTCATTGGAAGAATTGTTGCTCATGAGATGTCACTCAAGGATAAGGAAGAGCTTCACAAGAAGTCAAGTGATGCTTATAAAGCCTCATGTGATGCTCCTACATCATCAAGTGAGAAACAGACCTTCAATGAGGAATTGAGCCTAATGGTGAAGAACTTCAACAAGTTCTACAAGAGTAGAAGCAAGGAAAGAAGTTCCAAGTCAAGGTCCTACAATGACAAAGGATCTTCGAGTCGTGAGCGTAATTGCTACAATTGTGGAAGACCCGGACACTACTCCAATGAGTGTACGACCCCCTACAAAAGAAGAGAAGATTCACCCAAAAGGAGAAGTAGAGGAGAATAATCACCACCAAGAGAGAGGAGGAGTAGAGATGATCATTATGAACGAAGAACGTCTCGGAGAAGCAAGGATTCGGAAAGGAAGGACAAATCATCAAAGAGCTACACAAAACGAAGACATCAAGCTCACGTTGGTGAATGGGTATCCGGCTCCGACTCCGACCATCACTCCGAAAGAAGTTATCACTCCGACTCCGAATATACTCAAGATGAAGGTGTTGCCGGTCTAGCACTTGTGTCAACCAACTCCTATGACATATTTGACTCACCAAATGAAGGAATTGTAAGATGCTTCATGGCTAAAGGCCCAAAGGTATCACACCCCGAGTATGTTGATTTCAGTAGTGATGAAGATGATTTGCTAGGTGATGATGATTTACTTGTTGACAACTCTAGTGATGAAAACAATGATGAACTTGCTATTAATCATGCTAATAAAGATAAAACGAATGATGATGATAAGAAGGAGATCATCAAGAACTTTTAAAGACTCATGAGAAGCTAAGCTTTGAAAAGCTTAACCTTGAGCAAGAACATGGGTTCTTAAAAGCAATCAATGATGATCTTCTCAAGAAAAGTTCTTCTTACATTGCCAAGCGTTTACTCTTGTCTACTTACATGCCACAAGTAAAATCTAGCAACAAGAGTAAGAAATATTCTTCTTCTAGTAGTAACAATAATCATTTTAAATCCAATGTTGTTGCTTCTAGTAGTTCTCTTGATTCCACTAATGATTCTCTTAGCCAAGTTACACCTGAGCAAGAAAATAGCTTATTGAAGGGAATTATAGAGAAAGGTGTTTACGAGAGCCTTGTCGGAAGTAAGCAATTTGAGGAAATTGTACGCAAGCAAGGAAGGCACCGGAAGAATCAAGGTGCTGGTTTTGAACGAAAGTTCAATGCCAGTGGAGTTGAGTGGGAAGAAGATCAATACCCCAAGACGAAGTTTGTTCCTCAACAAGAGAAGTATGATCCTACTTCTTTCCAAGGGACACAATCTCAAGATGATCTTCCACCACAAGACCACAAGCAAAAAGGCAAGGACAAGCTTCAAGAGGAGATTGATGCATTTGAAGAAGCTCCTAAGGCCTTGGTCAAGTGGGTTCTCAAGACTACATCAAGTTCTACTTCATCAAGTATGACTACAACTCCAAGGATTCCCATCAAGATGATGTGGATCCCGAAGAAGAAGAACTAGAGAGTTCTTGAGGGTGACTCCGCCAACATACATCACTCATATAATCTTGGCAAGGACAAGTGCAAACAACTTCCACATCTTGCACTAGTTCAAGGAGTCACAAACCCTCTTGTTGGTAAGACAAGGGACAAGGTAACCTAATGCTTTCATGGACAACATCTTGTGTGAACATCACTCTATGTCTATGGATATCCTTGTTTTTTCCTTGTGGGACTAACCCATGTAGGTATTGAAAGTGCAACTCACTCCAATGGATTGCTCCAAATGATCTACATCAACATTGAGCATCCACATCTTCAACATCTACATGAAGTCATCATCGACAAAACCCAAGGTTAGTTCATCCCTCTTAGGGGGGATATCACATCTAGGGGGAGCTCTACTATAAATATTGAGCTAAAGCAACTCTAATGGTCTGAACACAACAATGCTTTATGTAAAAGTGGTAACCCCACTTGTGCTTAAACGATGATCATGACCTATGATCAAATGATCTCATCTGACTCCTAAGTCAATATACTCATATATAGATGACCTAGTCATCGCCAATTGCTTGATAGATGCTAGAGTGTTTGTGCATGCTTTGCCACATATTTCATTTGCCATTTTATTGTGTGAGCATGTTGGTTGCATATTTTACTCATTCGAGGACATCCATTTGTTGCTTTGATTGTTTGGCCTTTTTTCTTTTGCAAAATGGATGGACAAGAATGCCTAAGAACTTCCTCTAGCTATCTATGCTTTTCTCGTCTCAAACTCTATTCATGCTACATCACAAAGTTTGATCAAGTCAGATTCGAACCACTCTGTGTGAGGAGCACTCGGAGTCCCCGATTCGTCATAGACTTAAACTTCCAAAACCTCTCTGTGCATTTCTGTCTGACCGATTCATCCACTTCGGTCACACCAAGTTCACTGAGTTGATCTAGGTTTTCAATCTCGGTGCAACCGAATATAACTTTTCGGTCACACCGAGTTGCAGTAACTGCTTGCGATTCTGCATCTCGGTGCCACCGATTTTTTCCACTCGGTCACACCGCCAGGGTCAGGATATATATACCGACTGGTAAGATTTTGGAAATTTCTTCAAAACCCCTCAGCCCGCATGTGTCCTGCTCTGCCGCCTCGGGTCTCCGGATCGTCTTCTCGTCGCCAGCGACCTCCCACCGCTGGTCTCTGTCACCGTCAACGGATTTCAACCCCGCCGTTGCCATCGTAGCGAACTCACCGCCGAACTAGGGTATGAGTTCGAAACTTTGTGTTGTTCTTACCTCTGATTCTTAGCACAAAGCAAATGCCATGTTCTTTACCACGTATGAGATCAATCTATCCAGAGACAACCTCCATTAGATTAGGTTTGATTCAAAAATTTAGGGTTAGGTTTGCGCTGGTTTGTTTGGCCTAGCGCTACTGGTATCTACAGCTAGTTGTAGCGCGCTTCCCCCCAGCGCTACTGATAATTATCTACAGCGCGTGGAACTAGCCAGCGCTACTGTTACTTGAGTGCTACCGGTAATCTTTACCCCCACGCCACTGCTAACTTTTGTAATTTTTTTGCGTTTTGGCTATGTACACAATTAAACAGATCCACCGTTGATACAATAACATGCATATTCATTGAAAAGCAAGTGAGTCATCGATGAGCCAAAGTTATTAGAAGTCTCGACATGTCTCAAGTATCTCATCATCATCAATCATGGTCGAACACATGTCTCAAAATAGCGTTACAAGTCATTACAAGTTGTCAATACATGCAACTACATGGTCACATACTCATGTTTCATCATCTATGTAGACTATGATATGACCGCATAGAAGATAAGAGTGATCACGATGATCAAAAGCGGTATTATGTAGTAGTTTTTGCAGCGGCGCTGGTTCTGAATCCCCTGTTGTGCTATGAATCTCAAGTAACTAGCTTCGGCTTCCGCTCTGCTATCAAACCCTTTCTGGCTTCCGCCAGAGAAGCCAGAGACTTGGGCCTGACACTCTGGCCATTCGTCATACACACCCGGAACATGCCCTACATACACGGCATACCACTTCCTCGCCATCGTTGATCTATATACCTGTCAGAGATGCACACACACACACACACACATATCATGAAGCGAATTCAACAAAACAGTTACGAAATAGAAGCAACATATATAGTAAACATAGTTAACAATTTCATCGTACCGAAAGTAATTAACTAGAGCGCGGCACCATACATCTAATAGTTTCGTCGTACTGAGAGATTCAAAGTTTCGTCGTACAGAAAGTAACAAGTAACTAAACAGACACATTATTTTTAAGCAGTGCACTCTTCCCATCTTTCCATATACGGAAGGGTGGACCCAAGCTTAGTGAAAGGCGTCATGTCCTGACACTGTAGGGCAATGCGGGTTCAGACGTCAGCTCGCGATATTGGGCCACCGTAGAACATCCCATTCTCTTCGAGGACATCTTTCATGATGATCGACGCAATTTCCTGCTGGATCCGGTAGAAATCATTTCGAAGTCGATTATCCGGCACGGCTCCAATGGCTTCGGCCCATCTCTGGATATGGGTATCGGATGAAGATTTCATGCAAAGTGATTGCACATCCCTTCTGTACTCCATCATTAGATGGATGACGTAGAATCCATCATTCTCACTTCTTGCCGGTTGCTGGATGCAACAGAAGTCAGCCTTGTGGACGAAACAAAGCCCGGCCTTATTTGTTTTTTTTGCATTGGATGTAGCCACCCCGCATGCTGAAGCCCAGCATAGCTCTGTCTAGAACATACTTTATGTGTTTGTAATCTTTCTTCTTTATGTTCTTCGACGGGTCCAAATATAGAGCGTGGGAGTAACGCGGGTAAAGAATGATGAGAACGGCACGACACCCCCCGCTGCGCAAAATACACAATCAAGTTGGCCTCCATGCATGCAAAGTAACTATTGAAATACACGAAAGGATGTATGTGTTATAGTACTATCCGCGGATGACTTACCTGGGATGATAAGGTAGGAGAATTGTTTCTTTGTCCTTATTGCTGACCAAGAATTCTTCGATGTACTGACTCGCATATTGACGGTTGGTGTTGTTGGTTGACATGAAGCCCTCATGCATGTAGTATGGGTTCGCGACCGCAAGACCGGTGACTTCCTCTCTCCTGACGATGTAGTTCATGTGCAGCACATACAGGCGGACGAACGTAAAATCGAGTGTCCTCATTTGAAACATCTGGAAGATGTAATCAAACCTCAGGAAGAAGAGGTCCGCGGGGCATGTGTGGACATACATCTTGCAACTGCTCGGCACATGAACCGTATAAAGTGGGTATCCTGGATCATCCGAGGCGAGGAGGCTTCTCTCTGTCGAAAGCACATGGTCGTGGAGTCTCCTGAGATCCCCTACTATGGCAGCTAGTGCATTCGCCGGTACCATTGGCTCTCCTACGACATGGATTAATGGCGCATGTTTCATCGGTACACTATCAACCTTGGTCAAAGGTGGCTGGCTGCTAGAACCAACATTGCTAGCTTTATTGGATTTTCTCACCGTCGGTCTCTTCCTCTGCTTCTTCTTGGTGGGCTCAGGTGCTGGTGGGTCTGTCAGACCCTCCCTGAGCACCACCCCTAGTGTTGTCGGGCTCAGCATTGGACGACTCTGGCTAATTAGTTGAGCTTGGGTGGAGCCGGCATCTGGAGGCGTGTCCTGCGAGGATTGCATGAACAAAGACTGCTTGCACTCCCGAGGACGTTCCGGCTTTGGTACATGCATCTCATATTCATATGATTGATTCATTGTTACTTCATTGTCAAAGGCAGTATTGAGATAGTGCAGAGGGTCATCGGCCTCCTCCATGTCATGATCCATATCCTCTTCCATGGGGCAGATGGCATCATCTGCCGGAACGGTTGGCCCTCCTTCCTCATGTCTCTCGATCTCAGCAAGCAGCAATGACGATGGTTGTACTTGTGTAGGTGGTGTTGTGGTCATACCTTCCTGAGGTCCCGTTGGTGTGCTCCCGGCCACCTCGACACGAAGAAGATTTTTCGGCCACAGGATCGGCCAGTTTTTGCATTCGCCAAGCTGTGTGGGGGTCTCGTCATCCTCTCCATCGGTTTGTATCGAATGAGGGAAACCCTTGTAGCCTGCTTTCACACCCGCCATGGAGACCCTTAAGGCATTATCAGGCATCTGCCGGCGGTGAAACAATCGATCCTTAGGCTTCACTATAGTACCCTTCCCCACATCGACCAACCCACCCTTCATGTGGTAAAGGAGGGTGCATGTAGTGTAGTCAGCCTACAAAGACATATACGTGCGACGTCGGAGATCCAAAAATAACGGCAACTGAAGATTAATTAATTAGTTGAGTTGATGAAGGTGCGACACGTATTTACCATGAGGGTGTCGAGCTCAGCCAATGTCGACGGCCCGACGTTCAAGCCAGAGACGGAGCTAGGGCTGCTGTGAGAGCTGGGTGCAGGAGCAGGTGCTGGAGGAGGTGTGGGTGCGGTTGCCATACTAGGTACGGGTATGGGTGCAGTGTCCACTGAGTTGCTCCCGGTGAAGCTGGGCATGGGAAAATCACTTGGTGTCGCGTTTGGATTTTTTTGCACCCATGTGACCACAGTTGGAATCAAGCTTGTAAAGGCAGCCACCATATCATCTCTACAGGCAGCGATTATCTCAGCTTTGGTCTCAACTTTTGCTTTCTCCATCGCCCGCGCCTCCTTCTCGTCGATAGTCACTTGACTGAACTTCTTTCTCTGTCTTTTGGCCTCGGGGTCATTGTTATAATAGTACTTCCACGTGGCGCCATCCCCGGCACCGTGCACACGTCCATATTGTGGCCGCTGGCTGGGCGGGTGTCCCATCATTATGTTCATGGACCAGTTGAAAGGAGTGTCCCACTTGTACTTCGCCAACGACTGAGTCGACTGAGTCGACGAGTCGCTTTCGGCCGCAAGCTTGTGTTGCTCTCTCTGTAAAATGGACCATGAATCATTTATGAATGCGACTAGAATATAGTAGACTTCATTGATTAGAAGCTAATATGTAAGGTGGTAAAAGGATAATTACCAGTAATCTCATGAATTTCCTAGTCGGCCCGTCGGTGAAAAAAATCTTTTTTGGGGTCCCAAGAGAATCGGGCCCTGATGAAGTCGTGCTCCTGCTGGTCGGTGAACTTAGGCAATGGGTCTGGGATCCCCTGACGTTCACGTTCTGCGTCCTCCTTAGCACACATGGGCCTCTTTCGCGTGTAACCACGACTTCCAATGCGGTGGTTCCCCATGTTATTTGCCTGCAGCTGCTTGCCTCTCTCCGACCTGGCCTTGGCAGCTTCTTCATTGCAAGTCTCCTTGAACTTTTCAAAGTCCTCTATCGTAATTTTCGGATTGTCTGCAACAATCTCGGCGTAGGTTTCATGGTCTACTTCAATCGCCTTTTTCACCCTAGTTTTCCAAGCGCTCAATGCGTTGCTGAACTTCACTAGGGCTTTGTTGTTGATTTTTTATGGCATCATCATCCCATGGGTCGACATCGTCATTCCGACCGGGGAACATGAATCTTGCATGCAACCTAGTTAGGAGCAGCTTCTTCAAATTTTCATTCTTCCGTATTTTCGTGGTGTTGATGTTAGACGTATCCCGTAGGATGCATGCTAGTTGGTTGCCGTAACACCCTGCCACTTCCCGCGGCTCTATTGGCTCGAACTCGCCAGGGTGCACCGCCGTGACCACCAGTCTTCCGGTGCCGAGCTCATTTCGGCGTCGTGTCCTCTTTTCCTTCTTTCCCTCACTGGCTTGGGAGGTCCCACCTTCCGTGCTGTAGTTAGGAACATCATCAGCGCCAGTCTCAGTGCCGGTGTCTTTGGTGGCATCAGTGTCGGCGCCAGCGCCACCACCGTCATCATCCGTCATGACAAGGGGGTCCTGACACCCAGCTTGCTGTCTCTCCTGATCCGCCAGAAAGTCGAGGTAGGAGTGTGCTTGACCTAATTGGGACTGAGAACCTCCGGCCTCATTGGTGTCGGTCATGTTTCCTAGGGTTCAATGTCGTAGTCGTTTAATTATCGAGCTTTATATAATACAGTGAATAATGAAAAAAGTGACCTTTGTTTTTCCGGAAATGTCGTTTCATTCCCGTCGCGACAAATCTCGAGCACTCGATATGTCCAACTTTCTAGCACAAGTCATGCCGAAATTCATGGAAAAATTCGGCATGACCTTTGCTAGAAAGTGCACATATAGAGCGCCTGAAATTTTCCGGAATGGAAATGAATCAACATTTCCGGCAAAACATAGGTCACTCGCAATCGATTTCCCTGCAAATGACAATAAGCACTATGTGCTGAAGTAGCATTTCACGACCATGTGCCAACACTAGGAGAATGCAATGGAGCCACCAAATGGACACCAATGGACACCATTTCATTTGAACTCCAAATACTTCAACAACTACAAATATGAATCCAATGGACAACAATTTCATTTCATTTTAACAACTGCAAACTACATAGATTATTCTTCGTCTTCTAATGCAAAATGGACACATTTAGAGGCAAGTTAAAAAAATAGACAGATTCTGGATACAAACCATGTGGTAATAAAAGAAACAATTGTCACAGACTAGTATTTGAACAACTACTGATATAAATAGTAGCATTCCAGTCAGCACCTAAAAGACCGGAGGGTGGAGGTACTTGACCACGAAGTTCACTTAGACTAAGGAGTCAGAGTCACTTGAACTGTACAAATCTACAAATATAACATCAATGGACCTTAAGAGGGGTTTTCCAAAGAAATTGTTAACAGTAGCATTTTTAATTGTGTGGAAATAAGCGGCGACGGACGGGTTGATGCCTAGCTGCGGCCAGTACTTACCTAGTTAGTTTGGACCCATCACAAAGTGATCAAGCCTCAAAACTAGAGCACTAATGTACTTCCTTTGTGGCTTAATGAGCAGAGCTAGCAGAGACCTAGCTAGCTACAATTAGCTTGGACCCATCTGATGAGTGAGTGATTAAGCCCCACACCTAGAGTAGAGCACTAATTAACCATGCAGTATGCGCTACAGCAAGGAAGCCTGAAGATTTGAAGCCTAGCTAGGCAGGTTAATTATCTGCCATATATAGGTCTGTTAAAATGTGATCATAAGGCAGTCAGTTCAAGAAGTTAACTAGTGATTCTACTGTAGCATTTCTTAAGAGGATTTAACAGTAGCATTTCTTAAGAGGAACAAAGCAAGTGTAATGAAGCAATGAAGCAAGTGTAGAAGATGCAATATGTACAGAAGATGCAATATGTACAGATGATGATGGCTTCCAGATCTTGAGGTAGAGGGGGGCGGGAGAGGGACGCACCTTGCTGCCAGAGGAGCCAAGCACCTTGCGTCCGGCGTCCTTCTCCTCCTTGCCGAGCACCTTGCTTCCGGAGGAGCCAAACCTGCTACAGAGAACACGTACGGCCGGTGAGAGAGAGAGAGAGACTGCTGGGGGAGGGGCGCCGGCCGGTGGAGGGACTGCTCGGGGGAGGGGTGCCGGCCGGTGGAGGGAAGAACTCGGGGGAGAGGGGCGGCACGGGGGGAGGCGCCGGGCCGGGGGTGGACCTATGGGGACGGGGGCGGCAAGGGGGGAGGGAGTGTCGGGGCGGCGGGCGTCGACAACGGCGTGGGCGGGCGCGGCGACAGTGTCTGGTGCGGCGTCGGTGGCGGGGGAGGGCGGCACGAAGAAAGGGGATCGATCGGATCGAGCGAGAGTGAGACAGAGGAAAGAGATGGGTGCAGTGGCTCTGTATACGCAACTTAGCTATAGCGCGTCCTGGCAAAACGCGCTATAGCTAAGTTAGCTATAGCACTTGCCAAGCCAAAATGCGCTACTGCTAACCTTTTTCTTTTTCTTTTTCTTAGCTATAGCGCTGCCCTAGCAGAAACGCGCTACTGCTAACTTTTTCTTTTTCTTTTTTAGTTTTCTTGTTCTTATCTATAGTGCTGCTCTAGCAAAACCACGCTACTGCTAACTTTTTATTTTTCTTTTTATTTTTCATATTCCACAAACTTCCTTCCTTTTTATTTTATTTTTATTTCTCTTTTTTACTTTTATTATTCTTTTTCTTTTTCTTTTTCATTTTATTTTTCTTGTTCTTTTTCATATTCCACAAACTTTCTTCCTTTTTATTTTATTTTCATTTCTCTTTTTATTTTTATTATTTTTTTCTTTTTCTTTTTCATATTCCAAAAACTTCCTTCCTATTTCTTTTTATTTTTCTTTCATTTCAGGTTCCACAACTTATTAGTTCCTTTTTCTTTTTCGTTTTCTTTTTCTTTCATTTGCACTTTTCTTTTTCTTATCTTTCATTTGCATTTGTACAAAGTTTGTATAGCAGGGGTATAGATAGCTCTAGCTTGCTAGGGTTTAATTTGGTCTGTTGTTGGAGCAATACCACTGTTACCCTCCGGATAATAATTAGTATAATATATATTACATCATTTGACCGCTATCGGCGGTATACAAAATAGCTAGACACACACAAAATTTATGGATTAGTTTGTCAGCTTGGGCGACGACGACGCTTCAGACTGATCTTCTTCCCTCTTTTTCATTGTCGAATAATTGAGCCCATGGTCATGACTTTTCCTTCTCCAAGGATTACGATCTTTCGTAGGTAATGTAGTCTTTATTCTTCTTTTGACGTATGTTTCATCGTCATCAGCATCATCTTCCCTCATCGGATCACCGTACTGGTCGTAGTCTTCCTCGTTGGTGACTCCGTCCATTCCGGCGATGCTCCTTTTGCTTCTCCTCACGACAACACAGCTGGGATTGATCGGATCAGTTATGAAGAAACAGTGTGTCACGTGTTTAGCGTGTACCCATGGCTCATTTTTGGTGATGGCGTTGATGGTACCGCTATCGGAGTCGGGTATACACATGGTAGTGAAATGTTGGTTTTCTCTCTGTACATTCTTAGCCCATCTGACACGGAACATCATCGCGCTATGCAATCCAGAGTAGTTAAGCTCCCATATCTCTTCGACCCTTCCGTAATATCTTTCAGTTACATTCCCGGTCATGGCTTCCATCGTCACCCCTGAGTTTTGGTCATCACTGTTTATATCTTTCTCCTCCGTGTAGAATGTGTATCCGTTGATATCGTATGCTTGATAAGTCGCGAGGTTGGTCGCTGGCCATGTGCTAAGGCGTATATGAGCGTTCCGTTCGGTCAACCCTCTTCCGGGGGATTAGCCAGAACTCGCTCTTTGAACCAACGCAAGAAAGTGGAGTTGTGCTCTCTAATAACTTCAGCGTCCGTCCTGTGCACCCCACGGTCACGGTACTTCTTTGCGATGGTCTCTTTGTGCAGTGTCACGAAATCTTCTAGCACATCTAGGTGTTGTAGCACTACTAAGTTTGCCCTATCAAGGTCGTTTTGTCGGCCCGAGCATAACACATTCACATCCCTATGACCGTTGGTGTGACCTTCGCCTTCGAGCCTTCCACAGTGCTTGTTGATGGGCAAACCAACAACAGGGTCTCCGGTGCCTACTAGATAACTCTCACAGAAAGAGCTGCACTCTTTGGTCAGATATCCCTGGGCTATGCTTCCATCTGGATGGGACATATTACGAATGAATCCTTTGATGACGCCATTCATCCTCTCGAACGGCATCATGCTGTACAGGAATGTCGGCCCTAGGTCGATGATGTCGTCCACGATGTGGACACATAGATGCACCATGACATCAAACAACGCGGGCGGGAAGTACATCTCTAGCTCATTCAGTATGACAAGGATCTCTTCCTGTAGCCTATGGAGTTGCTTCACACTGATCGACTTTCGAGAGATAGCATAAGAAAAGTGGCATAGGTCAGTAAGCGTCTCACGCACATGTGTGTCCATAATCCCTCTAAGTGCAACCGGGAGTAACTGCGTCATCATCACATGACAGTCGTGAGACTTCATCCCACTGAACCTTTTTTTCTTAGTGTCTAGATATCTGCTTATCTTCCCACAGTGTCCGGAACTAACTTTGATTCCGGCAAGGCACTTGAACAATTGATCGACCTCCTTCGGATCTATGGTGATGCAAGAGGGGGGGGCAATATTGTTCTTCCTTCTTGTTTACTTTTTTGCCCCTATCTTCCGTCTCCGTCTCTGTCTCGGTCTGCTCTGACGACCTTTTATCGGGCATTTGGAGATCTTTCCTGATATTCAAAAATTCCAAGTCTTTTCTTGCCTTCGGCCCATCCTTGGTCCTCTCCGGCATGTTCACCAATGTTCCAAGCAAACTCTCAAGGATATTTTTTGTGATATGCATTTGATCAAGGCTATGAGGCGTGTCGAGTATGGGCCAGTATTCCAAGTCCCAGAAAATAGATCTCGTCTTCCATACCTTCAGCAGTGGCCCCCGTGCCTTTTTCTTCGTCTTTCCCGGCGAGGGGCACTCTTCCCAGTTCTTCAATAACTTATATATTTCTGCACCGCTACGCTTACGTGGAGGACCTTGATGCTCAGCCTTACCATTGAATAGATCTCCACGCTTTCTCCACAGGACATCCTTCTCGAGCCATCTTCGATGCCCCATGTAAACGATTTTCGAAGACCCGCCATCTTTCGATAGCTGCAGAGAAGTTGTATCATCCATGCACCTCGTGCATCCGCAATATTCGTGGCACACCTGGCCGAAGAGATAGCCATAACCGAGATAGTCCTGCACCGTCGTGATCAGCGCGGCTCTCATGTAGAAATAATCTCCTTTGCTTGCATACCATGTCTTGGCCGGCGTTGTCCATAAGGTATGTAGCTCCTCTTTCAGTAACCCGAGATACAAATTTATATCATTTCCCGGTTGTCTCGGCCCTTGAATAAGCATAGCCATGTGTATGTATTTTTCCTTCATGCACAACCAGGGGGGAGGTTGTACATCCATACAAACACGGGCCATGTGCTATGATTGGTGTTCTGGTTGCCAAATGGATTCATGCCATCACTACTAGAGCCAAGCATGATGTTCCTTGGATCATTGGTGAAAAAATCAAATTCAACATTTAATGCTCTCCACTGGCTAGCATCTGCGAGGTGTCTCAGCTTTGGCTCATCTTCGTCATCTGGCTTCACCCTCTCCGCGTGCCAGCGCATAAGCTTTGCTTCCTTAGGATCTACGAAATACCGCTGTAGACGCGGAGTGGTCGGGAAGTACCATACAACTTTCTGTGGAGCTTTCTTTCCGGCCTTTTTATATCGTGAAGCATTGCACTTTGGACATATGGTTTTTTCCGCGTGCTCGTTCCGATATATGATGCAATCATTGATGCATGTGTGATATCTAATGTGTGGCAGATCAAGAGGGCACACGATTTTCTTTGCCTCGTCGACACTAGTAGGACACAGGCTTCCCTTGGGAAGAACCTTCTTTAGATACTTCAGAAGCTCATCCAGGCTTCTATCTGTCCATTTGGTTTTTGCCTTCGTCTTTAGAAGTTCTAGTGTGAAACTCAAGTGGGTCACCTCGGGATTGCAACCATCATACAAAGGAGTCATCGAGTCTACCTCCAGTTGCACCAGTTTGGCCTCCTCTCTAAAAGCAGCTTTGTCGCTAGTCGTATTCTTGCGAAGCAGGTCTCGAACATACAGGTCCCGCATGGCTGAACTTAGTAGCGACGAAGACGGCGGCGTGTCCGCGTCTTCTCCTCCTTGAACTGCCTCTTCGCCATCGACATTTCCGAGGCCGTTTTCCTCTTCGGGCACATAATCGGTCATCTCTTCATCTGGTGGCCCCATGTCGTTATTTCCTGCCCCGTCGACATCCTCATCATCATCATCTTCACTTATCCACCGAGTATGGCCATGCCTGAAACCATGCATGAGCAGGTGCGCCTTGAATGTGCCACCCTCAAAGGGGTCGAGCCTGACTATTCCCTTGCATTTTCGACACGGACATAAAACATCCTTCAGTCTTTTTTCATACATGTCGTCCACAGCGGATTGCCAGTATCTTTCCACCATCCTTCCATTGACCTTCATGATCACCTGCGCGCGGAGCAAATATTATAACCACATATATATGCATGCATGGATCAAATTCATACAAAAATTCGGCATGACCTTCCCTAAACATAGGACATATTGAGTTTGCCCGAAGTTCGCCGAAACGGAATTGAATCGACATTTCGGCAAAACATAGGCAACTCATGTCACCTACATTATTTCATCAAATACACAATGTAGGCAACTCAAATTATGCCACACACTATATATATATATATAGTTTCGGTCCTTATCCACACAAAACATTTTTTTGCTCACCTATGTGTCGATAGGGATATCGAGCACCTTTCTTCTTAATTACCTAGTAGCTCTAGATATATATATATATATATATATATATATATATATATATAGCTCTAACTAGCTAGCTAGCTCCCTAAGGAGAGAGAGAGCTAGGGAGAGAGTGGGAGGAGAGGGAGAGAGGAGAAGAGGGAAGGCATTAATGGAAGGGGGTGGTGGAGGGCAAAGAAGAGGGGGGGAGGGCATTAATGGAGGGGGTGGTGGTGGAGGGCAAAGAAAGAGGGGGGTGGTGATGGGAGGGCTCTAATGGAGGGGTGTGTTGGAGGGGCAAAGAAGAGGGGGTGGTGGAAGGGCAAAGAAGAGAAGAAGGGAGGGCTCTAATGGAGGGGTGGTGGAGGGGGAGCATTAGAACAAGCAAGGTGCATGGAAAGGGGGAGAAAGGAAGGGGGAGAGGAAGAATAAAGGGGAGGAAGGAGGGGAAATGTGTTAGGTGGCTGGCGACCATAGCAGTAGCGCGGGGAGCCAAAACATGCTACTGCTATGGTAGCTTGCAAAATATCTACGGCTAGTGTTGCACTACCTATAGCGCGGTCTAGAAAAACACGCTACTGGTAAAAAGTTATACATAGAAAAATAGCAGTAGCGCATTTATCTAAACATGCGCTATAGATCCAAAACTAACAGTAGCGCTGGGTGGACGACCAGTGCTGCTAATATTTATTGACCAAGGGGTGTGGTGTGTTACACTTAGCAGTAGCGTGGGGCTAGGTAACAAGCGCTGCTGCTAACACATACCAGTAGCGCGCTTTCTACCCAGCGGTACTACTAACTACTAGTAGCGTGGGGTCATAAAAAACGCTACTGGTAAAATTCTATCTATAAGCATTTTCCTAGTAGTGGCCGAACTCATCTCGGACCGACCGAGTTGTGGAAATCGGTCTCACCGATTTGGCTTAGGCCATTACACTTGCACTTTTCGGTCTGACCGAAAGTTGCAAATCGGTGTGACTGAGTTCAACTCTCTGTGAAACCCTAGCAATCTCGGAGTCACCGAACTGTGTCTCGGTCTGACCAATTTCACTAGTTTATACTCCAAAAGTTGGTTCGGTAACACCGAGTTTAACAAATCGGTAGCTCCGAAATGCTTTCTGTGGAAAACTAAAACTAAATTTTTGACTCATTTGTTTTGCAAAAACTCTGCACTTTGTGATGCTCATCCACTCTATCTCATCTATATCTAGTCACAGGGTCTGCTATCAGTTTGTTTTGCAAAAATGTCTGATCAGAGTGATAGCCAGAACAAATCAGAAGAGCAAGTGAACATGAGTGAGGGCACAGTCCGTCTAGCAGCTATGATGATGGCAGTAGGAGCACTCCAAGCAATTTGCCCAAGGCAGCCACTAGAACAAGGAAGAAGAGAACCTCAGACTCATAGGATGACGACTATGTGGCTACTGAGGAGGAAGTGAGCTCCAAGAAGGAAGTGCTGAAGAAGGAATATGGAACTGCTGCTGCAACAAAACCTGGAATGCACAAGAAGGCACCTGCCAAGAGAGTTCCTATGTCTAAGGCCAGGGCCTCCACTCAAGAAACTATGGAGTTCACACTTGAACCAAAGGAGGCTGGGGAAGGCAAGAAGAGGAAAGAGAGGGTCAAGAAGACCACTTGCGGAGTCATTGGGAGATCTTCTATGATAAGAGATCCAGCTGAAGATGAAGATGAAGAAGAGGAAGAGGATGCTGCACCAGCACCCAAGTCCCAAAAGCTGATGGGGGATGCTATTAAGTCTGGGGCTGCCCCTTCAACGCCCAAGACTGCCCCCAAAGCTTCTGCTCAAGCTCCAAAGATTTCAAAGCCCAAGAGGAGCACAAGGAACATTCCAGCTGCGGAAAAGAACAAGGCCCCGGTGCCTGAGATGGATGAAGAAGAAGATGCTGAAGCCCAAGTGCTTAGGAAGATTAAACCAAAAATTCCAGATCATGATGACAACCTTCCAGTGGCAGAAGATATGAGCATCAGGAAGGATGCAGGTCTCAGACTTTGGAGACAAAGTGAACCTTATGCTGTAAGGAGAAGGACTGCAATGAACTACAGGTTCCATAGCAAAGAGCAGCAAGATTTCTATGAAACCATTCTGCTTGACAAGAAGCCCATAGTCTGTGATATGAAGTGGGCAGACTGGAAGTACATTGATGATAATGAAGATCACTTTCCAGGAGTTCATGAGAGCTTTAGGCAGTGTGGTGTGGACAAATTTGTGGGACAGAAGCTGACAAAATGGAATGATGAACTCATCATGCAATTCTACTCCACAACACTTTTCTATCCAGATGGTAGAATTGTGTGGATGTCTGAGGGTACAAGGTACCAATCAACTGTTGATGAGTGGGAAAAATTGATAAATGCTCCTGAAGAGCATGAAGATGACTTGGATGTCTATGCCAAGAAGAAGAAAGACCAACACTCAATGGCCAACATGTACAAGGAGATTCCAGATAAAGCATTGGAAACACATAAGCTTGGATCTGTTTATTACTTGTTGTCTGGCATAGCTACAATCAACACCATTCTGAGGCATACATTGTTTCCCAAATCTGGAGATCACAAGATGATCAGAGGCCATTCAATCAACTTGCTGAAGTGTAGCGATGAGACCTCAAACAGTCTGATCTCTGTGCATAAGTGTCATCCCTGGATCGATAATGCTGACACACACAGTACTTGAAGGATTTATAACAGAGTAGCAATCACACACTCATTACATCGAATGTCTCAAAAGAGAACTTATTACAATAAATATGGCTTAAGGCCATCTAATATGATAATAGCGGAAGGCTTGGAACATAAAGTGAGTCCATCAACTCCAACGGCATCACTGAGTGAAAGACCACGACCTAAGGCTCCTTACTCGTCGTTTGAAAAGTCTGCAACAAGATACGTTGCAGCCCGAAAATGGGTCAGCACATGGAATATGCTGGCAATGTAACACAAGAGTGTAATGAACAGAATAAATCTATCACTACATGCATATATGGCTAGTGGAGGCTCTATGGTTAATATGTTTTGCGAAAAGCCAATTTTTCCCTACTGCAAAGGAACATATTTTATTTAACTACAAAGTTGGTTGAAAACATTGAGAATGGTAAACCCCATCTCAATCCCAATTAAAAAGTAATCAATAACCCATTCAAATTTTATAATTAAGAGTGATGAGATCCACATGATAATCCAAGAACCAGATACTCAAGATGTCCATAACCGGGGACACGGCTAACCATGATTAGTTTGTACACTCTGCAGAGGTTTGCGCACTCTTCCCCACAAGACTCGATCTCCTCCGTTGGATTTCTCACACTACATGATGTTTGAGAAATGGATGACCGAGACACAGTCTATCAGAAGCGTTAGCACCTTACGATGGGTAGACAATACCACCTACATCCCCTACATCTGCTAGTCTACCACTGTAAGAGTTCACACAACTTAATCAACTATGCCAGAGCCCATAATGTCTTGTGGCTGCACATGGAAGTTTCTAGCATGAAAAATCTTATGACACCTTTGAGCCTGGGTTTAGTCCATAGGAGAATCACACGGTACCCCGGGATTTCCAAAAATACAAGCAATCACTGGATTCCCCAGGTGCCTCAATCCACCCAGATGTGTATTTAAGTTGCCACCTTAAGTTGAACCATTAATTAACAATACTCACATCTGTCATGAATACTCTCAAACCCAATCCACGTCTACGAGCATAGCATGTCAATATAAGCATAACATAAAAGTAACTCCCAAGGTTTGGTAATAAACAGGTGAATAGGTACTACCTCATCGACTTCCCAAACCCACAATTTAATTTAGATCCTAACCATGCAATGTTTGAGGGTTGATCTAATGCAATAAAACTGGGTATAAAAGAGGTATGATCAAAGTGTTACTTGCCTTGCTGATGATCCGCGAAACCTAGAGACTCGTAGTAGCACGCTTCACACTCCGGGTACTCTATCACAAACAAACAAGCATACAATAAGCATTCAAGCAAGGGCACGGGTAAAACTCAAATAAGAGATCTAACCAGAAAGTTCAACTTAAGAACTCCAGTTTGCAAAAAGAATCAAATCAAACGAAGTAACAAAACTCAAACGGCGAAAGAAACAAGTTTCGTTTACTAATCTGGACTAAGGTCAAATTTTACAGTAGCAAAAACTTGTTTAAGTTGGTTAAACAGAAAGAGGGCTTCGAGATGAAACTCTAGGCGCTTGAATCGCCTGATTCCAATAAACGAGCGAAAATTTAAACTAAAATGAAAATCGGATCACAAATCACGATCGAAAATATTCGTGGAAAATCCGAGAAAAAAACTGACGAACAGGCTAACGAACGAACGTTCGCTATCTGCGGATAAACGGTGAAAACCGTTCGTTAAAATGAACGAACGAATGGGCGTTCGCTAAATAACTAAACCGAAAAAAAACCGATCTAAAAAATAAAAAATAAACCGCGGGTTCTAAAAAAACCGACGGTTTTCTAACGAAAACCGAGGCGGCGGCGGCTACCTCCGGCGGATCCGGCGAGACGGCGGCGGCGGCGGTGGCTTCGGTGCGGCGGCGCGGGGCGGCGGGGCTGGCGGCGGCGGCGGGGTGCGGGGCTGGGCTGGCTAGGGTTTGGTGGCTCGGGCCCCTCGCCTCTTAAAGGGCCGGCCGGGTCGGTGTCCCAGGCGGACACGGCCCGGTAGGTGTCCCAGGCGGACACGGCCCGGTAGGTCAGTAACTTTTTTTTAAATAATTCTGGCATCCAAAAAAAGAAAGAAAATAAATACTAAACGGACTCCAAAAATCCCGAAATAAATTTTCTCCGTCCGTCCTCTAAAAATAGGCCGGACAAGGTGAACATTTATTTGGGCCCTAAGTACAATTTTGAAAAAACGCATATTTTTCCTAATTCAAATAAAACAATGTTAAAACTCCGAATAAAAATCTTATTTGATTTTAATATTAAATCTCCAATATTTCTTTATTTTGAGGAAGTCATTTTATCCTCTCTCTTTTATTTTTATAAAACAAATATTCGAAGAGAAAATAATTAAAATCAAACGATCCTCTTTTTCAAAATTTGAGAAAACTCAAATATGAAAATAACGAAATCCCCAACTCTCTCCGTGGGTCCTTGAGTTGCGTAGAATTTCTAGGATCAAACAAAAATGCAATAAAATATGATATGCAATGATGATCTAATGTATAACATTCCAAATTGAAAATTTGGGATGTTACAAACCTACCCCCCATTAAGATGAATCTCGCCCTCGAGATTTGGGTTGGCTAGAAAATAGGTGAGAGTGATCCTTCCGTAGGTCTTCCTCTCATTCCCAGGTGGCTTCATCTTCGGTATGGTGACTCCACTGAACTTTGTAGAACTTGATTACTTTGTTGCGTGTGACCCGGCTGGCAAACTTGAGTATCTTGACTGGCTTCTCTTCGTAGGTCAAATCGCTATCCAACTGTATCGCTTCCAGTGGCACTGTATCTCTCAGAGGAATATCAGCCATCTCTGCGTGGCACTTCTTCAACTGAGAAACATGGAACACATCGTGAACTCCTGACAATCCTTCGGGCAATTCCAACGTGTAAGCAACTTCTCCCATACATTCCAAAACTTTGTATGGTCCCACAAAACGTGGCGCTTACTTTCCCTTAACTCCAAAGCGCTTCACTCCTCGAAGTGGGGATACCCGAAGATACACTCTGTCTCCAACTTCGTAAACTGTCTCCTTGCGTTTAGAATCCGCATAGCTTTTCTGCCTGGACTGGGCTACCTTGAGTCTATAGCGAATCAGCTTAACCTTCTCTTCAGACTCTTTAATCAAATCTGGTCCAAATAACTGTCGGTCTCCAACTTCGTCCCACAACAATGGTGTTATGCACCTCCTTCTGTACAGTGCTTCGAAAGGGGCCATCTTCAAACTGGCTTGATAACTGTTGATATAAGAGAACTCCGCATACGGCAAATTATCGTCCCAACTAGATCCATAATCTAGTGCACAAGCTCTCAACATGTCCTCCAGAATCTGATTGACCCTCTCAGTCTGTCCATCTGTCTGCGGGTGAAAAGCTGTACTGAACTCTAGCCTGGTTCCCAAAGTTTCATGCAACTGATTCCAAAACTTTGAAGTGAACTGGGTTCCTCTATCTGATACAATGGTCCTCGGAACTCCATGCAGACATACGATCCTGGTCATGTATATCTTTGCCAACTTAGGACTGGTGTAAGTGGTCTTCACTGGGATGAAATGAGCTACTTTCGTCAAACGATCGACTACAACCCATATCGAGTCATAGCCTGAACAAGTCCTGGGTAATCCCGTGATAAAGTCCATGCCTAGTTTATCCCACTTCCATTTGGGTATCGGCAATGGTTGTAGCAATCCTGCTGGCTTCTGATGCTCTGCCTTCACTCTCTGGCATACATCACAAACTGCTACATACTCTGCAATATCCTTCTTCATTCCGGTCCACCAGAAACTATCCTTCAAATCCAGATACATCTTGGTATTTCCTGGGTGAATCGAATAAGGTGAATCATGGGCCTCTTGCAGAATCAACTTCCTGATCTCCTGATCATTTGGCACATATACGCGGTCCTCAAACCATAAGGTACCGTGCTCATCCTCACGAAATCCTTTAGCTTTTCCTTTACTCATTCTTTTCTTTATCTCGGCAATCTCCTTGTCCGTCTTCTGAGCTTCTCTGATCTTATCCATGAAAGTAGACTGAATCTCCAAAGCTGCTACATAACCTCTTGGAACTATCTCCAAACATAGCTCGCGAAGGTCTTCTGCCAACTCCTTGGGTAATTCTCCGGTCATGAGTGTATTGACATGACTTTTGCAGCTCAACGCATCGGCTACTATGTTAGCCTTTCCAGGATTATAATGCAATCTCATATCATAATCCTTAATGAGTTCCAACCATCTCCTCTGCCTGAGATTCAACTCCTTCTGTGTGAAGATATACTTCAAACTCTTGTGATCCGTGTATACCTCACAATGGTTTCCGATGAGAAAATGTCTCCATGTCTTCAACGCATGCACTACGGCTGCTAACTCCCAATCATGAGTAGCATAATTTAGCTCATGGGGTTTAAGCTGTCGTGAGGCATATGAAATAACTCTTCCCTCCTGCATAAGCACGACTCCAAGTCCTCGACGAGAAGCGTCGCAATATACTTCATAATCCTTGCGTTGATCTGGCAGAATCAACACTGGTGATGTAACCAAGCGTCTCTTCAACTCTTGAAAACTGGCCTCACATTCCTCAGTCCATTTGAACTTGGTGTCCTTCTTCAACAACTCCGTCATAGGCTTTGCAATCTTTGAGAAATTCTCAATGAACCTCCGGTAGTATCCTGCGAGTCCAAGAAAACTCCGGTTCTCTCCAACAGACGTGGGTGACTCCTAATTTTTCACAGTGACAACTTTGGTGGGGTCTACCGCTATTCCTTCTCCTGATATAACATTTCCAAGAAATCCAACTTCCTTCAGCCAAAACTCACACTTGCTGAACTTGGCGTATAACTGATGATCTCTGAGTTTCCCCATTACCAAACGCAAATGCTCTTTATGCTCCTCTTCGTTCTTCGAGTAGACCAAAATATCATCAATGAACACCACGACGAACTTATCCAAAAACTCCATAAACACTTTGTTCATCATGTTCATAAAATAGGCAAGTGCGTTAGTCAGGCCAAACGACATAACGGTATACTCGTATAGCCCGTACCTCGTGGTAAAAGTTGTCTTAGGTATATCCTGCTCTTGAATCTTCAGCCGGTGATACCCTGATCACAAATCGATCTTGGAAAACACCTTAGCTCCTTGCAGCTGGTCAAACAAATCATTGATCATCGGCAGTGGGTACTTGTTCTTTATCGTCACCTCATTCAATCCACGATAATCAACAACCATCCTCAACGATCCATCCTTCTTCTCCACTAGAAGTACTGGTGATCCCCAAGGTGACGAACTTGGGCGAATATAACCTTTATACAGTAAATCTTTAATTTGCTTCTTAATTTCCTCCAAATCCTTTCCGGGCATTCTGTACGGTCTCTTAGATATTGGCCCTGTGCCTGGTAAAATCTCAATAAAAAACTCAATGTCTCTATCCGGTGGCATGCCTAGCAACTCTTCTAGAAATACATCTGAAAAATCCTTCACCACTGGTACTTCCTCCTGTACAACTCCTGATAAGGAATTTACTTGAGTCCTTTTCGGCACATGCTGGGATACATACTTGATCCTTCTTCCTTCTGGGGTGGTGAGCAAAATCGACTTACTGGCGCAATCAATATTCCCTCCATACTTCGATAACCAATCCATGCCTAATATCACATCCAATCCTTGTGACTCCAGTACTATTAGGTCTGAGGGGAACAGGTAGTTACCAATCCTTAATGGTAACCGATCACACCATAGGCTAGCCATATACTCTGCTCCTGGCGAGGTTACTAACATGGGTGACCTAAGGGCTTGGGTTGGCAGTTTAAACTTATCCATGAATCCCGTTGATATGTATGAATGCGATGCACCAGTATCAAAAAGTACGACTGAAGTAAATGACTTAACCAAAAACTTACCTATTACTGCATCTGGCTGGGCTTCAACCTCCTCCACGTTAACGTTGTTCACTTGTCCCCTGGTGAAAGGGTTGGGCTTCTTCCCAGAGCTTCCATTGCCATTTCCATTATTAGCTTCAGGACATTCATTGGCGTAATGTCCAGTCTTCTGACACTTGTAGCAAGTAACGTGGCTTAGGTCTTTCTTGGCGGGTGTTGCCGGGTTGGAACGGTTCTGCCCGCTACTTCCTCCATTACCATTACCATTCCCATTCTTGGGGCCACTATGATTGTGTGAACTTCCTCCATTATGAGTGTGGCCTCCATGGTTATGAACAAGTCCTCCCGCGTTCGGGGTGAAACGGGGTCTCTGCTGAGCTCCAGAATTATACTTCCCTTGTCCAAACTTCCTCTTGCGGCTGTCAATCTGCTGCTGCTTCCCTTTAAGCATGAGTCCTGTATCCACCAACTCCTGGTAGTTATTGAAATTTGCCACCATCAACTGCATGCTCAGCTCATCATTCAGTCCTTCCAGAAACTTCTCCTTCTTAGTTGCATCTGTAGCGACGTCATCTGGGGCATAACGTGCTAGCTTACTAAATTCATCCACATACTGGCCAACAGTGCTCCATCCTTGTCGTAAGTTGCAAAACTCACTCTTCTTCTTGGCCATAGCTCCTGCTGATACATGGGCAGTGCGAAAAGCTTGCTGGAACTGGTCCCATGTAACAGTGTCAATCGGGTAAGTGACTATGAAATTCTCCCACCATGATGCTGCGGGTCCATCAAGCTGATGTGCGGCAAAACGCACTCTCTCTGCATCTGTGCATCCTGCAGTAGTCAACTCCCTTTCAATCTTGTGGAGCCAATCATCTGCAACAATCGGCTCGGTGCTACTGGAGAACACCGGCGGATTCAGCCTAAGAAAACGGGCTAAGTGATCAACTGGTGGTGGTGGTGGTGGGTTGTTGTTGGTGTTGTTCCCCTGGTTCTGATTCTGGACTAGTATCTGCATCAATGCATTCTGCTGCTGGATCAACTGAGTGAGCTCCGGTGGGAAAGCAAATCCATTATCGCGTCTCGGAGGCATCTGCTGGGTTTAGAAAAGATGAGAAAACAGAATAGAATGAGGTCTAGGGGAAAACACTACGCATATGCACATGAGACAAACACAAACATATCACTCAATCAATCAAACAAAGGGCATACAATCGGTCTAGGACTATCGTTACAAAAGTGCTTGGACTATACTATATACATGGTGGAATACTACTACTAATATGGTGGTCGACTAGAAAAATTGATCGGTCGAAGACTCCATGATATCTGCTCCAGCTTCATCAACATAGTCATCATCGCTATCGTCAGGGTCCGGGTCAGTGTCGTCGATGATGATGTAATTCTCCGGGCAAGTGGAATCGTCATCTTCTCCTCCTGGCGCGGGGTTTCCCATGAAAACTCCTAGCTTCTTTGTCAGGTCGCCATTCTTCTCCACTAGTACGACGATTTCCTCCATATAATCTTCGCGTGTAGCCTTGATTTCTTCCTCAATTTCCATGATTCTTGTCATCGCCTTCTTCAAATCTGTCATGCCTGCGCACATCTGGTTCTCCTGGCGTCGAATGTGCTGGTTTAACTCCTGGATGAAAGAGGCAATCGATCTATCCTTCCTAGTGCTGATCATCTCCCATTGCTCATCTCGGCGCCCACAAATCTGGTAGATAGTGTCCTTGAGATCATTGTGGTAAACTTCTCCAATGCATCCCATGGTAATGTGAGCTGCCATACTCTTTCCTAAACTCCAGGTTGGTGCATCAAAGGAAAACTCTATGGGCTCAGTGACTGGCGTGAATGTCCTTCCCGGAACTTGAACATGAATCATCCAGCGCTCCTCTTCTGGTAAAGTGGCGTTGTAAGTCCCGGTGAAGCTTGGTATTCCGATGTTCAGGTACCTAGTGACTTCCTTCAAGTGGCGTCCAAATGAAGTGTCTTCATCCGGTTGCATGAACTTGATCCTTGCATCGGCCATCCTAAAGAGTAGAAAATGGAGAGGAGTTAGAAATGAGAAGAGAGTAGTGATCTAGGGCTTATGCTTAGTGGTCGTGTCCTACAGTCAGCGTGTGCTCTGATACCATCTTGTAGCGACCAGACCTTAAACAGTCTGATCTCTGTGCATAAGTGACATCCCTGGATTGGTAATGCTGACACGCACAGTACTTTAAGGATTTATAACAGAGTAGCAATCACACACTTATTACATCGAATGTCTCAAAAGAGAACTTATTACAATAAATATGGCTTAAGGCCATCTAATACGATAACAGCAGAAGGCTTTGAAGATAAAGTGAGTCCATCAACTCCAACGAGATCACTGAGTGAAAGACCACGACCTAAGGCTCCTTACTCGTCGTCTGAAAAGTTTGCAACATGGTACGTCGCAGCCCGAAAACAGGCCAGCACATGGAATATGCTGGCAATGTAACACAAGAGAGTAATGAACAGAATAATGCTATCACTACATGCATATATGGCTGGTGGAGGCTGTATGGTTTACATGTGTTGCGAAAAGCCAATTTTTCCCTACTGCAAAGGAGTATATTTTATTTAACTACAAAGTTGGTTGAAAACATTGAGAATGGTAAACCCCATCTCAATCCTAATTAAAAAGTAATCAATAACCCATTCAAATTTTATAATTAAGAGTGATGAGATCCAAATGATAATCCAAGAACCAGATACTCAAGATGTCCATAACCGGGGACACGGCTAACCATGATTAGTTTGTACACTCTGCAGAGGTTTGCGCACTCTTCCCCAAAAGACTCGATCTCCTCCGTTGGATTTCTCGCACTACATGATGTTTGAGAAACGGATGACCGAGACACAGTCTTTCAGAAGCGTTAGCACCTTACGATGGGTAGACAGTACCACCTACATCCCCTACATCTACTAGTCAACCACTATAAGAGTTCACACAACTTAATCAACTATGCCAGAGCCCATAATGGCTTGTGGCTGCACACAGAAGTTTCTAGCATGAAAAATCTTATGATCCCTTTGAGCCTGGGTGGCAGTCCATAGGAGAATCACACAGTACCCTGGGATTTCCAAAAATACAGGCAATCACTGGATTCCCCAGGTGCCTCAATCCACCCAGATGTGTATTTACGTTGCCACCTTAAGTTGAACCATTAATTAACAATACTCACATCTGTCATGAATACTCTCAAACCCAATCCACGTCTACGAGCATAGCATGGCAATATAAGCATAACGTAAAAGTAACTCCCATGGTTTGGTAATAAACAGGTGAATAGGTACTACCTCATCTACTTCCCGAACCCACAATTCAATTTAGATCCTAACCATGCAATGTTTGAGGGTTGATCTAATGCAATAAAACTGGGTATGAAAGAGGTATGATCAACGTGTTACTTGCCTTGCTGATGATCCGCGAAACCTAGAGACTCGTAGTAGCACGCTTCACACTCCGGGTACTCTATCACAAACAAACAAGCATACAATAAGCAGTCAAGCAAGGGCATGAGTAAAACTCAAATAAGAGATCTAACCAGAAAGTTCAACTTAAGAACTCTGGTTTGCAAAAAGAATCAAATCAAACGAAGTAACAAAACTCAAACGGCGAAAGAAATAAGCTTCGTTTACTAATCTGGACTAAAGTCAAGTTTTACAGTAGCAAAAACTTGTTTAAGTTGGTTAAACAGAAAGAGGGTTTCGAGACGAAACTCTAGGCGCTTGAATCGCCTGATTCCGATAAACGAGCGAAAAGTTAAACTAAAACTAAAATCGGATCAGAAATCGCGCTCGAAAATATTCGCGGAAAATCCAAGAAAAAGAAAACTGACGAACAGGCTAACGAACGAACGTTCGCTGTCTGTGGCTAAACGGTGAAAACCATTCATTAAAACGAACGAACGAACGAGCGTTCACTAAATAACTAAATCGAAAAAAATAAATAAACCGATCTAAAAAATAAACCGCGGGTTCTAAGAAAACCCAACGGTTTTCTAACGAAAACCGAGGTGGCGGCGGCTACCTCCGGTGGATCCGGCGAGACGGCAGCGGCGGCGCGGGGCGGCGGCGGGTGGCGGCGGTGCGGCGCGGCAGCAGACAGCGTCGGCGGCGCGTGGTGCGGGGCGGCGGGGTGCGGGGCTGCCTAGGGTTTGGGGCCTCGGGCCCCTCGCCTCTTAAAGGGCCGGCCGGGTCGGTGTCCCACACGGACACGGCCCGGTAGGTCGGTAACTTTTTTTTAAAATAATTCCGACGTGCAGAAAAAGAAAGAAAAGAAATACTGAACGGACTCGAAAAATCCCGAAATAAATTTTCCCCGTCCTCTAACAATAGGCCGGACAAGGTGAACATTTATTTGGGCCCTAAATGCAATTTTGAAAAAACGCAAATTTTTCCTAATTCAAATAAAACAACGTTAAAACTCCGAATAAAAATCTTATTTGATTTTAATATTAAATCTCCAATATTTCTTTATTTTGAGGAAGTCATTTTATCCTCTCTCTTTTATTTTTATAAAACAAATATTCGAAGAGAAAATAATTAAAATCAAACGATCCTCTTTTTCAAAATTTGAGAAAACTCAAATATGAAAATAACTAAATCCCCAACTCTCTCCGTGGGTCCTTAAGTTGCGTAGAATTTCTAGGATCAAACAAAAATGCAATAAAATGTGATATGCAATGATGATCTAATGTATAACATTCCAAATTGAAAATTTGGGATGTTACATGAAGATATTTGATGTGCCCCAGAAGTTCAAGGTTATGAGTCTGATTGTTGAAACTATCAAGAGGATAACTGCAGATCAGCAGAGATCTTGTGGGTATGCTCCACATATTCAGGTGCTCATCAACTCCAAGATGGGCACATGCACCTACTTGTTAGACAAGGAGCATCTACCCTTGAGACCAGATTTTGAGGACAACACTGTTGTGATGAATGAAGAAGATCCCATCGTGCAAGCACAAGAAAAGAGAGAGAAGGCAAAGGCTGAGAAAGCTGCAAAGATGCCATTTGTTGAAGAGGCATCTCAAGTATTTCTGAAGAGCAAACAAGATCAGCTTGCATATCTGATTCAAGCAACTTTGAGGATTGAGAAGGGCTTGGCCACTCTGACTCAAAATCAGGAGAGCTTGGAGAGGATCATTGAGACAAAATTCTATGATCTTAATCCGAACGTGACTGAGATGCAGATAGTTGTTGAGCAGCTCCAGGAGGAAGCTGAGGAGAGGAAAGGGCAGGCTACCATAGATGCCTTTCAGAGAGTGCCTAGAGGTCAGAGGTCTGCTATAGTGCCCATGGCTGACACTAGAGAAACTACATCAGCACCAGAAGCCACTGCTTCAGTGCCACCTCCAGTTGCCACTCCACGAGCTCCAACTACGTCTACAGATGCTTTCGTCCTTGGAGTCCTGTCAACACAACCTCCCGAAGTCCAAGCCTAGAGAGACGCATAGCACTATGCATTTTCAAACTTTTTGGTAACTTGTTGCCAAAGGGGGAGAAATGTATAGATCATAGGCTTCGAGAGAGAGTGTTTTGCCTCTTTTGTCTTTTGCTATTTGGTTGATACTCTTGTGTCTGCTTGTTTGATACTTTATGTCTGTGTGTGAGATACTTGTATGATCTTGTGTTTGATCATATTCTACCTTAATGCTTGCTTGGATGATATTATCCTTTATATCTCATATATGATCATTCACTTTGCATGATCATGAGTGCACATTTTTACTTTCTATCATTTTGAGCGCTCCACCAAGATGTATTTGACATGGAAGAGTAACCCATGATCCTAATCGACTGTGCATTTGCATTCAAAAGCAATTTTTAAATAATGCACAAATTTAGGGGGAGCTCTCACTTATCACATACTTCTCAAAGCAACGATGTTTTTAAATCTTATTATCATTTGTCGAAGCTTTGATCTATATGTTGTCATCAATTACCAAAAAGGGGGAGATTGAAAGTGCAACTATCCCTGGGTGGTTTTGGTAATTCCTAACAACATATAGCTCATTGAATAAATACTATTTCAAGATGATCATTTCAGAAAGTTCAATGATTGGCATGGCATGGACTAGGAATGTGGACCCCGCAAAATGCTAAGGACACAAATTGGCTCAAGCTCAAGACTCTACATTTTCTTTTTAGTGATCCAAGATCACATTGAGTCCATAGGAAAAGCCAATACTATTAAAAGGGGATGAGGTGTTTCTTAATGGCTTGCTTGCTCAAAATGCTTAGTGATATGCTCCAAAAGCCCTCAACCACATTCTCATAATAACATACGTAGCCACTGCCAGAAAACACTAGTCACTTCTGTCTCACGGATAGGGATCTCGGTCTCACCAAGATGGTATTGCAAACTCTCTGTTTCCCTTCGTACCGTTTCGGTCCAACCGAGATGAGCGATCGGTCCCACCGAGTTCGCAATGCAAACTCTCAGTTTCCCTTTCGTAATGTTGTGGTCTCACCGAAATAAGTGATTCGGTCCAACCGAGTTTGCCTGACCAACTCTTTGTTTGCCCATTACAGAAATCGGTCCTACCGAGTTTATGTGATCGGTCTCACCGAGATTATGTTATGCCCTAACCCTAATGAAATCGGTCCCACCGATTTGACATGTCAGTCCCACCGAAAAGCCTAATGTTCACATTTTGAACTAAATCGGTCTGACCGAGTTTCATGATTCGGTCTCACCGAGTTTGGTAAATTGTGTGTAACGGTTAGATTTTGTGTGGAGGCTATATATAACCCTCCACCCACTCTTCATTCGTGGAGAGAGCCATCAGAACGTGCCTACACTTCCAGCATACATTTTCTGAGAGAGAACCACTTACTCATGTGTTGGGACCAAGATATTCCATTCCAACCACATGAATCTTGATCTCTAGCCTTCCCCAAGTTGCTTTCCACTCAAATCTTCTTTACACCAAATCCAATCCGTGAGAGAGAGTTGAGTGTTGGGGAGACTATCATTTGAAGCACAAGAGCAGGGAGTTCATCATCAACACACCATCTATTACCTTTTGGAGAGTGGTGTCTCCTGGATTGGTTAGGTGTCACTTGGGAGCCTCCGTCAAGATTGTGGAGTTGAACCACGGAGTTTGTAAGGGCAAGGAGATCGCCAACTTCGTGAAGATCTACCCGAGTGAGACAAGTCCTTCGTGGGCGATGGCCATGGTGGGATAGACAAGGTTGCTTCTTCGTGGACCCTTCGTGGGTGGAGCCCTCCGTGGACTCACGCAGCCGTTACCCTTCGTGGGTTGAAGTCTCCATCAACGTGGATGTACGATTGCACCAGCTATCAGAACCACGGAAAAATCTCCGTGTCTACATTGTGTTTGCTCCCTCCAAACTCCTCCCTTTACCTTCATGTGCAATGTTTTACATTCCGCTACTATACTCTTAGACTTGCATGTGTTGGTTGATTGCTTGACTTGTGCTAAGCTGCTAAAATCTGCCATGGCTTAAAATTGGGAGGGATAGTTTTTTATTTGGTCAAGTAGTCTAATCACCCCCCTCTAGACATACTTTCGATCCTACAACGTCGCCAGCGGTGGCGGCGCTGACCGCCGTGCGCCTCCACAAGAATGTCGCCAGCGGTGGCAGCGCGACTAGAGGACAACAGTCTACGAGAGCGTACTGTGGGAGCGAAAGGATCACCATGAGTCCCCTCGACAAACCGCGGTGCCGACGTATCGACGAGGCGGGGAGGGCGGCTTTGGCGGAGTGAATGGAGTGGGGGGCGGGGGGGGGGGTTGGGGTATATTATTGGCTAGTTGGCCGAAGGGCGGTTGAATTTGGGATTTGGGGGGAATTTGGGGGGGGGGGTTCGCGCGGTGGGCGGGGGGGGCTTTGGCGCTTGTTCGGTTTCTCCAAGTGCAGTCCCACGTGTTAGTGAAGAGGCAAGGATCGCGTTTCGTTTGCGTGAGCCGTGTGCAGGACCGAACGATTGTGGGGTGCAATGCGACCGCGACAGGGGTGCTGTGAGTGTACCGCCTTTTTTCCTTTTAAACTAGGTGCTTCGCCCCCTAAAAAAACTTGGTGCTTCGCGCGATCCATTGATACTACTACTAGTAATCCGGTAATCCCGACTAAAACGGCGCGGCCGGGTCTTTTCCCGCGCGATATGCTGGGAGGTTGGCGTAGTTGGGTTTTTTAGGACGAGTAATGCTACACCTACATAATCCCAGTTACGTAATTAACATAATGTGAAATGTGTGAGCAGTTGATTGTAGATTGGGGGGAGGGAGGGGCCCACCACCATGAAAATCATGGAGGAGAGAGAGAGGCAATTTACGTTAACCCTTTCGTAGGTTCCCGTAGATGTAGAAAGATGTGAAATGCGTGAATGTGTAGTGGACGTACTGTTGGAGTGCCTAAGATAAATTGTGTATGTAGACCCTATGTGTTTATTTACTTCGCATGTTAGCTTTGTCTTGGTTCAATAAAAAGCAGAGTTGGTGATGATGGTGTGCCTGCCATCCTGCAATTAGGCCGGCCGATCTATATCTAACAGATAGGAAGGAAACTATGACAATTTACCCGCACTCCTCTCCACATTTGCAGATAAGGCCTTCCCTCGTTCATCCCTTTCTCCCACAAGATCACGGGCATCTTGCTAGTACTCCTGCAATATACTATGTTATTGTGAAAGTTCATATAACACGACAGATTTTCATTACATTTTGAACTTCTATTTGACAGAAAAATAAAAGAAACCCGACCCTAAACCTATTCTACGGCGGCGACCGACGTCCTCCATCTGCGATATCCATGTACGGGGGCTAGGTTCAAGACCCGTGAAGTGAAGGTGCGGTCTTCGGCGAGGAAGAGTAGAACACGGGAGACGGACCGGCAAGTTGGCACACCATGCCCTGCCGCCTCCCATGCCCTACTCATCCTCGGAGGAGTCCCCAACCTCGGCGGTGCCGGACGTTGGACGGCGGCAAAGTAGGACGCGTGGCTGACGGTGCTCCCGTCGTCGGACGCCAGCGTGGCCACCGGTTGTGCGGCCGCGTCCGGCTATGCCGCTATTGCGTCGCAAGCGGCGACTTGAGCGAGGGCGGCGACCTTGAGCTTCATCCCCGAAGACAAGCTCTCCTGCAGAGCGTTCGCTCTCGTGCTCATGGCGGATGTGGTACCAGGTAGCACGACGATGTGCTATGGTGTCGAGGTTAGTTGGGCGTTACCGCTTTAAGTAGCGCATTCCGATGAGGCCATGTGTCCGGGTGCGTCATTAAGTCACTGGAGTTGGTTCCTCGGGCACCGAGCCTCTCAACGAGGGCATACGGACGGACGGCATGAATGTGGGCAGCTGGCGCCGGCTGGGAACGCACCGCGTGACGGCGTGATGGACGAGGGTTTTTGGTCTGCCAGGGTAGTCAGCTGCGGTCGTGGCAACGTTGGAGATGCCCTTTGCTCACATGCGACCCCACATGTAATTGAAAAAGCAAGACGACCCGACATGGTCTCAGGTCCTGGGGATGCAGTTGGCCGCGCTACACCACTCCGCGGACGCGTCCAGGCGCGCGCGCACTTCGGCACCCCGTGCATCCTCAACGAGCCACATGTTGATCTGCTGGTCGTGCCATAGTGCTAACGCCACCCTTGGCACACTCAAACCGACCGTGTCCAGCGATGATGAGCGTGTCGCTCACCGCGGTCGCCGTGTCCAGAGGCGGTGCTGGAGCTGCGCCACGTTGCTGGCTCCCACGACCCACATGAACGGTAGCCAGTGGTGAGGAGGTCGTGGGCCAGCTCCTCCATTGGACTAGTCTGCGCAACGTTGTCCCGACAGGTGTGCCCCACATGTTGGTTTCCCTATTTTCCCGACCATATTCGAGCGTCAGTGCTCTGCGTTGCGCATTAGGCACAGAATAGGTGGTTTTTGTGCCCTGGTTCAAATGTTGTACAGTACCAAGTTGTTACCCTAGCCCCAAGTGTGGTGGTTTTGGGTACGGTACCACCCTTTTACTTTTCAAGTAGTGAAGCGTAACACTTGATTAAGTAGCCAGATGGTGTGCTAAATGTAGGTGTCCGACTGTTTGAAAGAATAATTGAGGTGTGCCGGTCTGTGCCCACATTTAGGGGTCCAACTTACCATGTTCCGGCAGTAGTAACTATAGTAGTCCCTGCGTACCCCCTCTTTTTTTATTTATTCCGCATTTTAGCTTTGCTCAAAGTCAAACTTTGTAAACTTTGACAAAGTTTATAGACAGAAATAATAACATATACAATAACAAATCAATACCATTAGATTCATTATTGAATATACTTTCACATCCTATAGATTTCTATTGTAAATGTTCATATTTATACTCTTACTAGCAAGATGCCCGTGCGTTGCACATAACATCAAGATGCATTTGTATGATTAGTTTATCTTGTGAAAGAAAAGGATGAATGAGGAAAGGCCTTATTTGCAAATGCAGAGAGGTGTGTGGGTACCTTTTTGCAAAATTTCCATCGTATACTTCCTATCCGTCAGATATAAATCAGATGGCCTATATTGTAGGATGGTAGGCACACCATCATCAACAACTCTGTTTTTATAAGAGTCCGTCCGATTTATATTTGACGGGTAGGAAGGAAACTATGGCAATTTTGCAAAAAGATACCCACACCCCTCTCCACATTTGCAAATAAGGCCTTCCCTCATTCATCATTTTCTCCCACAAGATAAACTACTCATACAAATGCATCTTGTTGTTCCGTGCAACGCACGGGCATCTTGCTAGTGTAGATAAAAAGCAGAGTTGGTGATGATAGCGTGCCTGCCATCCTGCAATATAGGTCGTCCGATCTATATCTAACGGATAGGAAGGAAACTATGACAATTTACCCGCACTCATCTCCACATTTGCAGATAAGGCCTTCCCTCGTTCATACTTTTCTCCCACAAGATCTTGATGTTCCGTGCAACGCACGTGCATCTTGCTAGTTTTCTATAAATTTGGTCAAATTTATGAAGTTTGACTTCAGTCAAACCTAATATGCAGAGTAAATAAAAACAGAGGGAGTATCTTACTCCGTGACCAAGACAGAAGGGAAAACAAGACAACTTATTGTTTATTTGAGCCGTTCAAGTATAATCATGTGGCGTTGCTTATTTCTCACTCCTCTCCAACCCTGTTCTGCATCAATCATGCCGCCCTCCGGTCGAGTCCATCCTCCCGCATGCCTCATTTGAACATTCCGTCGAGTATCATTTGCATATGGGCCTAGACCATGCTTGTATTTCCAATGTTGTAATTTGTCCGACATGCATACAAACAAACGGTTCGTTTGAAGTTTCACTTTGCCTCCACTACGTGTCGCTTCCCGTCTTAGTTTTGACATCCCATTCAGTTCATGCCCCGACACATCTTGATGAGATCAATTGATGTTGAGAGATCAATTGCGTGTCGTGCAAGGAGATAAAGGTTTGGTCTGTTTCTATGATAGAAATGACCCGCGGGGGGGGGGGGGGGGAGGTTTATGGGTATCAGAGGGAGTATATTGTACGTTCATAAATGAAACAAACGTATTGTACCCACCCTAGTCCTCTTTCAATCGATCTCCGGACCCCGAGATGAAATCAAGAGAGAACGAGTGGGTGCATGTGTGATGCCTAAGGCGGATTCAAAATTTTGAACTGGTGATCATAGCATCCACAAATCATATATAAAGTGTATTCAATGTTCGTTTCGCTTTTGAACGTATAATATACTGCCTCCGATCCTTTCTAGTTTACATATAAGTTTTATGTGTAGTCAAATTATCTCTACTTTGATCAACTTACAGAAAAAAGTATCAACATTCAACAACGCCCAATCAATATTGTTAGATTCGTACGTACTCCTAGATTTGTATTCAGACAGAGATGGTTTCCAATTTGTTTTCAACCACGTGAATGTGCTTGTTCTCGCGCATGCTCTTCCTACTAGGATTTCGCCACGTATAGCCAGTCCAATAGTAACTTTTTAAGCTCCCTGTCCAATAGTACTAGTGGAGTACTGACAACATCTGTAGTAGAGTATGCAGTGCTCATAGTACTCCTTCCTTCCATTTATATAGGGCCTAAGAGCAAGTACAATAGTGGGCTTATAGCCCGCTTACATGGCACTTTTGCCTATGTGGAGGAGAGAGATGTGAAAAAGTAAGGGGAGTGAGCTCTCATGCAAGATCCTAGCTATATACGCATTCCTAGGTAAATACAATAAATGGGAAGAAAGAGATAGCCAACATTATATTTTTTTTGCGGGAAATAGCCAACCTTATAGCCCAAACTACTGTATGAGTGCATATAGATGATGGCTATAGATGACATGGCAGTTCCTTATAGCCATCGGCTGGCTATATTATTAACCATGCTCTAATGCGTTTTTCAAAACCGCCTTTGACTATTGACAAGATTAATAGTACATGAGATGCATAATGTGAAAATTATATGATTGGAAGCTCCTTTCGCAGACGAATTTGACCGTATGCTTTGTTTAAGTTGCATGTCATATATTATTAATCTAACATTTGGTCCCTGTAGATGGAAGGAGGGAGTAGTAGTGGAAGGAGGGAGTAGTAGTGGAAGTGGATCCTCTGACGTAGGTATCCCTGCCTTACCCTCCCTTTCGATCACTTACTAGCGGACCCCATGCTTGCTAGGCCCCGCATGTCAGTTACTCAATGGGTTCGGCCACGACAGGGGATTTTCATCCGTAGTATACTCCCTGTATTTTTATTTACTCCGCATAAAACGGAGGGAGTGGTAGTATAAATGATGCGGGTGGGGGAGGGGGAGGGACGTTGGTTTGCTCTCAACTGCGGTCCCGGAAGCGAGCGAAAATGCAAGACGAAGCGTGTTTCATTCGGTGAGCGACGTGGAGGGTCCAGCGTGTGACAAGAGTGATGTACAGTCAAAACCGATTGACCGGTCATCACTGGAACCAGTATTCACACCAGAACCTTTGCTGCTCGGCCTACGCCAAGCACTGCCCCAAAACCACACCTCCTCTCCATCCCATTCCCCCACCTTTCGATCCCCTAGCCCGCATCAAGTGTCCCCTAGTTCGCCAGAAAGCCATGGTGCGCTGCAAGATCATGTACTACAAGATGCTGACGCCGGAGCGCCGCGCAGAAATCGCGGCGGCGGTCGGCGCCACAGACCTCCGTTCCCAAGCTCGCTTTGTGGCGGGCCAATCTCCGAGTTCTCTGGAGCCATGCTACGAGGAGGAGGAAGCCGATCCAATGTTCATGGCGGAGGTATGAGATGATGGACGTCGACTTCGTTGTCGGTGTCAAAACCGGCGGATCTCGGGTAGGGGGTCCCGAACTGTGCGTCTAAGGCGGATGCTAACAGGAGGCGGGGGACACAATGTTTGCCCAGGTCGGGCCCTCTCGATGGAGGTAATACCCTACTTCCTTCTTGATTGATCTTGATGATATGAGTATTACAAGGGTTGATCTACCACGAGATCATAGAGGCTAAACCCTAGAAGCTAGCCTATGATTATGATTGTTGTTGTCCCACGGACTAAACCCTCCGGTTTATATAGACACTGGAGGGGGCTAGGGTTACACAGAGTCGGTTACAAGGGAGGAGATCTACATATCTGAATTGCCAAGCTTGCCTTCCACGCAAAGGAGAGTCCCACCCGGACACGGGACGAAGTCTTCAATCTTGTATCTTCATAGTCCAACAATCCAGCCAAAGTACATAGTCCGGCTGTCCGAGGACCCCCTAATCCAGGATTCCCTCAGTAGCCCCTGAACTAGGCTTCAATGATGATGAGTCCGGCCCGCAGATTGTCTTCGGCATTGCAAGGCGGGTTCTTCACCAAATTCTGAGTACCTGTTGAGTAGTGTCCGGCTTCCCATAAATGTTGCACTCCTCGGCCTCCATGCCTAATAATGGCCATATTCCACGTGTCGAGCGAATGCGAGAAGCCAGGGCATTTTTACATTTGCCAGCCTAGCCATGTGAGTAACTCATCTATTTAAAGAGCCGTTGATCCTCAGATCCAGACCACACCATCCTCCCACAGCGAGTATCCATCAGAGCACGCCCGGAAAAGTTCATTCCATCATGGCCGGCCATTGCAGCTCCTCCTCTCGCTCCCGTAGCCCTAAGCCAGGCAACTGGAAGAAGTGTTCCATCTCCCACAGACAGTTAGTAGAGTTACAGACCCAGGGGTTTCTTTCTCCTGCGTATATGGTCCCCATCCGAGCTAGACTAGCCACTTACAATGGCGGGGAGCAAGCGGAGAGCTTTCCCAACCCATCTATGGGGGAGCGGGTATGCCTTGTCCCGTACTTATTAAGGGGACTTGGATTTCCAATCCATCCGTTCCTCCGCGGGCTCCTGGAGTTCTACGGCCTCCAGCTCCATAATTTTACTCCTGCCTCCATATTACACATCGCAGGTTATGTCGCCCTTTGTGAGCTGTTTTTGGGCTGTGAAGCTCATTTCGAGCTATGGAAGAGGCTATTCTGCCTCGTACCCCGTACACAGGAGGGGTCAATATATCAAGTGGGCGGAGCTGAGATATGGCGCATCGCCGGGACCGGATACATGTCTGGTACTCCGAAGAAGACATCCGAAGACTGGCCTTCGGAGTGGTTTTATATGGAGGACGTCCCCCTTCCAGACCCTATTCGGATGGGCCTTCCTGAGTTTGATAACGCCCCTTTGAAGAAACGCCGCAGCTGGCGCCCTCGGGGCCCCCAGGAGGAAGATAACAGAGAGGTCCTTTACCTGATGGGCCGGATACAAATGCTAGCCAAATCAGGATTGACAATAATCGAGGTTATGTCAATATGTATAATGCGGGGGGTGCAGCCACTTCAATACCGGGGACAACCCATGTGGCACTTCAATGGAGAAGATGATGCCACCCGCTGCGGTCGTAAAGGTCCGGACTCAGTCGCTGCTCTAGCAAAAATACTGTCCGATTTATATAAAGGATAGGAAGAGGAGTTCATCCGCATTAAGCCACGGGATGGATTCTCCATGTACAACCCCCCAAACTGGGTGAGCTGCTACTCTTTACTCCAGACCTTCCCGCATTCTTTATCGTAAATATTTACCTTGCTATTTCATAGCAGGAACTTAGAAAAGCCGTGAGGGAGATTCACAGTCCATCTCCACAGCCAGAGGACCCTGACCGGGCCCTCGACCCCGGACTCGAAGAAGATCCGGTCACATTTGTGGAGCTCATCGACATGACGTTCTATCAATTGAGCTGCGACGGTGCCTTGGTGGCCATCATAGCCGATTACCCTGGACTGCTCCCTGCATCGCATGTAAGTAAAATCGGAGTCCCAACTTCCGAGAAGGATTCCGTTTTTCGCACTTCACCTACCGCACACATTTGGTGTCTTACAGGGAAGGCCCTCGGGATGCCTTGCCGAACCCGCAGTGACTCACCAACAAGGGGCACCGAAACCGGGTAGGCTTAAAAGGAAGGTGGTCAGGACTGAGACGCCATCGCAGAGGTATGAAAAAGAACCCCGCTCCGTGGTTGTCGTCTTTCATAATATAATAACGTCCATGTTTCTTTAGCAGAAAAAACGCTCGCCGGACTATATCCGGAGAGCCTGCCGGCCACGCCTCCACCAGCCGGGCTCCAGCGCCGGTCTTAGAGGCGGACGCTAACATGGGGCCAAAACTGGATGTTCCTCCTACAAAGGATGCGGATAGGCTGTCCGCTACGAATTCCGAAGTGGAGAGTTCCATGAATCACAGGCGTCGCCGGCCCATACTCTGTGACGCTTGTTTCTACCAAGAGGCGTTCGATGCCTTCAACTCAGGAGACGCGTACATCCGAGCTGCTCAAAATGGTCTTTCCAGAGCCACAGACCAGTATGTAAAGGATATACGGGTAAGAAAATCTGATAATTATGTATATCAGTAGCCCCTGAGACTTGAAACAGTTGACACAACTAATTTAAGGATCATTATTTGTGTAGGTTCTTATGGAGAAGAATACCCAGTTGTCTCGAGAGCTGGAAGAGTGCAAAGCCCAGCTACGGGCCGTAGTTGCCGCAATGAAGGAGTCCGAGAAGGCCCCCTCTAGTAACACTTGTCTCTATAAAAAAGAATGACATGTACCAGTTAGTATGCGGCATGCAAGCAAATCTAACAATAGATTCTGCAGATGATCCCGGAATGAATCCAGAGGTCGTGCGAGGGGATGAGCAACATGCTCAACGATAGTTAAAGGCTGGCGAGCGTGTGATTAAGCAGGTTAGGCGGGAGAAGAATGATCTCCAAGATGCCAATATCCGGCTGGGCGTTGAACTAAAAGATGTTCGGGCCAAGTTAGCTGACTCCGTAAAGGAGAATAAGAGGCTTCAACGCGGCATTTTTAGTAAGTGCTTGAACAAACCTTTATAGAGTTCGGCGAAGAAACCGGCTAACAGAGTTATATCTCTAGGTATGCTGACAGGTCGTCCCGCGGAGGAAATGCTCGGGTCTGCAGGTGATCTTCTGCCAGAGCTCTCACAACTGCACGAACAAGTTCGGCAGGTGATGCAGGGCATTGCCCAAGCCTTGTGGCCATCGGCCTCCCTGCCAGGAGGCATGGGGGAGCTTGTAGAGAATCTCAAGGGAGCGCGGTGGCGCTTCCAATTATGGAAGATATCAGCCTGCCGACAAGGTGCAAGGGAAGCCTGGGCCATGGTGAAGACGCAATATACCAAGGCTGATCCGAACCACATGGCCGAGGTCGAACCTGTGGGGTTTGATGGGAAAGAGATCCCCGCCAGTTTGGTGTATGACCAAGTAAAATTAGCCGCAAAGTATTCCCAACAAGATTGTAGGCTAGACAACCTGTTGGATGGTATAGAAGAAGAATTTAGTTAGTCTAAGTGACTTTGTACTTCAATTGACATATATTGTCCCTAGCCGGATTGTAAATCATTTGTCATGGCGGACCATTTCGCTTCGACCTCCGGACCCGATAGTCCGGAGTGTATCCGAATGCCCGCTCAGTTATGTAAAAACTGGGGAACGCGTGGAAACCAGGCGTAGGGGTCATAAGTGCTTGAACAGACAAGTACCCAGCTAGCTATGTTATATTACATGGATAGTAAGAAACATCTTCCAGGGAGAATAGTTCTGTTAAGGATTCCTTTCCCTGGGTACGAATGCGTTTATGTGCATGTCCGAACTGCGAAAAGAGACGCAGGATATAAACATCTGGGGGCATGTATTACAATAAATAAAAGTCATCTTTTGTTCACCGACCGAATATTCCCTTAAGAACGCTACCTTTCGGCTTCACCCAGTCTGAGGTACACATCCGGCTGACCCGGCAGTAACAATCGCAAAGGTGCTCCCCTTATGGCCTAGCTGAATTAACGGGAACATAGGGCATAAACACAAGAGCCAGGCAACCCAGCTTGGCCAAAACTTAAGTCATATCGATGCATATAATGGCGAAAAAAGGTACATGTGGAAAAGTAACACATGTGTGGGGCATAGAGCCCGGAAAATAGTTATATTAAGCTTCTGTATAAGAAGCCCCCAGGTATAATGAGCACGGCTAGCGCGTCAAGATTGTGTAGTCACGACACATTTTAACCTTTTAAGGCCGTGAAGAAGGGAAGAAAGAAAGAGAGAAAAGACAGATAACGGGAAAAAATTGACGGAGGTAAGGAGACGAACACATAGTCCGGCACTAGGTGCAGAACCTTCGGAGCCTAGCTGCGTTCAATGGGTTTGGCTCGAGTCGATTGTCCGATGCATCCCGCAGACGGTACACTCCATCGGTCAGAACTTTGTCAATAATGAAGGGACCTTCCCATTTAGGCTTGAGCTTGTTCTTTTTCTTCTCTGGTAGGCGTAGAACGAGTTTGCCAACGTTATAAGTTTTGGCCCGTACTTCTCTGCTTTGATACCGTCGAGCCTGTTGCTGATAGAATGCGGAGCGGGCTTTTTCCACATCACGCTCCTCCTCCAGGGCTTCCAAACTGTCCTGCCGATCAAGCTCGGCTTCTTTCTCTTCGTACATGCGCACTCGAGGTGAGTCATGAATTATGTCGCAGGGCAGTACCGCCTCTGCGCCGTACACCATAAAGAACGGTGTGTATCCGGTAGTGCGATTCGGTGTGGTCCGCAGCCCCCATAGTACAGAGTCGAGCTCCTCTACCAAGTGCGTATCGGATTCCTTCAAGGATCGCACTAATCTGGGTTTAATGCCGCTCATGATAAGACCATTTACTCGCTCGACTTGACTGTTAGTTTGCGGGTGATAGACAGAAGCATAATCGAGCTTAATGCCCATGTTGCTGCACCAAATTTTTACATCGTCGGCTGTAAAGTTCGAGCCGTTATCGGTGATGATTCTGTGGGGGACACCGTAACGGTGTACAACCCCGGATATGAAGTCTATCACTAGTCCGGACTCGGCCGTTTTAACTGGTTTGGCTTCTATCCATTTGGTGAATTTATCCACCATGACCAATAAGTATTTTTTATTATGGCTTCCCCCTTTAAGGGGTCCGACCATATCAAGCCCCAGACCGCAAAGGGCCAAGTAATGGGGATTGTTTGGAGAGGAGTAGGTGGCATATGGCTTTGTTTAGCGTAAAGCTGGCAACCGACGCAACGTTGGACGAGGTCCTGTGCGTCTGCTCGGGCCGTCGGCCAGTAAAAACCAGTACGGAAGGCCTTGCTTACAATGGCTCGTGCTGCGGCGTGGTGGCCGCCAAGTCCAGCATGAATTTCTGCCAAAAGTTGCCGTCCTTCCTCTTCAGAGATGCACCTTTGAAGTACTCCGGTAGCGCTTTTCTTATAAAGCTCACCCTCGTGGACCTTGTAGGCCTTAGACCGCCGCACAATGCAACGTGCCTCATTTGGGTCCTTGGGGAGTTCTTGCCTAGTTAGGTAGGCCAAGAAGGGTTCTGTCCATGGGGCGATGACAACCATAATCATGTGGGCCGAAGGCGTTATTTCGGTGGCAGAGCCTCCGATTACGTTAGAGTGTTCGGGATCTGGAGTTGTGTCCGGATCTGGACCGTTGTTGCCGGTCTCCCCTTCCCACACCACGGATGGCTTAAACAGCCTTTCTAAGAAGATATTAGGTGGGACAGGATCGCGCTTAGCGCCGATGCGGGCGAGGATATCCGCCGCTTGATTGTTTTCTCGGATCACATGGTGGAATTCGAGCCCCTCGAACCGAGCTGACATTTTGAGGACGACGTTGTGGTAAGCCGCCATTTTTGGGTCCTTGGTGTCAAAGTCTCCATTGAGAAATTGCGAGGTTCGAATCCCCACGCACCTCTAGGTATTGAATGCCCATGGAGACTGCCATCCGGAGACCATGCAACAGGGCCTCATACTCTGCTGCATTATTGGAGTCTGTGTATTATATTTGGAGTACGTATTGGACTGTATCTCCGGTGGGGGATGTCAGAACAATGCCTGCCCCTAGACCAGCCACCATCTTAGAGCCATCAAAGTGCATGATCCAATTGGAGTACGCGCCGTACTCTTTAGGGAGTTCGGCTTCTGCCCATTCGGTGACGAAATCAGCCAGTACTTGTGATTTAATTGCTCGCCGTGGTTTGTATGTTATGTCGAACGGGAGGAGCTCGATAGCCCATTTAGCAATCCGGCCCGTGGCATCGTGGTTATTTATTATGTCGTTGAGTGGTACTTCCGAGGCCACCGTAATTGAACACCCTTGAAAGTAGTGTCATAATTTCCGGGCATCTATCCATGAGGTTTAATCCGCTGCCACCGTCCATGAGCACTTTAGTGAACCGGAAGCCGTCCATGATTGGACTAAGGACCAAAGCGGCTGGTGCTCGGGCTGCTCGGAATTGAGGTTCGTCACTGGCATTGAAGGTTATAGCCGTGTCGTTCCATGGATTTATTGCTGCAATGTGGCAGACTTCGGCGAGGCTGCGGAGTGCTCGCTTGCGCCTAGTGTTTGAGGTTAAGGTCTCGAAGACTGTCAATACTGTATTGTTATTGTCCATGGGATGGTGCTCTGCGGTACTGTTGATGAGGAGATTCTCACCGCTCTTGGCCACCTGCCGGAGTATCCAACATGCTCTAAGGCTATGTGTTGGCGTGGTATCCGGTGTACTGTGAATTTTGCATGGCCCATTGAGCCATCCCTCCAATACAGTTCCACGCCCTGTATTGGGCTTTGGTTTCTTTGTAATTTGATCGGGTGACTTACGAGAGTACACCCTTTTAGTTCGGACGGGTGGTATAGTGAGAGCCGGAGGATCCCAAAATTTTCTTTGGGTTTTCCAGGCGCTTTCCATCGCACAGTACTTCTGTACTATGGCCGCCAAGTCAGCGAAGTGTGCTATGTCACGACGACTTATGGCGTTGAGCATTCCCTTGTCCGTGCAATTTTTGCAAAAGAATGAAATTGCGTCTTCGTCGCGACAGTCCTTAACCTTGCTCATTACAAGGAGGAATCTGGCCCAATAGTGATGTACTGTCTCTTGGGGCTCTTGTCTAATGTGGGAAAGATCACTTGTATCTGGGTGGGTGGGTAGATTTAGGTTCGAACCCTGACCCGATCTGAGACCCAGGGGCGGAGGAGTTTCCGAGCTTGGCAGTTCGGGATCCGGGATGTTGCCCAATAGGTCTGGCCCGCTGTCTGATTCTAAGTTCAAAGCTTGGGCCATGTCCTCCCGTAGACGGGTATCCGGCTCGGAGAGCTCGGGAATCCGGACATAGTTTGTCCTCAAGATAGAGGAAGAATCGCTGCGTTGCTCCTCCACCACCGCTATCTGATGGGTGACCAGCGGAGAGTTAATCTCCCTTTGCTCGGGTTTAAGCCCAATCCGATCATAGTCCATAGCGACTCCCAAGGCAGCGATGCGATCCAAGACCTCGTTCAAGGAAGGGAGCTCCATTGGATCCATCTGCTCGGCGAATCCCGAGCCAACGTGGAGGCTATTTTTGATGACCCGAGAAGTCATCGTCGGCGCAACGGCCGAACGGGCGGTCATGACGAAGCTGCCTAGTCGGAGAGTTTGGCCTATAGCCAGGGCTCCCCAGAGGTGATGCTTTCCTTGACAACAAGGCGAGCCATCAAGCCTTATCGTGACGGCACAGTGGAACTCTCAATGAAAGCACCAATGTCGGTGTCAAAATCGGTGGATCTTGGGTAGGGGGTCCCGAACTGTGCGACTAAGGCGGATGGTAACAGGAGACGGGGGACACAATGTTTACCCAGGTTCGGGCCCTCTCGATGGAGGTAATATCCTACTTCCTGCTTGATTGATCTTGATGATATGAGTATTACAAGAGTTGATCTACCACGAGATCGTAGAGGCTAAACCCTAGAAGCTAGCCTATGATTATGATTGTTGTTGTCCTACGGACTAAACCCTCTGGTTTATATAGACACCGGAGGGGGCTAGGGTTACACAGAGTCAGTTACAAGGGAGGAGATCTAGATATCCGAATTGCCAAGCTTGCCTTCCACGGAAAGGAGAGTCCCAACCGGACACGGGACAAAGTCTTCAATCTTGTATCTTCATAGTCCAACAGTCCGGCTGTCCGAGGACCCCCTAATCTAGGATTCCCTCACCTGCTGCTCTGCACTGTATTTCGGTATGGCACGTGGACCCGGTAGCTCGATGTCCCACATGTCGGTGAAAGGGACTAGAACATTTATGAAAGTGAGCGCTCCACTCTTACGACGGAGGAGTACATGACACGGCGGCCTAGTGAATTGTTACTTGTATTGTATAGTACTATAGTTTTGCTGTTTCGCACGATCCATCGATACAAACCCGATTAAACAAGAAAGGGCAGGATTTTTCCCGCGGTAGATGATACTGGCCATACATTTCAAAGGAAATTTTAATGTATGCAAACTGAATAATTAAGTAACAATATGATATTTAGTAAAACTAAAAACACATATGATTTATTGTGTTAGAGTGTAGTAGTAGTGTTGTATTGCATAGTTGTTAGATGTAACATGCGAGAACATGTAGAGATATAGTTTTGGAGGGCCTACAGAGAGAAAAGCGTAATACGGTCACCGGACTTCAGAATATGCTCATTATGGTCACTATATACGTTTTGCGGTGATTATACGGTCACTTGCTCACCATTCAGCATCGGATTGCACTCTGTTGACCGGCCAAATAGTCTGCGTGGCACCTTGTTGACTAGTTGAATTGACCACATTCCTTGTGGGTCCCACTTGTCAGTTCGCATAGGAAAAAGGTCAGATAAACATGAATTTACGCAAGCGCGACAAGACTACAACCCCTGCACGGGAACCACATGGTTGTGTATGTGTCTGTCAGGGCCTGATGTGTGCGCATGGATGTGTAGGTTAAGCACTTGAGTGTGAGAGGGTGTGTTGGTCGTGTGGTGTGTGCATGCATGCGTGCGTGTGTGCGTGTGAGTGTTGCGTGCGTGCATGGCTGCGTGTGTACGTGTGAGTGTTGCGTGCGTGGCTGCATGTGTTCGTGTGAGTGTTGTGTGCATGCAGTTTGTGTGCATGTGTGCGTGTGTGTATAATCACCACACCAGCTCCTGTGAGTTAAAACAGACGGTTCAACATACCAATACAAGGCCACCTTGTCCGTTGTGCCCGCGGTCATGACTTTGAACCACCGTCCAATATTTTTTTGTCGTTTGTTTTCATTCTTACTAGCAAGATGCCCGTGCGTTGCACGTAACATCAAGATGCATTTGTATGACTAGTTTATCTTGTGAGAGAAAATGATGAATGAGGGAAGGCCTTATTTGCAAATGTGGAGAGGTGTGTGGGTACCTTTGTGCAAAATTGCCATAGTTTCCTTCCTATCCGTGAGATATAAATCAGACGGCCTATATTGCAGGATGGTAGGCACACCATCATCAACAACTTTGTATTTTAAAAGAGTGTAGAGTAGATACAAGCCGACAGGTGGGCCCAATGGTACTGCGATAATGTGTTGCAACACTAGAGGTGCCACGTGGAGCGTTTAACTGGTCAACTAGTCGTGTCTTGAGCAAATACAGAGTTGTACGGTGAGCCCTTGACTGTATAATAACCACAAAACGTAAATGGTGACCGTAATTAGTGGATTCTGAAGTCCAATGTACGTATCGTGCTTTCGCTTCAAATACAATGATCGTCACTGTATATATCATGAGAGAAAGAGGAAACTTGCGTGAATGTGCTGGGGGCATACTTTTAGAGGACCTGGAGATAGTTTGTGTGCGTACGTGAATGGGTCATAGAGGGGGTGTATGTGATGGAGAGAGATGCTCTTCTTTTCTCCTTATTATGACTAACTTTATATATAGTATAAAAATATAAAAATTCACACTGCGGAATAAATATCATTTTGGGCACCAAGCAATGAAAATTAGCGTTCATACTCCTCCATATAACTTTGTAATGTTATATATATGTAGAAATTCTAAAATATTTTTTTGGCCACACTTTATTCAAAAGGAATGTTGTATGCGAAATAAACTTGAAGAGAGGGCTTTTTAGATCAATGGGGTACGTGATGTAACATGTGTGAATGTGTAGTTGATATTTTGGCAGGGCCTAGAGAGGTATGTGTGTGTATTACGTATTCGAGAGAGGCATGGATAGAGGGGCCAGCGGGGGGAGGGGGCATGGAGAGATAGAACGAGAAATGAGAGAGGTCTAGAGAGAGACGAATATGATGTCACGGCGAGAGATTCCCTTGAGTGTGTATATGCAAGGGGGAGGGGATAGAGGCACGAGGAGAATTTTTTTGTGTGGTGTCTGTTGGTATGTGTGGGTGTGAGAAGATAACAAGACCTGGGGGCAGAGGGTGTGTCACTGCGTGAGGTCCGGTGGGCCGAGGTGAGGCTCTTGGTTCGGTTTCGTCCTACGCCAGATTGGTCGGCCCGTGACGCATTTAGGGAGACCCATGGATGACTAGTCGTACAAGACAAAGATAGCAGAATCGTGAAGGACTCTGTGTCCACTGACAAAGTTGGCTAGGATTTGTAACCCTAGGTCCTCGGACTAAGGTAACCCCTTATCTCTGATATTACTATTCATCCAACCTAACTTTAAGGGGCATCCTACAGAATGCTCTGCTAGAATCATACTCGTCGATTAGGAAGAGAGGTGTGAGACAATGCGTGAGAGACATGCCTAAAGATAATGTGCGTACAGGAGACACGTAGGCAGGTCTATGTATATAGAAAGGGTCGATGGGGATTGTGCGTGTGTATGCTTGTGAGAGGAAGAGTGCTTGTGATAAAGGTTAGTGAAAACAGTCGTAAATGGTTACGAGAGGGAGGGAGGGTTATATTGAGAGCATGTCTACGAGAAAGACACCTTGGGAGAGAGTGTGTGAGCATGTGTGTGAGAGACCACCGATGGAGAGTGAAACTACACATAAAAGACTGATGTGCACATTGATTAAAGATATAAATTGTATCCAAATATTAGGATGGGATCATGATATTTGCAATTTGTGTAAGGAACGGTCATTGATCCATCAGACATCTAGATTCTATCGAGTTTGAGCTTGCCTATGTTATTCTTTTGAACTCCAGACAATGCATCGCTTTAGCAATCGAATATAAACCTGAGTATAGTTCATGTTGTGTGTGTAAAGTACATTATACATACGGAAGTTACACAATGAACATTATAAATAGCTAGCAATGAACTAGCATACATTTGAATTCAACTTAAGGTGGTTTTAAAAATTCGAATTCAACATGAAGTCCATTCAATTATTTGAATTCGATATCATGGCATTTGTAAACCATACCTAAATTATGGGGGCACCAATCTTTGCTCTGCTTTTGTACATAATAGCATATATAGTCGTGTACAAAATAGATTCAAATTTAGCTCCTCCATTCTAAAATAATCGTAGTTATAGGATTTTCAAGTGTCAAAATCTCAAAAAGAAGCGGATAATTTAATGATTTCTTCAAACATACAAGGGCAAATTTAACGTTCTCTATAGGTCAATCCTCAAAGTTCAAGAGTACTCTAAACGTGAATGCTTCTGTTTCAAAATTTCGAACGAAGCGCCAAAAGAGCCTCTACTCGCTCGAAACCATGTGAGACCAATGTTTGGTAGTAGAAGGAAATTACTTTTCTAACTCCGACCCGTGAAACCTACCGGCCCGACGTCCAAAGGTCTAAACCGGGGTAGGTTTGTAGCTTCATCTAGAGGGCACGCAACCGCCTCCAAAAAACATTCATACAAAATGGCCGCCTAAGCACACATGCGGGCGGCTGAAATCGCTCCTGCCCACTATTTGGGACAGCTGGGATTACCATCCTAGCCCGACCTGCAGTAGGTCCAAAATTTAAGAGGGGGGCAAAGTTTGTACTTTCCCCAAATTTCAAACAAGCGCATCCCATCTGTTCAAAAAAGCCAAAAACAAGTGCGTCCCAGACCAAAACATGGTTCTCCCTTAGCTCCCCCGCCCCCCCGTCTGATTCCCCATTCGTACTCTGTGGGCGCCAAAACTGCCTCTCCACTAGCCGCGAAACCCCAGCGTCCTCCGTCCGCCACCCCATCCCACTCATCAACCACCGCCCTCCTCCATCACGCCGCCGATACCCCGACGTCGTCGTCCACCGCAACCTCAACCGCAACACCCTCCGCGGCTAGTAGTTGAAGCCGAGGCCGAGCCGTCCGTACCCGAGCCAGTTCAACCACGCCGCCCTGTGCCTCACCGCTGCCGCTCCAACTTCGCCACCGTCCACCGCACCGGAGTTGTTCCCGTTACGCCATCCTTCGCCGCCTCGGATCTGCTTCCCCTCCGCCGACATACGGCCACGGCAAGACAGTCAACAATTTGGCCATGGTTTCGTCCAAGGCTGCACCCTCCTCCAAAACATCGGTTCCCCAGCAAAAAGAAGAAAATCGCCTCGACATATGGAGGACACAACACTGGCAACCGGAAATGGTACTCCTCTTCCCTTATTCATGCAAATCTTACGTGTCTGCTTGCACGGTATTCATCCCATAGAAGACACTAGTTGACCACTTCTTCTTGATACTAGATGTTCCTAGTAACTCGCGATGCACAAGGTTTCTCCTCATATACTATTTCACCTTAGCTAGAGGTCCGTCGCCCCCTGGATTTCAATTCCTGGTCAGTTGATTCCCAATTAACAGAAGCATTCCCCGGCGTAAAAGGCGCTAGTCCACCTATTACACCGGGGAAGCAGCACCTCCGTGTTTATCTTAGGGGTGTGTGGGGACTAGAGCTGCTGGCGGCCGATCTGGAGGTCGGCCGGGATTAAAGGGATGACCTGGGGGCGCTGCCAAGCACGGCGGTGGTGTGAGGTCGAGGGGAGGGCGGGGCGGCGGAGGCAGGGGTCTGGGCTGGTGGCCGCTGGCAGTTCAAGAAAGATCGTCAGCAGTGACTGGCGGGAGGTAGACGAAGGCCATCTGCCCGTTCCTTATAGACCGGATGGTTCATAAAAAATTGATTGACCTATTTATTTTCAGTCGATTTATATCTTTATAGGACCACATGTGGTGGTGTGCTGGAGGAGTACCTGCATTTCCCAGCCATCCATGTACTCATATATTACAAAATCATACGGAGTAGAATCTAATTTTGTTTGCCATGCAATGTTGTAGAGCTATCATATGTCTCCTATCATTTATTTTCAGCCACCTGCTATATGCTACTTTTACAGTGCAGTAGTTCTGCACACACTTCACCCATACTCTCACTATTGTGCTTTTATGCAAGGGTATTTCAGACTCTGCTGCCTTCACAAAAGCAGAAAAGAAAAGAGAGAAGTCGCTCCAGCGTGGTACGCGGCTAGGCCAGACTCGTTTCAGCCTTATAAAGGGTGCAGTGTCAGCAGATGGAGACGGTAAACGTAGCCCTAGAGTTGATGACCTCGCTCGCCACGAACCACCATCCCAGTGCTTGCTTTAACTTCGCGGCGTCATATGTGGTTGCATGTTGCATATGGTGTCTAGCTTGTATTCGAAAGGCCGAAGTCGGTCTTTATGAAGATAAGGAAAGATATTTTTTACATGAACCACCATCCCGGGAGCACCAGAAGACAAATAGGTAGTCAGGGCACTGGCAGAGCCAGTGACAAGGCCAGCACAGACATGCATCACCTGGAAGCCAACTAAAAAGCCACGATGGTGGCGAAGCAGCCTGCCTCCCAGCAGGCTCTCAGGTGCTAGATGATCATGCTCACCACTCTAGCCGGATGTCTAGCTTGTATTGCTTCCAATTTGGTTAAATTGCATCTACTTAGCTTACACATTATACCTTTGAACAGTTCCCGGTGGGGGGTTGGATGAACAGGACCCCGTTGTAGTAGAGGCCATTGCCGCTGGATGAACAGTACCCCGATCGATCGAGCCGGTGGATGAACAGGACCCCGTGGAGGGCAGGATGAACAGGACCCCGTGGAGGGCTGGTTGAACAGTAGCCAGTGGAGGGATGGTTGAACAGAGCCGGTGGAGGGCTGGATGAATAGTAGCCCATGGAGGGGTGGTTGAACAGGACCCTGTGGAAAGGGCTGGTTGAACAGTAGCCGGTGGAGGCTGGATGAACAGGAGCCTGTGGATGAACAGTCGCAGGTGGAGGCTGGAGGAGGTCAACGGTGGATGAACAGTAGCCCGTGGAGGCTGGAGGAGGTCGACAGTGGAGATGAACAATATCCAGTGGAGTCCCGTTTTGCGGTACGCCACACCCCTCCCGATGAACAAGACCCCAGTTTCGACCATAGCGCTCCAACACAAGTCCATTTCCTCTATTTTGCGGTACGCCACACTCCTCCCGATCAACAGGACCCCGTTTCCACCGTAGGAGGTCCAACAGAAGTCCGTTTCCTCCGTTTTGTGGTACGCTAGACCTCTCCCGATGAACAGGATCCCGTTTCGACCGTGGTCGGTCGAACACAAGGCCATTTCCTCCGTTCTGCGGTACGCCAGGCCTCGTTTCCATCGGCTGTTCTGTCCAAGCCGGTTGGCTCCCGATGAACAGCACGTGTTCCGTTGCCTCCCGATGAACACGATGCATTCCGTTGCCGCCCCATGAACACGACGACGGCGCAATTTCTCTGTTCTGACCCAGCAATAGCCATGTACACGAGCCCTGGCCGTACGTATGCGCGAGTTGGCGTTCGAGACCCCGCCCGTATGTACGTACATGGTCGTATTTACTTTCTTGCACCCTAGCCGTTGTACGTACGTGTACATGCTACCTGCGCGCCTCTACTACCACACGTGCGCACCTCTATATCAACCAGTATGTACGTACACGTTCGCAACCAGAATGACAACGCTACGTACGCTTTGACCGGGTGGGTCCCGACTGTCAGGCACTTCCTTGCGTGCGAAGATGTAGCTGGTGGGTCCTAGCAGTCAGGGGGTGAATCATTTTTTTGCCCGTAATATGGACGCACTTCCTTGCGTGCGAAGATGTAGCTGGTGGGTCCCAGCAGTCAGGGGAGAAACAGTTTTTTTGCGAAATATGGTGGCCCATCCGGTGGGTCCCCGATGTCAGGTGGAGGAATCATTATTTTCCGCATAATAAGGAGGCACTTCCTTGCTGCGGCCATGGACCCAGCTGTCAGCCTCTCCACATACAGTACTCTTCCGATGGAAGTCGTTCCTTGAACACGTTGACCACGCCGCGCCGAGAGCACCAGGGCGGTGGACGACGGTGAGGCCTAGGAAGGGGACGACGCGGAGCCGGGGAAGACGAGGCAGCGGATGCCCACGCGGAGAGGAGTACGAGGGTTCACTGGTTCGGCTACGGTGTGAGGCTGCCGTCGCCGCAGGGCCTGGCCAGCGGTGGGAGTACTAGGGGCGGTGAGGCTTACGCGGCAGCACAGTCGGCCACGGGAGGCAGGAGCAGGTGGTCTCGCCGGCGCTGGTTTGGGCGGCTGGTGCAAGAATAGCAGCGATTGAAGAAGCAGCAGCACCGTTCGATTCAAATCCAACGGTCACTGCTGCTAGAATTGTTTGTTGACTAAGTTGACAAGCCCTGCATGTGCGTTAACTTAGTAGGCCCACAGTTCAGCCTCCCAACCGGTGTGCCCCAGATGTTATTGGGAGGAATCATTTTTTTCGTGTTATAAGTAGGCAGTTGATTGCGTGCAGCCAGGCCAGCGGAGGGAGTAGGGTGGGCCGGTGAAGCCTGCGCGGCATCACAGCGGGCCACAAGAGGTGGGAGCAGGCAGTCCCGCCGGCGCTAGTTTAGGCGGCTGGAGCAGGAAGATCAAAGATTGAAGAAGCACGTCGGCCGTTGGATGGACATCCAACAGTCACTGCTGCTAGAATCGTGTGTTGACTGACAAAGCCTTGCGTAAACAAGTCAGACTCGAAATCTGTGGCATGTACAGCCCATTTGCTATTAATTTTATAATTTTTACAAATTTTCTAATTCATATGGAATTTATTGCAGCCCATTTTCCATTTTTAGAATTGCTGCCCATTTTCTGGTCAGTACCAGGGTTAAAAAATTGAACTAAATATGTGCGAAAATTTGAAAATTCACAAGTTTTTGCTCGGGAACAAAATATTCTTAATCCAAAAATTAGTACATACTAAAACAAATTTAAAAATAAATTAGTACTATGTCATGTTAAATCCAATGAAATATAAAATATCAGTGAAGGACAACAACAAAAAAATAAACTAATTTCCAATTTGCTATAATTTTTTTGGAATTTTCAACCCCTTTGATATTACTTTTAACAGACACTGACCATACTCTTTGGCCAGGCCGGAATGCATCCCTCCTCGTCTTGAAAGATTTGCAGCCCAGTAAGTCGGAGAAAACAAATAGGCCTAGCTTGGGTATTCTTCAAAAAGAAATACTGGGCTCCCTATTTTCCCAAAGAAAAAATTGCTGGGCTGGTCATGTTGTTAGACGGGCCGCAGAGACCGCACAACCCAGTTTATAGCCTGCTCCTCCAAATTACTACTCCAAAAAAAGTTGTGCAATTCTGTCGTTAATTGACTATACGTTGAAAATGATGTGGGTCCCAGATATCAGCAGGGTGGATTAGAGTAAAAAATGAGGGGTGCATCTTTGTAGTAAAAGAGGCGCTTGCTTGGGTTCGGGAGTGGACCTGGTGGGTCTGTACTGTCATACTCACAACTACAGTCCTCTCCCGATTCACTATGTTGACAGGGCCGGACGGCGGCACTGCGGCGAGCGCACCAAGGCAGAGGATAAAGTGCTGTCGCCAACGTGCTGGGCTGGGTTGGACATTCTTATTGAAAAATAAAAATGGACCGGAACTATTTACGATGTTGACTACGATTTGCATGGGTCCGCTGGTTGCAGGAAGAAAATGGTGGGAGAAACAAGACTGGTCGCTATCTTTGCCTAAGAATAATATCGACTGAATGAAACGACACTATCATAGGAAATAATATCCTCCTATTAAATCATGAATTTAAAGATCTGGAGCATGAGCATTTAGCTTTATTTATTTATTTATTAACTTATTTATGTTTAGGGGAACATGAGCATGTACCTGGGCCCGATTCATGTGAGAGCCTCCCTTCTAGTTAATTATGGGATCCTCTATTGGGCCTTCATCAGTGGGCTGCAAGTTATCAAAAGTGGAAAATGTGTTCCGTACCAAAAATAGTATGCGCTACGTATGGTACGGGGCACTAAAGGATCGGACCGTGCAACGACTTCCAAAACATTGTGTTTGTCGTTCTAACAACACATTTATTCAACCAACAGAAGAAATATACTACTGATTGTACATTCAAAACAGTAGCAGCAACAACCAGGGCTGGGGGTGCAACAGAAGCAGTAAGCAGGCCAGAAGAGTAAAGACGCAAGTCTCTCTTCCAAACCAAATATCAGCCATCATTACAAAAGGGCTACCAAAAAAGAACAAGTGTATGCATCAAATTAAATAAAGATCCTACTACACCAAGTGTACGCATCTAACTAACTGGCTCAGTTAGACGTTACTATTTGTTAAGCTGTAGAGATTGGCTGACGGCTTGAACCAGATGGGTGCCTGACGGGGGAAACTCCAGCCAGCAGGTCGAAGTCTGATACTTGCAACCCTCTCTCCTACTTTGGGCTGCAGAGCATGGCGGCACATATCAGGGTATGGTGCATACAGAGACGCATGGTACGCTGTGTACACACATTTTTGCCTGATGAACGAAACCGCGCTTCCATCATGATCCTTTCCGTCCGTTATCTCCTGGTTAATCGGATAATTCAGTCTGAGAAATAGAGAGCGTGTACAAAGCCTACTTACCAGCCTCCAGTAAAAAATACCTGAAGGCCCAGAGAAGCTGGGATCCTGCTCAAAGACCTTGCAGTGACTGTGATTGTATTCCGCGAAACAACACGTCCGGTACGTGCGAACGATCATCAATCGTTCACCATCGTCTGATCGAGCCAGGAACCACCTGCAACTGCCATGCCACTTTTCTTTGACAGGTTCTGGGATTAGGAAGGGTAGGGACACCAAGCGACCTACAACATCATATCAAGTTGGAGTCAAATAAAAAAGGGCTCTTAATGTAGTCAATCTTAAGAACAGCATGTTATGAGCATGAATATTTTCTTCAGTAAATGTTGACAGTAATATAAGCAAGCCATCATGATATCATAGGAAAGTAACATACTGCTGTAACAGCCGTTTGTAGTGATGACTTTAGTAGGCCAGCAATACGTCCAGCCATAGAAGGAGACGATAACGTAAATGAAGCCCTTGTGTTCAATGGCATAAGAGAACCATGGAGGATGTATGATCCTGTGATGGACGTGCAGATTTATCCACTTACCGCAATGACCTGTCAGATAGGCGAGACCGCGGTTGAAGAACGCAATTAGCCTGGGGCACTTGGCAGATTACAACCTTGAGCAAATCAAACTTGGTCATGTTGGCTACTGTAAGATTCCGAGTATTCTGGGCTGCAGTGCCAAAGCAGTGCATTGTTAATCGAAGGAAGGGGGATCAATCGCCGGGTGTAGACCTCCACGAGCATCCAGCAACCGTGACCGTCGACGAGCGCCATCCAAGACGTGTTCATGCCGACCCAGTACATACCGTTAATGTAGTTGAGCGTGACGGGGTTCCGATCGCAGTCAAGGGGGTTGATGCTCGCCACCCTATGATCGTTATGTTGGGTTGCACGCCGTTTCTGAAGATCAAGCGGCATCAGCAAGCAAGGAGCTGGCTTAAAAAGCTCCGGCCAGAGGGCTTTGAGTAAACGGTACAACCCCGACGAGCACGCGGCGAGCGGCATGGTACTGAGATTGTCCACACGTGAAACAATGAGCTTGATTACCTTTGTGGGGAGCGAATTCCAGCCACTCTTTCGGTAGACGCTGCTCGGTTCTGCCATTGTTAGTGCTTGGGTTTCGGACGAGGGGGGAGGCGCCTTAGCGGGGATGGAAGATTGGACGAGATTATGTGCGGACAAAGATGGAGAAGTGAATATGTGATGCAGGAAGTGGACAGGTGATGATGACTACAGCACGTCACTTGACTTACGAGACACATACCAGCAGCGAAGGGTCATATCGATGCCAGACAACTTGCTTGAGTGATCACAGTACTGGTACTCCCTACAGTACCTACTACTATGCCCTAAGTTGCTTGAGTAGAGTAGTAGTGGAGTAGGACTGGAGGAGTAGTATATTCCAATCTAAAATAGTGTTATTTCTTCGATACTCAAAAACTACAATCGATACTCAAAAACTACAGTACCTACTACAATCGATACTCAAAAACTAATTCTTAAAGATCATTTCTGGCAAAGCACAATAAGTGTTATTTGTTCACAAGTTTTGGATGCAGGTTGAACAGTTGAACGCTTTTGTTTGCAAAATATACTTTTTTATCTATTTCACCCGGATGTATGTGAGCTCTAGAGATGAAATAATATCCGAAGAAACCTATCGATACCCGTTACACATGAGATGACCCCCACATCCTTTGTTAAAATAAACAACTCCCCGATCAATGCATTTCACTGTTCCGTGCAACGCATGGGCACCTTACTACAGATTAGTACGACCAAAAATTGAACTAACATTATATACAGTACGATAAATGCTGATGCATGTCACCTAAATTTATATCATTGAAAACTATGTTCCAATACAAATCCAACGATATAGTTTTTTTTACATGCACTGACATTTTGTCAGTTAAATCTTCAGTCAAATTCAATGGGGGACTAATAAACCACGACCGATGTAGTACTAGTGTAGAGCGCGGCGCTGCACGCGAGTCTCACCCCGCTCATGGCGCGGCAGTAAAGCCATCATATCACAAAACCTAACCACTCCCAGTAATAAGTGGCCTGGTAAAATAAACGGACAAGCAACCATCACATCCCTCCGTCTTTTTCGCATTTCATCTCTCTGCATTTACTTTCTCCGGTTCATCTCGCACACTCGATCCCTAGCTACTACTCCTAGTATCCCTAGCTACTACTCCTAGGGCCAGTTCTTTTGGCAGCTTAAAAAATAAGTCGTCTCTTCCCCGGCTTTTCCCATAAGACTAGTCACAGTGGAGAGTAACATTAAGGCCCTGTTTGGTTCATAAGTCCTAGGACTTTTTCTAGTCCCAACTAAAAAGTCCCTAGTCCCTAAAAAGTCTCTCCCTGTTTGTCCTTAGTCCCTCCCTGGAGGTTATTAAATGACCATGTTACCCCTAGTATACAGGAAAAATAACAACCAAACAACACCATGGGCCGGCGGGGCAATGGGTGCAGGGAGGGGCATTGTTGGAAAAGTCTGAAAAAGTCCCCAAAAAGACTCTCCTTGAGAGTCTTCTTCATTTAGTCCCAAAAAGCAACTTTTAGTCCCTAGTAGTCCCTCCCGTTTGGTGAAAAAGTCTCTAAGAGGGACTTTTTCTAGTCCCTACACCAAAAAGTCCCTGGAAACAAACACCCCCTAAGGTGCCTCACTCATTTATTTGGGCCTCTAAACTACTACTAGTACCTCCGTCCTGGTTTATTCGTCGCCATTGTAATTTGTGCTAAATTTTGACCAAAGATTTAACTGATAAAATGTTAGTGCATGTGACATGTACTAACATTTCATTAGTTAAATTTATGATCAAAATTTGACACAGATTACAATGGGGACCAATAAACCAGGACGGAGGTAGTAGTTATGGGATTACTAATCTAGAAGCCTAAAAGAACTGGCCCCTGGTACTCCTACTAGTAGTAGTACTCAAGTTGGAATTCCAATAGCACGGCACAACTTATTAGGCAAAAAATTCGATACAGGGTGTAGGAAGAGGTTTGGGAATTTGCATGCCTTTCCGACCAGTGAGATACTCCGTACAAAATACGACAGAGAAATAACCACAGATAAGGAAGCTAAAAGTAAACAATCAAACGAGCATTTTTGCATTTGTTTTGCATTGAATCGTTTCACAAGCTTGACTAGTGTTGTTTTTCTATTTTTACAAAAACCGCATCGTAATGTTAAAACGTGCATTTGCACATACAAAAGTAATAGTAGTACTCCCTCCGCCTAGGTGTATAAGTCTTCCCTCCTTCTTGGTCGCGGTGCACAACCAAAGATGAATTATTCACCTGGACGGAGGGAGTAACACAGTCTACAAGCATATATAGAGAGAGACGTGTAGTGCGATAGTATATAGGAGTAGTAAAGTTTGTGCTATATGCACGTACTTACAAAATGCATTCGGATACACAAGGTTTCCAAACTTTCCCTTTTACATAATTAATTAAGGACGCTAATAATTCCTGAACGTTTGGGATTTATCATTTGCGTCCCAAAACTAATGAGATCGCCTTATGAAACTAAACTATACTCCTACTAAAAGCCATGACGCTCGCAGGAGCGCTTGCGGCGCGCCACGAGTGCCCTGGTGCGCGGCCGTTTCCTAGCGCCACGACACAACGCCTTTCCTCAGCCTCGCAACTCGCGAGGTGCTGATTGGCGGCTTGCCAGCGGGCGAGCGCGATCTCACCGGTGTGGTGATCCGGCGCCAACAGGTACTCCTCCTTGCTGGAAGCGTGCACCCGGTCCATGTACCGCCAAGCGTAGATGAGGCGCTTGGGCCTGACTGCACTCAGGGCTTTGGCACGGGCGTCCTCCACCACCCTCAGGGCCCTCGCACGAGCCTTCTGCCAAAGAGCCAATTGCCTGACTCTCTCGGATGCGACATAGGCCTGCCAGGCAGCTTGTCCTGTGGTGCGCTTCTCTTCCTCGGCCTTCTTCTCCCCCTCTATTTTGGCGCGCTCTGCCAGAGGCAAAGCCTCCAACAAGGCGACATCCATTTCTTTCCAAAGCTCCTCAAGGATGGGGGGCTCGGCGGGCGGCACGGTGTTCTCGTCGTAGCGGGGAGCCGACGTGTCCTCCAACGCGTGTGCTGGCGAGATTGGGAACGCCGACGCGTCCTCCTCGACGCGTCGCGGCGAGGAGCAGAACACTGACGTGTCCTCCTCGACTAGTGGCGGCGAGGAACAGAACGGTGACGCGTGACCGTCCGCGCGGTGCAGCGACGTGCTCCTAGGGCTTGGGAGGGGCAATGCCATGGTGGTCGACATGAGAGGGAGGGGGAGGAGATAGCGATGAACGTGAGCATTCTTCCGAATGCCGTGGGAGGCGCAGTATTTATAGCGAGCAATGGCACACCTACGTAAGATATGGACTGAGCTGCACTGACTTAACTGGAGGTCCAGTTGCGTCACTGACATGTGGGCCAGACCCCTGTTGGGCCCATATGTCAGTGACCCAATGCACCTGTAGTTAAGTAACTGAAGCAGCATCCCGTAAGATATGTTGCGTGATTAACGTAACAACTATGTGGGCATATTTGTTGGAGTAAATTACGGGGGAGGGAAGGGGTGGAAATATTGCTGGTCACAACGGATTGGACGAGCGCGGGGGGAGGAGAGTCATGCATGCAGATTTTTTCCACACGGGGTGGAGTGGTGGGACCGCCGGAGGGAGAAGGAGAGTCAAGCAGGCATATTGTTTTCACACATGGAGAGGAAAAGATTTGGAGACGAACGGGCTTCCTTCAGGTATGGGGAACGGTGCATAATAAGTCATCTTGCATGCCGGGCTAGGTATAGTCTCAAGTCATTAAAAACATACACGCCCCACACATGTTCATATTTCAAGGTGCACTAAATTATTGCATGCAATTATTAAGGCTGGCCATAATGGTGGTATCTTAGCTGGTATCATGCACACGGTAATAGCAAACATGCTGATGTGGCAAAGAATTAAAGAAGAGAGGGGGGTTAGAGTAAAACTAGTGTTCATGCATGCATGCAATGCGATAATGCATTGCTAAACACATTTTTTGTGAAGAACGACAACATTATTTGAGTACTTTTGCATACTACAAAAACTATTCCACCGCCTCTATCTTGGTAAGAGTAGGTGAAATTTTTGAATCGAGCCCTTTAAAGTAGAAGGGAGGTAGTAGTACTCTAATAGCTAACCTTGTTGTGATGACTAGATAGGACATGGCACGCACCTATACGGAGGAACTAGTCTGCATTGTGCATTTAAGTTTTGTCTGAAGTCAATGTACCTCTACTTTGATCAAACTTATAGAAAAATGTTTCAACATTCACAATGTCAAATCAATATTTTTATACTCATTATGAAATGTAGTTCTTATACTCATTATAATCAGTATTGTAGATATTGATATTTTTAGTATAAATTTGGTCAAACACTTTGCAAACGGTTGACGGAAGTAAAAAGGACCAGAGGGAGTATGATGCATGCGGACTAGGCAAAAAAATTTGCTCATTTATAGCCGGTCGAAGTCTCAAAGGGCGCGACCGCGCGAGGGAGGCGAAGGTCGTGGGAGGCGCGACGTTTGACGGAACTAAGTGAAGTTACATCCACGCACCGGCATGGCGTGCAAATATGAAGAAGCTATACCGTCAGGCCTGCGATATGGGTCTAGTAGACATGACATCTAGTGGGTCCCGCATATTACTCGAGAAATCTTTGGGGACTTGCATCCGTTTATCCACCGGGCAAGCCAACAACCCCACGCCGTTCGCACGCCCTACTCATCCCCGTCTTCTACTACTACCTTACAACGGTTCGCTCCCAGTCGTCCCATCCTTTCACATTACACAAGTTCAACTCCTCCTAACCCTCCTCCAAAATCCATGGCCTCCCAAATCTCCATGGTCGCCGCTGAGTACCAGGTTAGAGCCATCACCAGTGATGAGTTTATCATCATCTACGCATGTGGATCCGCGATGGTGAAAGCATGCCTTGCTCGCTTCCTACGCATGTTCAACAGTTCAAAGGATGAGTGGGTCACTGGGCTAGATGTTGAGTACACCACAATCTTGGAAAGAGAGAAGATTCTAAAGGAGGTAGAGAAGAAGAAGCCCGCCGTGATCCAGGTTTGCGTACAAATGTGTGCGTGGTCTACCACATATGCCATGCCGACGTTGAGTGCCAGGATTTTAAGAACTTCCTCAAGGACGAAAGAGTGAAATTCGTTACTGTTGACTTTAGGAATGACAGGGATGTCCTGGGTCGGATAGGCCTCGTTGTAGGCCAGCCCTTCGATCTCCAGAAGGCAAGCCTGGTGTCCTCCTCTCAGCCTTCAATGCTGACCCTGGCAGCAGCCATGATTGATCCTTTGTACGCTAAACTAAAGAAACCTCACCACGAGTTTCATCATGCATGGGAGTCGAAGACATTAGATGAAGATCACATCATGTACGCAGCAATGGATGCCTACCTTTATTTAAATATCTACGAGGGTTGGATGAAGAAGCAGAACCCAGTGTACGGTCAAGCAAATATGCATCGGCGAAGAGGAAGAGGAAGAGGGGCGAGGACAAAGTCGAGGACGTGGACTCAGACTCGGACTCCGAGTATGGTGGCAGTGTCGTCGCTCATGCTAGTTCTACTGCAGTGTCAAGCGGACTAGTTGCTTAGTTTTATTTCAGGGGTGTGTTGTGCTGAGCCCCCAGCAGAACTATGTTTATGTTCTTTCTTGTTATTTGAACTTTATGTTCTTTCTCGTTATTTGAACTCTTTAGTACGTACAGTAGTACTAGTACTATGTCTTACTACTGTTCTTCTTGCAGTTGGTACTATCATATCTTCGTGTTCCTACTGTACTTAATACATTCGTACTAGTAGTATAATTTGGGTCAGTCGATTTGTGAAAGAAGTTCGACGGAGCGAAGGAAGAAGATGGCAGAGAAGCTACCCCAGTACCTTTATTAGGGTGGCAGGGTGCCCATGATCTATGTTATGAGTGTTGGGTGTGGAATGCGGTTCGCCGGAAAAAATGGATGGTGCCCGGGGTTAAACGGGTGGCGGGGGTGGGGGGAGCATGGCGGTGGCAGACGGTTCAGGGGAGGGCGGGGAGGCGGCGGCAGGCGGTTAGGCGTGTGGCGGGCTGAAAAGATGAATAGTGCATAAGTTTCGGAGGTTGAAGAAGCCCTTCTAGCCATCCATGTTGCATCCAATGGCTCACAAGAGTCGACTGGCCCAAATTGCTCCTTCAGATTCGCAGGATCCACGTGGCATTCAAGGTCTCAAAGGTAGATTCCGCGTCTGCACCCAGTTTGCGGGCTCGGCGCGGGCGCGACCGGCTTCCGCCGCGACAGCCACCATGTGCGCCTCCTCCGCGTGGGCGGAGACAACAATGACACGCTAGTTCCTCCTCGCCGGCGTGCTGGAGCACGCACTCGTCCTCCTCCTCGTACGCTGCGTGCATTGACGCGGCTCCACCAGCTGCTCGCGTGCTTGGCAGCGCAGCGGCATCGCGCGGAGGGACTGCAGACGACGTGAGCGGGCGAGCCTTCGGCTTCATGGCACAGGGATGCCGGAAACATGGCGGTGATGGACGAGAAATTGTTGGCCGGAGCAGGCGGGTGCTGGCATGTGCAACAGTGGCAACGGCATATTGATGAGTGCGTGTATGGGAGCTTAGTTTAGTTTTATATCGGGTTGGTCAAACTTAAAAGAAAACCATACTAGTACACGTAAACATTAGACTGAGGTAGCGCTTATATTAGTTATCACAGCCACGATACGGAATCCTGTGCAAGCGCGTGAACCGCGGCCGCGCGGTCGATCGAACGGTGCGTCACCGTGTTGCACTCGAAGGACATCCACCGAACCTTTTTGTGTGTGTGAAAACAATCCCCGAATATTACTCAACTTTTTTTCCTGGAAAACTTCTTGACGCTACAATATTTCCATATATTTGAATTTAGCTCCAGTTCGTGTTTATTTGGATTTGGACGTTTTAGGTGCGCCCTATTTTTTTAATACTGATTTTGTGTGTGTTACTGAGAGAGAATGTGTGTATGTGTCCATATGTGTGTTGTGGCGGAAGGGCAATGTCGGTGTACAAAAGACGGGGCGCTCCTTTGTACCCCTTTACCTGTGCACGGACAGTCGGAGCCGCGCCCGCGGCCACACCAAGCAGAACAGGGGAGGTGAAGCGAGGTAAAACCGAAGCCCAAGACAGCCAAAGCAACGCCAAGGCCAAGAACACAAAGAAGCAAAGAGGCGAAGCAGGTTCCCCCGGCAAGATCCTTGTCGGGGGTAGCCTCAGCAGCCCCGGCAAGACCCTTGCCAGGGAGGCTCGTCCAACACCAGCGGAGCGCACCACCCTTGAGCCCACGGTCTCCAACGCCATCAACTACGTTGGGCCAGGGCTCGGGAGGCACCTCCATGGTGGCATGCAGATCTTTGTGAAGACAAGGAGTGTCGAAGATCAAATGAGGATTAAAAGACAACGATCCTCGGCAAGATCCTTGCCGAGGAGAGCCACAAGACCCCCGGCAAGATCCTAGCCGGGGACAACAGCGTGCCACGGCAAGACCCTTGCCGCCCCCCCTGGCAAGGCCCTCACCAAGGGCGTCAGCGGGGCCACTTCCAAGCCCGCACCGGCCAAGTCTCCACCGCCGTTCGCATGCAGCTGCCAGCCCAACCAGCTGGGCAGGCACCTGCGTGGCAACATGCAGCTCCCAGGCCAACTCAGCACACGCCTGTGTGGCGGCATGCAGATCTTCGTGAAGGCTCCACCACCGTGCCACCTCAGCTGCATGCCTGCCTACATGGCGCCGCACGCATCGCTGGCCAGGGCATGTGTCGAAGCGAGGAGGAGCGGCGACGGACGGGATGGGCCTCACTCCCGTCCCCGATAAAGCAAGGGGACACCTCAGTGGCGCATTAAATGTGTCTTGTCCTGTAATACGAGTGATAAGTGATGTCTACTACGCAACCTTCTTCTTGTAGACGTTGTTGGGCCTCCAAGTGCAGAGGTTTGTAGGACAGTAGCAAATTTCCCTCAAGTGGATGACCTAAGGTTTATCAATTCGTGGGAGGCGTAGGATGAAGATGGTCTCTCTCAAGCAACCCTGCAACCAAATAACAAAGACTCTCTTGTGTCCCCAACACACCCAATACAATGGTAAATTGTATAGTTTCACTAGTTCGGCGAAGAGATGGTGATACAAGTGCAATATGGATGGTAGATATAGGTTTTTGTAATCTGAAAATATAAAAACAGCAAGGTAACTAATGATAAAAGTGAGCACAAACGGTATTGCAATGCTAGGAAACAAGGCCTAGGGTTCATACTTTCACTAGTGCAAGTTCTCTCAACAATAATAACATAATTGGATCATATAACTATCCCTCAACATGCAACAAAGAGTCACTCCAAAGTCACTAATAGCGGAGAACAAACGAAGAGATTATGGTAGGGTACGAAACCACCTCAAAGTTATTCTTTTCAATCAATCAGTTGGGCTATTCCTATAAGTGTCACAAACAGCCCTACAGTTCGTACTCGAATAACACCTTAAGACACACATCAACCAAAACCCTAATGTCTCCTAGATACTCCAATGTCACCTCAAGTATCCGTGGGTATGATTATACGATACGCATCACACAATCTCAGATTCATCTATTCAACCAACACATAGAACCTCAAAGAGTGCCCCAAAGTTTCTGCCGGAGAGTCAAGATGAAAACGTGTGCCAACCCCTATGCATAGGTTCATGGGCGGAACCCGCAAGTTGATCACCAAAACATACATCAAGTGAATCACGTGATATCCCATTGTCACCACAGATACGCACGGCAAGACATAATCAAGTGGTCTCAAATCATTAAAGACTCAATCCGATAAGATTACTTCAAAGGGAAAACTCAATCCATTACAAGAGAGTAGAGGGGGAGAAGATCCAACTATAATAGCAAAGCTTGCGATACATCAAGATCGTGCCAAATTGTGACACCCATGTTTTTATTTGGATTTTTCAAAAGATTTTTATTTGACTTGAGGGAGGTGATTTAAATTTTTCTTCAAGAGAACTCTCCCTCTCAAATATTTTTTTATGGAAAAAAGTTTTATTTGGATTCACCCAAGATCTGTCTTTGGTCTTAGAGGTTCTTGCTTTTCATTAGGACTCAAGACAAAATACTTTTTCACTTGGGAAATGCCTTTTGAAAATCTCTTTGAAATTTGCACTATGGCTTTTGGAATAACCCTTTGCCACTTTCAACAATTCCTCCTTACCATGGCCTTAGTGCAAATCCTCTCTCCTAACCCTTCCCTCACCTTTGGATCATGATTTGCATCAAATCCAGCAAGTTGACCCTCCCCATGTGAATATTTCCATTTAAATCTTATTCAAACAAATTTCTGCCTTCTCTTCTAGTACTTGGAGATTTACAAAGGAGCTACACTTTCTGCTTTGATTTTTGCCCCCAAACCTTTTTCCCCTCCTAGTCCTTTGAACCCTCAACCAAGATCCATGAAGATCCACTGGTCTTCAGTTCAAAATTTTCAAACTACACCTGCTGCAAGTTTGGACCAGATTTGTCAAATTTGGTGAAATTCATTCAAAACCTTCTCCCAAAATTCCAAGTAAAATCAGGCAGCCTCTGGGTGCATTGATTGGTCACCTCACCAAGTTACAGCTCCAGAAAAATTCATCTCATTGCAAAATCTTTCTGTCGAACACCTGCAGTGCATGGTCAATGTCAAGTTCAGAAAATTCAGAGATTCAGTCAGTGGCCTGCTGTCGTTTTCTTCAGAGAAGGACGTCGATCTCGCCAGTGCCACTGTGTCGCCTTGCTCCTAGTCCCCTCCCTCTTGTTCCTGCACCGCACGAACGCCTGGCACCTTGCGGGCGTTGGCGACGAGTAGCAGAAGGTGCGCCGCCCCGTGACCGACGCCGGCGGCGGCTTTGCGGACGCCAGCGGGAGACACGGCACCGACGACGCCACCCAGCGCCGCCCAAACCACCGGAGCTCGCCGCGTGGCCTTCCACTCCCCCGAACGCGCTGCCACCCTCGTCGTGAACCGCAGGGTGCGGAGCGCGCTCTCTGCCGCCATCGAGCCCGTGCGGTCACCTCACCGTGGACCGACGCCATTACGCCAAGACCAACTCCGTTTAGCTGTGAAACGACTCCAGTAACCTCCACTGATGCTGCCTGGCCACTCAAACCTCCTGCCAATCCACTGCTCCACCGTAATCGCTCGCCGGAGATTCCCCGTTCACGGCCACTCCGTCGATCCGCCTATAAATAGAGGCCCCGAGCTTCAACTCGAGCACCCACCATCCCTGCACTCCCCCTAGAGCACGCCTAGCCACTGGAAGAGCCCCAAGGAGGTCTCCTTCCTCGACTCCGGCCGCCGCGACCCGCCACGGGATCCAGCTTGATTCGCCCCCGTGTGTGCTCCTCCGCCTCCCTTCTCTTGCCAGTAGCTTCACCATGCATCCCTCTTGCTGACCCACGCTTCAATTCGAAGTTTGCAGCCCTCCACCGGAGTTCCCCATCCTCACCCGAGCCGCCGTCCGCCGGAGATAGTGTCGCCGTCGACGTGGTGCTCCCCGTTGGTCGAGCCCACCACCCACCGACGCGGAAGAAGACGCTGAAGCTCTTGGTACCCTCTGATCCTCCTAACTCGCCGTGGTTCGACGCCGGCGTCCAGCGCAGTCTTCGGGCGCCGGCGAGCTTTTCAAACCTGACATGTGGACCCCGCGTGTCAGCCTCTGTTTTATTCCACCTCGAACCGTTTTCTGTTGGCGCCTTCGGGCAAAATACGCTTTCCCTCTTAGCTAGCGCATTTCTTTCCGAAGCGTTTTCTGTTTTCTCAGTTAAAACCCTGGAACTTTTCTGTTTCATTACAGATAAGTCCCTGGAAGGAAACCTTTATAACTTTTTAATAAAAATGAATTTTTGAGTGATTCTTTTTCTAACAATCTTCAAATTTTGTCTAGTTTTTTATGGGATTTATTTGAAAAATATTTGGGGAAGTTTCTGTGTACCCATTGGTTTTCACGTTAGTACCCGTTTCGTGATTGCCGTAGGTTCCGGAAGAGGTGAAGGAGCCGCGAACTTCGCCGAGCTAGACTCCGACTTCTCCGAACCAGGCAAGCATGTTTTGAACATTTGATATGACAGGTGTTTTGCATGTTTGCGTGAAAGTTTGTGCGTGACATATGAGTGTCGGTAAATACCTCGTTGCTTGTAAGGCAACTACCCGCATGTTCCAAAGTTGCGATGATCTCTGATGAGAGATGGCCTAATCATGTGGTGACATGAAGGGCAGCAAGGTGGTACTGTTGTAGCATACCAGCCTTGCGTCATCCAACTTTCTCCGACGTTAACATGGACGGAGTCATGTTATCGTTCTTTTTCCCGCATGTTCCATAGTTGCGATGATCTCTGATGAGAGATGGCCTAATCATGTGGTGACATGAAGGGCAGCAAGGTGGTACTGTTGTAGCATACCAGCCTTGCGTCATCCGTCTATTTCTGACGTTAACGTGGACGGACTCACGTTATCGTCCTTTCCCCCTTCCGTGCTACCACATGTTTCATTTGCCTGGATGCGGTTTAGTAAGTTGGTAACCTCTTTCCGTGTACACACCAAACAGAGAGGCCGGGATGATGGTACCTTGGCCCAGGATTAAAGACTGTCATCCGGTTAGGGGGCATGGGTGTTTCCGGTTGGGACCGAGAGGGGGGGCACCCCCTTAGAGCGCGCGTATAGAAATTTGATCCCATGCTACGCGAGGTTGTAGCCTCCCCGTCTCAAGGTTTTTCTTGAACGTTGCCGAGGGTGATCCCTGGCTTCGGAAGGTTGAATTGGGTGTGTACTGGTTAGACGTGTTTCTTCCAAAACACCGTAGACGGAACTAGTCCCCGTGACTACTGAAATCCGTTGGCTGTGGTTAAGTACAAACTCTGCAGAGTCAATTCCTTCCAAATCATCGTATCCATGATCTAGTAGTGTAATCGTTTTTATCCATATCTATCCGCGTGGAAAACTTGTCCCCGGTGAACAAGCTCAAGTGGAAAAATCCAGATTTATTGTTATTCCTGTGGATGGACTAACTTTATATTTGTCTCATGCTTGTGGTTAATTTATGTTCCCGAACTATTATATTATTGAGCTGTAATATAAGCCCTTTATGTGATGTCGCTCAGACGTCCGACTATGGCATGCACTGCCTTTGTTTTCTGTTATAAGCCCTTTATGTGGTGTCGCCTCGACGCCCGACTGTGGCATTATTATTCCGCATTTTCCGCTCGAGGAGTCTTTCAGACACTCGTTTGGCTCCAGCATTATTATTCTGTATTTTCCGCTCGAGGAGTCTTTCAGACACTCGTTTGGCACCATCATTATTATTCTGTATTTTCCTCTCGAGGAGTCATTCAGACCCTCGTTTGGCACCAGCATTATTATTCTGTTTTTTCCTCTCGAGGAGTCATTCAGACCCTCGTTTGGCACCAGCATTATTATTCTGTATTTTCCTCTCGAGGAGTCATTCAGACCCTCGTTTGGCACCAGTATTACTATTCTGCAGTTTCCGCTCGAGGCGTCATTCAGACCCTCGCTTGGCACCCAGTATTTATTATCTCTATGTCTGATCGCACTGGTTAACTTGTTCGTGTGCTTCATGTTTACATTTGTTATATCTTATGTCCGAACTGTCTTGCGAGTACTTTCATAGTACTCACCTGGCTTGTTGATTTGGCCAGATATTGACGAAGGCGATCTCTTGGATGAAGAGTTTGATAGCGCGTCCGACGCCTAGAGGAGTCCCAGTCAGTCCTGCGCGATCCCGGATATTGGTCACTTGTTTTGTATACGCTTCCGCCACCCGCAATAAGTCTTCTCGAGCCTCACTCCGACGCTCGAAGAGCTGTAGTCTTCTGGAATCATATCACTCGCTTCGCGGTGATTTTTCCACCACCGTTATTATCGTGAGTTAGTAGGTTGCCACCCTATCCGCCGTCTTGTTTTATCGGCGTGCATGTAATAAATTGTTGGGCGGTCTCCGCTCAACTTTGTATTATATTCAGTACTCCTGGTATTTTTCTTCTGTGACCAAGATATTGTCTACCAGTGACAAGGAATTCTTCCTCGCTGGTCCGTAAAAGGGATTGGTCTCTCAATAATTATTTTATTAAAAAACCGGTCGTGACAAGCTTGGTATCAGAGCCAGGCTGACTGTAGGAAGCCACTAGGTGCGATCGCTAATCGGTTATTAGCGTTTTTGTGCTTTTTCAGCATTTTGCAATTGTAGCTATTTTCTGTTGGTCATCATAAATTTATGACATGACTACTCAGAATTTTTGCCTACTTTTGTAGATGGCTGGCAGCAGCTGTGAGAATCGAGTGTTCACCAACGTGCCCGAGGGGTTTGTCAAGCTCCTCGTCTCCATCACCAAGCTCGCGATCGGGCCAGCAGCTCGCCCGGAGTTCACACTCTATCAGCACAAGCTCAGTGACGACGTGTCTATGCACCAAGCTGTGGTGCAGTTCAAGGGAGGACGTCTGCTGCTCGCCACTTCCGTTTTGTGGGAAGGGCCATGCCTACGGAGAGGCATGCCATGCAGATGGCTGCCCGTGAGGCGATAGCTCGCCTTCGGGACATCCTTCCTACGATGAAGACTCGTCGCTACCGCTACCTCCCATGCCATGTGCCATACACCAGCCACTATGCGTTCGCCTGCCATCGGGGAGAACGAGATGAAGCCATCGAGATGGTTGTGGAGTATCTCAAGGCTCTGGAGGAGTCTTTCGACAACCTCGTAGATGATCTTGTGGCTGCCCGCATGGACTTAGTCCGGGGCGGTCCTGCCAGCAGGAAGGAGCTTCTCCACACGGCGCCGCCTCTGACATTCGTCTCGTCTTCAGCCTCTTATGCACCGGCCATTTTGGCCACTGCTCACCGTCTGCCTGCCACTGAGGAGTTCGACCGAGTCATCGCTCCTACTCCAGTCAGAGCCGCACCGCCTGCCGTACCCGCTCTACCACCAGTCGCCCCCGCACCATCACTGCAGCGCAGCGTCACGCGCCAGGAGCCAGCTAGAGAGGAGGTGGAGGTTGATTCTCCTGGACCGCTGAGCCTTGCCATTGGCAAGGGGAAGGATATCTTCACCATCTCCGACTGAGAGCACCGAGTAGCCGCGTGTTATGCTTGCTTGTATGATGTGTTGTTTTATCTGTACGCTAGTTTGTATTGGTGTGTTTGCTGCCTTCCGGAGTAGTACGCTAGTTTTAATAACATGTCAGGATTGTGTACGCACATCCTGAGTGCTGTATCGCGTGTTTGCTTTTCGCATGTAAGATTTATGTTAAGCACTTCTTCTCCATGAAAAATCATTTGTGTTTCTTTGAAAACCTTGAAGCCTTTTTAATTGTTGCCTTTGCAAGATTTTTCTTGTGCTACACAGTTTTTCTCATGGGTTTTGCAAATAATACCCCAGACTGGAAAAATGTCTCGCCCGTGGACTCGCTCTATGCCCAATCAGCCAGAAGAGGTTTACGGGACACAGACCAGCAACAATTTCACTCAGGGTCAGTCCAGTCATCAAGACAGCGAAGCAGCACTGTCTCAAGTGTGCCGTCTCTTCGAGCAAAGTCAGCAACAGCACCAAGAGATGATGAATCATGTCATCAATATGGGAAACCACCGTGAACCCTATCAACCACATTCCAAGTTATCTGAGTTACAGAAGACTCGCCCCTAAACTTTTGCTCACACCGATAGACCGCTGGAAGCCGATGATTGGCTTCGTGAGATTGAAAGGAAACTGATTATTGCTCAGTGCTCAGATCATGAGAAGGTGCTTTATGCACCACACTACCTTACTGGAGCAGCCGCAACATGGTGGGAAAACTTCCTACACATGCATCCCAGGGAACACATCATCACCTGGGAAGAGTTCAAGGAAGGCTTCCGTGGGGCACACATCCCCAGGAGCATCCTAAAGATCAAGAAGAGAGAGTTTGATGACCTGAAGCAGAGAGGCATGTCAGTGACAGAATACAATGGTCAGTTTACCCAGCTGTCTCGTTATGCCTACGACGAGCACATGACAGAAAGCAAGAAGATGGAAAAATTCCTGGACGGCCTGGCACCAGCACTAAGATGCCAACTGATTGTACACACCTTTTCCGGATTTTAAGACACTGGTGGACAAGGCCATCACCTTGGAGAATGAACGCCGTAGTCTGGAAGATATCCGCAAGCGAAAGAGGGACAAGACGACTCTTGCTCGCAACAACCGAGGCAAGACTAAGGTCCCAAGGACAGACGCAAGGAGATCCACGACTACTGAGCCAAGGCCCGTCGGACAATTTCATGCCAGGGATAAGGAGTACACATACCGTCCAGGGGTCACCTGCTATGCCTGTGGTCAACAAGGGCATTATGCTAAACAGTGCCCGAAGCCAAGAGACTCGGCACCCAAGCCGAACAATGGTGGAAACAATCCCGCCCCCAAGCGCAACAACTTCAACCCCAACAACAACCACAGGAAGGGTCACCTGAACCATGTGACCAGGGAAGAAGCGCAGAATGCCCCAGACATCGTGCTCGGTACGTTCCCTGTCAACACAGTACCTGCCACGGTTTTGTTTGATTCTGGAGCTTCCCATTCGTTCGTTTCGAAGAGTTTTGTTTCGCAACATGGTTTTCCGATACTCCCCATGGAAAAATCTATGATCATCAAGTCCCCCGGAAATAAGCAAATCGCTCAGGGTTACTGCCAAGGAGTGGTCATTGAGTTCGAAGGACTACAATTCCACGCGAATCTCATCGTGTTGGAAAGTAAAGGACTGGATGTCATTTTAGGGATGGACTGGTTGACCACCAACAAAGGATTCATTGACTGTTTCAATCGGACAGTGATTCTCACTCTCCATCACGGCAAGACAATAAGAGTTTCCGCTCAAGAAAGGCCACGATCACAGAAACCAAAACTGAACAAAATGGACATTGCAGAACTGAGAAAAGTTCCAGTGGTATGCGAGTTTCCTGATGTGTTCCCTGAAGAACTACCAGGCATGCCACCAGACCGAGAGATAGAATTCAGCATTGAACTAGCACCTGGCACCGCTCCCATCTATAAGAAGCCGTATAGAATGGCACCCTCAGAATTGGTGGAGTTGAAGAAGCAGATAAAGGAGTTGTTGGACAAAGGATTTATTCGAGCCAGCTCCTCACCATGGGGTTCGCCAGTGTTGTTCGCCAAGAAGAAGGATGGGACACTGAGACTGTGTATAGACTATCGAGCCCTCAATATGGTCACCATCAAAAACAAATATCCGATGCCACGGATAAATGATTTGTTTGACCAGCTCGCACAAGCCAAGGTATTCTCAAAGATTGATTTGAGATCGGGATACCATCAACTGAAGGTACGGACGGAAGATATTCCCAAGACAGCTTTCACTTCCAGATATGGGTTATACGAGTACACAGTGATGCCTTTTGGACTAACGAACGCCCCCGCATATTTCGTCCACCTCATGAACAAAGTGTTCATGAAATTCATGGACAAATTTGTGGTGGTATTCATTGACGATATTCTGGTTTACTCAAGGACACCAGAAGAGCATGCTGAGCACCTCAGAATTGTTTTGGGAGAATTGAGAAAACATCAGTTGTACGCCAAATTTAGCAAGTGCGAATTTTGGCTAAGACAAGTTGGTTTCTTGGGTCATATACTGAACCAAGAAGGCGTGGCCGTGGGCCCAGAAAAAGGTCAAGGCCATACTGGACTGGAAGCCACCCGCCAACGTTACAGATGTGCGGAGTTTCCTAGGGATGGCCGGATATTACAGAAGATTTATTGAAGGGTTCTCCACTTTGGCGAAACCTATAACCCAGTTACTCAAGAAGGACAAAAAGTTTGTATGGACGGAAGCATGCGAGGAAAGCTTCCAAGAACTCAAGAAGAAGCTGACAACCGCACCGGTCTTAACTATGCCAGACATACACAAAAGTTTTGAAGTGTATTGTGACGCGTCCCGAAAAGGTCTCGGATGCGTACTAATGCAGGATGGCAAAGTTGTCGCATATGCCTCCAGGCAGCTGCGGAAACATGAGGAAAATTAGCCAACACATGACTTGGAGCTAGCAGCAGTCATACATGCACTCAAGGAGTGGAGGCACTTTCTGTTGGGAAATCGCTGTGAAATATATACGGACCATAAGAGCCTCAAATATATTTTCACACAGCCAGAGCTGAATTTACGCCAATGACGCTGGTTGGAACTAGTCAAAGACTATGACGTCGGTATTCACTACCACCCAGGGAAAGAAAATGTAGTGGCCGATGCCCTTAGTCGAAACCCCAGCCCGGACAGTGACGGTCAGCAAAATTTGAGGCCTGAGTTTCAGCGAGAGTTCGCTAGGCTCAACATGATGTTAGTCTCCGAGGGCACCGTATCGAACCTGGAGATACAACCCACCCTGGTGGAACAAATTAAGAAGGCTCAACAGGGACATCCCAGCATCGAAGGTATAAAGAAGAAAATGAATCTTAGTAAGACTTCAGAGTTCGTCACCGACAGTGAAGGAACATTATGGTACCGAGACAGACTTTGCGTACCTAACATTGAGGAACTCAAGCAACAGATCTTGACGGAAAGCCACACCGCTCCATACTCGATCCATCCTGGAGGAACCAAAATGTACAAGGACATTCAGGAAAGATTTTGGTGGCACGGTATGAAAAGAGATATAGCCACATTTATTGCTTGTTGCGATTCATGTCAGCGCATCAAGGCCGAGCACCAAAAGCCAGCAGGGCTACTCCAGCCAAACAGGATACCGGAGTGGAAATGGGATGAAATAGGAATGGATTTCATCGTCGTGCTACCCCGATCACAACGTGGGAATGACGCCATATGGGTCATCACAGACCGACTAACCAAGGTTGCTCATTTCATTCCCGTGAAGACTACCTACTCCACACAAAGACTGGCAAAACTTTATCTCTCCCGTATAGTTTGCTTGCACGGAGTCCCAAAGACTATAATATCAGACCGAGGCACCCAATTCGTCTCCAAATTTTGGGATCACCTACAACAAGCTCTGGGCACGCAACTAGCTTTCAGTACAGCATACCACCCTCAGACTGATGGACAAACGGAACGTGTAAACCAAATCTAGAGGATATGCTAAGAGCCTGTGTGCTCACCTATGGATCCAGTTGGGAAGAGAGTTTACCGTATGCCGAATTTGCTTACAACAACAGTTACCAAGCCAGCTTGCAAATGGCACCCTTTGAAGCATTGTACGGACGGAGGTGTCGTACCCCACTGAATTGGTCAGAAACAAGTGACAGCCGTATCTTCGGCCCAGACATGCTTAAAGAGGCCGAGGAGAAGGTTAAGCAGATCAGGGATAGACTCAAGACAGCGCAGAGCCGACAAAAGAGCTACTATGATCAGAAGCATCGTGAGGTCAGCTTTGAACCCGGTGATTCCGTATACCTCCGAGTATCTCCTATGAGGGATCTGCAACGGTTCAAAATAAAGGGGAAGCTAGCCCCAAGATTTATTGGACCATTTTGTGTAAAGGCACGAAGAGGCATGGTGGCCTACCAACTAGACCTGCCCAAGGAGCTGTCAGACGTCCATGACGTATTCCACGTCTCACAATTGAGAAAATGTGTGAGTAACCCGGAGAAGCATGTACCTCATGAGAACATTGATATGCAACCAGATCTCACCTACAGAGAAAGGCTAGTAAAGATTTTAGAAGAGTCTGAATGGAGGACCCGTCAAAAAACAACAAAATTTTTTAGGGTTCAGTGGAGCAACCATACTGAGGATGAAGCTACATGGGAAAGGGAAGATTTCCTCCGGGCAGAGTATCCATATCTATTTGAGGATCAGCAGAAATCTCGAGGACGAGATTTTTCCTAAGCGGGTAGGTGTTGTGACACCCAAGTTTTTATTTGGATTTTTCAAAAGATTTTTATTTGACTTGAGGGAGGTGATTTAAATTTTTCTTCAAGAGAACTCTCCCTCTCAAATATTTTTTTTATGGCAAAAAGTTTTATTTGGATTTACCCAAGATCTGTCTTTGGTCTTGGAGGTTCTTGCTTTTCATTAGGACTCAAGACAAAATACTTTTTCACTTGGGAAATGCCTTTTGAAAATCTCTTTGAAATTTGCACTATGACTTTTGGAATAACCCTTTGCCACTTTCAACAATTCCTTCTTGCCATGGCCTTAGTGCAAATCCTCTCTCCTAACCCTTCCCTCACCTTTGGATCATGATTTGCATCAAATCCAGCAAGTTGACCCTCCCCATGTGAATATTTCCATTTAAATCTTATTCAAACAAATTTCTGCCTTCTCTTCTAGCACTTGAAGATTTACAAAGGAGCTACACTTTCTGCTTTGATTTTTGCCCCCAAACCTTTTTCCCCTCCTAGTCCTTTGAACCCTCAACCAAGATCCATGCTGCAAGTTTGGACCAGATTTGTCAAATTTGGTGAAATTCATTCAAAACCTTCTCCAAAAATTCCAAGTAAAATCAGGCAGCCTCTGGGTGCATTGAGTGGTCACCTCACCAAGTTACAGCTCCAGAAAAATTCATCTAATTGAAAAATCTTTCTGTCGAACACCTGAAGTGCATGGTCAATGTGAAGTTCAGAAAATTCAGAGATTCAGTCAGTGGCCTGCTGTCGTTTTCTTCAGGGAAGGACGTCGATCTCGCCAGTGCCACTGTGTCGCCTTGCTCCTCGTCCCCTCCCTCTTGTTCCTGCACCGCACGAACGCCTGGCACCTTGCGGGCGTTGGCGACGAGCAGCAGAAGGTGCGCCGCCCCGTGACCGACGCCGGCGGCGGCTTTGCGGATGCCAGCGGGAGACACGGCACCGACGACGCCACCCAGCGCCGCCCAAACAACCAGAGCTCGCCGCGTGGCCTTCTACTCCCCCGAACGCGCTGCCACCCTCGTCGTGAACCGCAGGGCGCGGAGCGTGCTCTCTGCCGCCGTCGAGCCCGTGCGGTCACCTCACCGTGGACCGACGCCATTACGCCAAGACCAACTCCGTTTAGCTGTGAAACGACTCCAGTAACCTCCACTGATGCTGCCTGGCTACTCAAACCTCCTGCCAATCCACTGCTCCGCCGTAATCGCTCGCCGGAGATTCCCCGTTCACGGCCACCCCGTCGATCCGCCTATAAATAGAGGCCCCGAGCTTCAACTCGAGCACCCACCATCCCTGCACTCCCCCTAGAGCACGCCTAGCCACTGGAAGAGCCCCAAGGAGGTCTCCTTCCTCGACTCCGGCCGCCGCGACCCGCCACGGGATCCAGCTCGATTCGCCCCCGTGTGTGCTCCTCCGCCTCCCTTCTCTTGCCAGTAGCTTCACCATGCATCCCTCTTGCTGACCCACGCTTCAATTCGAAGTTTGCAGCCCTCCACCGGAGTTCCCCATCCTCACCCGAGCCGCCGTCCGCCGGAGATAGTGTCGCCGTCGACGTGGTGCTCCCCGTTGGTCGAGTCCACCACCCACCGACGCGGAAGAAGGCACTGAAGCTCTTGGTACCCTCCGATCCTCCTAACTCGCCGTGGTTCGACGCCGGCGTCCACCGCAGTCTTCGGGTGCCGGCGAGCTTTTCAAACCTGACATGTGGACCCCGCGTGTCAGCCTCTGTTTTATTCCACCTCGAACCGTTTTCTGTTGGCGCCTTCAGGCAAAATACGCTTTCCCTCTTAGCTAGCGCATTTCTTTCCGAAGTGTTTTCTGTTTTCTCAGTTAAAACCCTGGAAATTTTCTGTTTCATTACAGATAAGTCCCTGGAAGGAAACCTTTATAACTTTTTAATAAAAAGGAATTTTTGAGTGATTCTTTTTCTGACAATCTTCAAATTTTGTCTAGTTTTTTATGGGATTTATTTGAAAAATATTTGGAGAAGTTTCTGTGTACCCATTGGTTTTCACGTTAGTACCCGTTTCGTGATTGCCGTAGGTTCCGGAAGAGGTGAAGGAGCCACGAACTTCGCCGAGCTAGACTCCGACTTCTCCGAACCAGGCAAGCATGTTTTGAACATTTGATATGACAGGTGTTTTGCATGTTTGCGTGAAAGTTTGTGCGTGACATATGAGTGTCGGTAAATACCTCGTTGCTTGTAAGGCAACTACCCGCATGTTCCAAAGTTGCGATGATCTCTGATGAGAGATGGCCTAATCATGTGGTGACATGAAGGGTAGCAAGGTGGTACTGTTGTAGCATACCAGCCTTGCGTCATCCAACTTTCTCCGACGTTAACATGGACGGAGTCATGTTATCGTTCTTTTTCCCGCATGTTCCATAGTTGCGATGATCTCTGATGAGAGATGGCCTAATCATGTGGTGACATGAAGGGCAGCAAGGTGGTACTGTTGTAGCATACCAGCCTTGCGTCATCCGACTATTTCTGACGTTAACGTGGACGGAGTCATGTTATCGTCCTTTCCCCCTTCCGTGCTACCACATGTTTCATTTGCCAGGATGCGGTTTAGTAAGTTGGTAACCTCTTTCCGTGTACACACCAAACAGAGAGGCCGGGATGATGGTACCTTGGCCCGGGATTAAAGCCAGTCATCCGGTCAGGGGGCATGGGTGTTTCCGGTTGGGACCGAGAGGGGGGGCACCCCCTTAGAGCGCGCGTATAGAAATTTGATCCCATGCTACGCGAGGTTGTAGCCTCCCCGTCTCAAGGTTTTTCTTGAACGTTGCCGAGGGTGATCCCTGGCTTCGGAAGGTTGAATTGGGTGTGTACTGGTTAGACGTGTTTCTTCCAAAACACCGTAGACGGAACTAGTCCCCGTGACTACTGAAATCCGTTGGCTGTGGTTAAGTACAAACTCTGCAGAGTCAATTCCTTCCAAATCATCGTATCCATGATCTAGTAGTGTAATCGTTTTTATCCATATCTATCCGCGTGGAAAACTTGTCCCCGGTGAACAAGCTCAAGTGGAAAAATCCAGATCTATTGTTATTCCTGTGGATGGACTAACTTTATATTTGTCTCGTGCTTGTGGTTAATTTATGTTCCCGAACTATTATATTATTGAGCTGTAATATAAGCCCTTTATGTGATGTCACTCAGACGTCCGACTGTGGCATGCACTACCTTTGTTTTCTGTTATAAGCCCTTTATGTGGTGTCGCCTCGACGCCCGACTGTGGCATTATTATTCCGCATTTTCCGCTCGAGGAGTCTTTCAGACACTCGTTTGGCACCAGCATTATTATTCTGTATTTTCCGCTCGAGGAGTCTTTCAGACACTCGTTTGGCACCAGCATTATTATTCTGTATTTTCCTCTCGAGGAGTCATTCAGACCCTCGTTTGGCACCAGCATTATTATTCTGTTTTTTCCTCTCGAGGAGTCATTCAGACCCTCATTTGGCACCAGCATTATTATTCTGTATTTTCCTCTCGAGGAGTCATTTAGACCCTCGTTTGGCACCAGTATTACTATTCTGCAATTTCCGCTCGAGGCGTCATTCAGACCCTCGCTTGGCACCCAGTATTTATTATCTCTATGTCTGATCGCACTGGTTAACTTGTTCGTGTGCTTCATGTTTACATTTGTTATATCTTATGTCCGAACTGTCTTGCGAGTACTTTCATAGTACTCACCTGGCTTGTTGATTTGGCCAGATGTTGACGAAGGCGATCTCTTGGATGAAGAGTTTGATAGCGCGTCCGACGCCTAGAGGAGTCCCAGTCAGTCCTGCGCGATCCCGGATATTGGTCACTTGTTTTGTATACGCTTCCGCCACCCGCAATAAGTCTTCTCGAGCCTCACTCCGACGCTCGAAGAGCTGTAGTCTTCTGGAATCATATCACTCGCTTCGCGGTGATTTTTCCACCACCGTTATTATCGTGAGTTAGTAGGTTGCCACCCTATCCGCCGTCTTGTTTTATCGGCGTGCATGTAATAAATTGTTGGGCAGTCTCCGCTCAACTTTGTATTATATTCAGTACTCCTGGTATTTTTCTTCTGTGACCAAGATATTGTCTACCAGTGAGAAGGAATTCTTCCTCGCTGGTCCGTAAAAGGGATTGGTCTCTCAATAATTATTTTATTGAAAAACCGGTCGTGACACAAATCAAGAACACGAGAGAGAGAGATCTAACACATAGCTACTAGTACATACCCTCAGCACCGAGGGTGAACTACTCCCTCCTCGTCATGGAGAGCGCCAGGATGATGAAGATGGCCACCGGTGAGGGTTCCCCCCTCCGGCAGGGTGCCGGAACAGGGTCCCGATTGGTTTTTGGTGGCTACAGAGGCTTGCGGCGGCGGAACTCCCGATCTATTCTGTTCCCCGAAGTTTTTAGGGTATATTGGTATATATAGGTGAAAGAAGTACGTCAGGGGAGCCACGAGGGGCCCACGAGGGTGGAGGGCGCGCCCAGGGGGTGGGCCCGCCCCCCTGCCTCGTGCCTTCCTCGTTGCTTTCTTGACGTGGACGTCAAGTCTCCCAGGTTGCTTTCCTTCCAAAAATAACTTCTCCAGAAGGTTTCATTCCATTTTGACTCCGTTTGATATTCCTTTTCTTTGAAACACTGAAACAAGGGAAAAAACAGGAACTGGCACTGGGCTCTGGGTCAATAGGTTAGTCCCAAAAATAATATAAAAGTGCATAATAAAGCCCATAAACATCCAAAATAGATAATATAATAGCATGGAATAATAAAAAATTATAGATACGTTGCAGACGTATCAGCATCCCCAAGCTTAATTCCTGCTCGTCCTTGAGTAGGTAAATGATAAAAATAGAATTTTTGATGTGGAATGCTACTTGGCATAATTTCAATGTAATTCTTCTTAATTGTGGTATGAATATTCAGATCTGAAAGATTCAAGACAAAAGCGTGAGCGTGAGCCATGGACATAGCACTATATGTGGAATAGAATGGTGGTTGTGGAGAAGACAAAAAAGGAGAAGATAGTCTCACATCAACTAGGCATATCAACGGGCTATGAATATGCCCATCAATAGATATCAATGTGAGTGAGTAGGGATTGCCATGGAACGGATGCACTAGAGCTATAAGTATATGAAAGCTCAACAAAAGAAACTAAGTGAGTGCGCATCCAACTCGCTTGCTCACGAAGACCTAGGGCATTTCGAGGAAGCCCATCATTGGAATATACAAGCCAAGTTCTATAATGAAAAATTCCCACTAGTATATGAAAGTGATATCATAGGAGACTCTCTATCATGAAGACCATGGTGCTACTTTGAAGCACAAGTGTGGTAAGAGGATAGTAGCATTGTCCCTTCTCTCTTTTTCTCTCATAATTTTTTTATTTGGGCCTTTTCCCCTTTTTTTATGGCCTCTTTTTTTTCGTCCAGAGTCTCATCCCGACTTGTGGGGGAATCATAGTCTCCATCATCCTTTCCTCACTTGGGACAATGCTCTAAAAATGATGATCATCACACTTTTATTTTCTTACAACTCAACAGTTACAACTCAAAACTTAGAACTAAATATGACTCTATGTCAAAGCCTCCGGCGGTGTACCGGGATATGCAATGAATCAAGAGTGAGATGTATGAAGGAATTATGAATGGTGGCCTTGCCACAAATACGATGTCAACTACATGATCATGCAAAGCAATATGACAATGATGGAGCGTGTCATAGTAAATGGAACGGTGGTAAGTTGCATGGAAATATATCTCGGAACTATGGAAATGCCATGACAGGTAGGTATGGTGGCTGTTTTGAGGAAGGTTTATGGTGGGTGTATGATACCGGTGAAAAGTGCGCAATATTAGAGAGGCTAGCAATGGTGGAAGTAAGAAAGTGCGTATAATCCATGGACTCAACATTAGTCATAAAGAACTCATATACTTATTGCAAAAATCTACAAGTTATCAAGGAAAAGTATTACGCGCATGCTCCTAGGGGGATAGATTGGTAGGAAAAGACCATCGCTCGTCCCCGACCGCCACTCATAAGGAAGACAATCAATAAATAAATTATGCTCCGACTTCATCACATAACGGTTCACCATACGTGCATGCTACGGGAATCACAAACTTTAACACAAGTATCTCTCAAATTCACAACTACTCAACTAGCATAACTCTAATATCACCATCTTTATATCTCAAAACAATTATCAAGCATCAAACTTTTCTTAGTATTCAACACACTCATAAGAAAGTTTTTACCAATCTTGAATAACTAGCATATTAGGATTATTTAAGCAAATTACCATGCTATTTAAGACTCTCAAAATAGTCTAAGTGAAGCATGAGAGATCAATAGTTTCTATAAAACAGATCCACCACTGTGCTCTAAAAGATATAAGTGAAGTACTAGAGCAAAACTATATAACTACTCCGAAAGATATAAGTGAGATCAATGAGTAGTTGAATAATTATGCAACTATGTGAAGACTCTCTAAAATTTAAGAATTTCAGATCTTGGCATTTTATTCAAACAGCAAGCAAGGCTAAAGAAAATAAAATGATGCTCCAAGCAAAACACATATCATGTGGTGAATAAAAATATAGCTCCAAGTAAAGTTACCGATGAATGAAGACGAAAGAGGAGATGGCTTCCGGGGCATCCCCAAGCTTAGGCTCTTGGTTATCCTTGAATATTACCTTGGGGTGCCTTGGGCATCCCCAAGCTTAGGCTCTTGCCACTCTGATTCCATAGTCCATCGAATCTTTCCCCAAAACTTGAAAACTTCACAACACAAAACTTAACAGAAAACTCGTAAGCTCCGTTAGCGAAAGAAAACAAAACACCACTTCAAGGTACTGTAATGAACTCATTCTTTATTTATATTGGTGTTAAACCTACTGTATTCCAACTTCTCTATGGTTTGTAAACTATTTTACTAGCCATAGATTCATCAAAATAAGCAATCAACACACGAAAAACAGAATCTGTCAAAAACAGAACAGTCTGTAGTAATCTGTAACTAACACAAACTTCTGCAACTCGAAAAATTCTACAAAAATAGGAAGACCTAGACAATTTTTTTATTGATCTGCTGCAATTGGAATCAGTATTTTATCACGTTCTGGTGATTTTAAACAATTGTTTTCGTGAACAGAAAGTTTCTGGAATTTTCAGCAAGATCAAATAACTATCATCCAAGAAGATCCTATAGGTCTTACTTGGCACAAACACTAATTAAAACATAAAACCACATCTAAACAGAGGCTAGATGGGTTATTTATTCCTAAACATAACCAAAAAGCAAGAAACTAAAATAAAATTGGGGTGCCTCCCAACAAGCGCTAACGTTTAATGCCCCTAGCTAGGCATGATGATTTCAATGATGCTCGCATAAAAGATAAGAATTGAAACATAAAGAGAGCATCATGAAGAATATGACTAGCACATTTAAGTCTAACCCACTTCCTATGCATAGGGATTTTGTGAACAAACAAATTATTGGAGCAAGAATCATCTAGCATAGGAAGGAAAAACAAGCATAACTTCAAAACTATAAGCACATAGAGAGGAAACTTGATATTATTGCAATATGTAGAAGCATACGATCCTCTCTCATAATAATTTTCAGTAGCATCATGAATGAATTCAACAATATAACCAGCACCTAAAGCATTCTTTTCATGATCTACTTGCATAGAAATTTTTATTACTCTCCACATTAGCAAAATTCTTCTCATGAATAATAGTGGGAGCAAACTCAACAAAATAACTATCATGTGATTGAAAATTAAGATCAAGATGACAAGTTTCATGGTTATCATTATTCTTTATAGCATACGTGTCATCACAATAATCATCATAGATAGGAGGCATGCTTTCATCATAGTAAATTTGCTCATCAAAGCTTGGGGGACAAAAAATATCATCTTCATCACACATAGCTTCCCCAAGCTTGTGGCTTTGCATATCATTAGCATCATGGATATTCAAGGAATTCATACTAACAACATTGCAATCATGCTCATCATGCAAAGATTTAGTGCCAAACATTTTATAGACTTCTTCTTCTAGCACTTGAGCACAATTTTCCTTTTCATCATACTTACGAAAGATATTAAAAAGATGAAGCGTATGAGACAAACTCAATTCCATTTTTTGTAGTTTTCTTTTATAGACTAAACTAGTGATAAAACAAGAAACAAAAAGATTCAATTGCAAGATCTAAAGATATACCTTCAAGCACTCACCTCCCCGGCAACGGCGCCAGAAACTGCTTGATGTCTACTAGGCAACCTTCTTCTTGTAGACGTTGCTGGGCCTCCAAGTGCAGAGGTTTGTAGGACAGTAGCAAATTTCCCTCAAGTGGATGACCTAAGGTTTATCAATCCGTGGGAGGCGTAGGATGAAGATGGTCTCTCTCAAGCAACCCTGCAACCAAATAACAAAGAGTCTCATGTGTCCCCAACACACCCAATACAATGGTAAATTGTATAGGTGCACTAGTTCGGCGAAGAGATGGTGATACAAGTGCAATATGGATGGTAGATATAGGTTTTTGTAATCTGAAAATATAAAAACAGCAAGGTAACTAATGATAAAAGTGAGCACAAACGGTATTGCAATGCTAGGAAACAAGGCCTAGGGTTCATACTTTCACTAGTGCAAGTTCTCTCAACAATAATAACATAATTGGATCATATAACTATCCCTCAACATGCAACAAAGAGTCACTCCAAAGTCACTAATAGCGGAGAACAAACGAAGAGATTATAGTAGGGTACGAAACCACCTCAAAGTTATTCTTTCCAATCAATCCGTTGGGCTATTCCTATAAGTGTCACAAACATCCCTAGAGATTGTACTAGAATAACACCTTAAGACACACATCAACCAAAACCCTAATGTCACCTAGATACTCCAATGTCACCTCAAGTATCCGTGGGTATGATTATACGATATGAATCACACAATCTCAGATTCATCTATTCAACCAACACATAGAACCCCAAAGAGTGCCCCAAAGTTTCTACCGAAGAGTCAAGACGAAAACGTGTGCCAACCCCTATGCATAGGTTCATGGGCGGAACCCGCAAGTTGATCACCAAAACATACATCAAGTGAATCACATGATATCCCATTGTCACCACAGATACACACGGCAAGACATACATCAAGTGTTCTCAAATCATTAAAGACTCAATCCGATAAGATTACTTCAAAGGGAAAACTCAATCCATTACAAGAGAGTAGAGGGGGAGAAGCAACATAAGATCCAACTATAATAGCAAAGCTCGCGATACATCAAGATCGTGCCAAATCAAGAACACGAGAGAGAGAGAGATCAAACACATAGCTACTGGTACATACCCTCAGCCCCGAGGGTGAACTACTCCCTCCTCGTCATGGAGAGAGCCGGGATGATGAATATGGCCACCGGTGAGGGTTCCCCCCTCCGGCAGGGTGCCGGAACAGGGTCCCGATTGGTTTTTGGTGGCTACAGAGGCTTGCGGCGGCGGAACTCCCGATCTATTCTGTTCCCCGAAGTTTTTAGTGCATATTGGTATATATAGGTGAAAGAAGTACGTCAGGGGAGCCACGAGGGGCCCACGAGGGTGGAGGGCGCGCCCCCTGCCTCGTTTCTTCCTCGTTGCTTTCTTGACGTGGACTCCAAGTCTCCCGGGTTGCTTTCCTTCCAAAAATAACTTCTCCAGAAGGTTTCATTCTGTTTCGACTCCGTTTGATTTTTCTTTTCTTCGAAACACTGAAACAAGGGAAAAAACATGAACTGGCACTGGGCTCAGGGTCAATAGGTTAGTCCCAAAAATAATATAAAAGTGCATAATAAAGCCCATAAACATCCAAAACAGATAATATAATAGCATGGAACAATCAAAAATTGTAGATTCGTTGGAGACGTATCAATAAGCTCGTAGTATTATGCGCCTTTCCACCTCCTGTGTGCCACTGTGGCAGCCCCTTTCGACTATAAAAGGAGGCCCATGGCATACTAGAGAAGGATTCGACTTTTTGAAACCACGCATCCACCATAGCTAGTTCGAGAGCTCAAGAACTCTCTAAAATACAGCCACCAAAGCAGGACTAGGGTTTTACGCATCCTCGCGGCCCGAACCTGGGTAAACGATCCCTGTGCTGATTACTAATCCTGCTCTTCTCACAACCCCGCACCCCGGCAACCGTAGTAGGGATTCTTGTGATCCCATAGGTGTCGTTCCACACCGACATCTTTGGCGCACCAGGAAGGGGGCGCAATTGTGAGAATCTGGTCTAGTAGTTAGCCTAGCGTTTCTTCATCGCCATGGCTCCCAAGAAGAAGACGTCCACGGCGATCGGCTCATTGGGAGCCGAACGGCCCGTGCCAGTACGGGCGAGCAGCGGCCCGGTCGCGGACAGAACCCGAGCCGCGGTACGAGAGCACCAGCATCGCCCTGGCAGTCAGAGCCTGGCGAGCTGCGTCGTTCGCGCGCCAGAAGACGGGCCGCACGTCGCCAAATCCAAAGACGGGGCTGCCCCCCCTCCGCAGGCAGCGCGGGGCCCTCGAGGAGTGTCATTGTGCCACCCATGGGCGGCGCAGCAACCTCCAAGACGCCCACGTCGGCGACCCCTGCCCGCTCTTCCCATGGTGTGCGCGACGAGCAACGTCACCACGCCGGTGACCCTGGGCACCGCCGTGGGAAGAGCCATGTGCGTCGTCCACGGGACGAAGGAGTTTAGCATGCCCGCCGAAGTGCTGGCAAAAATGGCGCGCAGCCGCTGGGTCGTGACGGAGCTCCTTGTAACATGGTTAGGAGTCGAAGCGCGCCACGGTCCACGCAGCTGTCGCCGCCACCCACGCCAGCAGAAGCTTTGGCGCGCGCGCAGCTGCTCCTCGACTTCCCTCCTGCTGCGGAGAAGCTCGACGAGTGGAGGGCCACCATCCGGAGCCTCGTCGCCGTCGCCAACAAAGATGATCCGCGATCCGCGACCGGCGGGATCCTCCACCGAGCCGCCACATGCCAGCGCTAGGAGGGCCGGGGGTGTTGTGGTCACGGTGCACTCTCCTCCTCCTCGCCAGCCGCCACGGGCGTCGGCTCATCGTGACGACGCTTGTGATAACATCTCTATAGCGTAGTCTCACCCGCGGACCCACCGTGACCAGCGCCAAGTTCTTCGAGAACGAGCTCACGAAGATGCTCGAACCACTATCGAGCGCCGGCGTGATACACGCCACCAGTCGGACAAGTGGGCGGGACCCGCTACGGACCACCCAGCACTGGGGGACTCCGGCGGCGTACCTTACGAGGTGGGCTGCCCGGCCTTTACCCGCGAGCTGCGGCAGTTCCAGTGGCCATCCCACCGCACGTTCTAGCCCGACGTCGGTGAGAAGTACACCGGCAAGACCCATCCGTCCGAGTTCCTCAGCATCTACACCATCGCGATGCAGGCTGCCGGAGCTCATGACGACAAGGTGCTTGCCAATTACTTCCCGCTGGCACTGAAGCCCAATGTTATGTCTTGGTTAATGCACTTGCCGGTGGATTCCATTTCTTCTTGGTCGGATCTGTGCCATGAGTTTGTTGGCGCCTTCACAGGAGGCCACCAAGCTCATGGCCAGGCCAGTGATCTGCATATCATTCCCCAGAAGGAAGGGGAAACCCTGCGCAAGTACATCCAGAGATTCAGCCGGGTGCAGTACAACATCCCCGACGTTCATCCCGCTTCTGTGATCAGCGCGTTCCATCAGAACGTGCGCAGCCGCAAGATGCGCGAAGAGTTGGCGATGACCAAGGTTAAGGTATGTTGCCGAACTCTACGTTTTGGCCGATAGGTGCGCCTGGGCTGAAGAGGGAAGGAAGTACCCCGGCGAGGACGCCGGCGCGGAAACCGACTCTACTGACAAGGACACCGCCGCCCCGACGAAGAAGGGCCCGCGTCGCAACAAGAAACGCAAGGGCAAGGCCGTGCTTGCCGTTGAGGGGTCTGACGACACCAGCACTACCAAAAAGGTCAAGTCAGACGACCCCGGCAAGGAGATTGCCGGGTGCGTCGCCTGCCGAGCCTTAGCAGCTGCCGACAAGCCAGGGGGCTCCGGCAAGCAGTACTGCAAGATCCACCGCACCAAGGGCCACGACCTCCAGAACTGCCGGCAAGTCGAGCTGCTTGCTGAAAAGCAAAAGGCCGAGTATGAGAGGCGGGACAAGGAGAAGGGCCAGGATGGAGCCGAGGGATCCAGCAAGAAGCGTGGCGGCCAAGGAGGCCGCTCCGGCAAGGACAACCAGCAAGAAAGGCCCGCCCGGGGCCGTGAGAAGAAACAAAAAGACGATGATCATGACGAGGATGAGGAGTCTGGCGAGCAAGAGTTCCAAAAGGCTACAGAGGCCATGTGCGTCGACGGTGGCGCCTCGCTGCATACTTCTCACCGCCAGCTCAAGCAATGGGCGCGTGAGATTACAGCAGCGGAGCCGTCGTCCGACGCTCAGAAGCCGCTGAAGTGGTCCAGCACGCCCCTCATCTTTGACGCCGAGGACCACCCTGAACGCACAACCGCGGTCGGGTGCTTGCCATTGTTGGTCTCGCCAATGATACGCAACCTCAAGGTGAACAAGATGTTGGTCGACGGCGGGGCCGACCTAAACTTGATCTCACCCATCGTGATCAAAAGGATGCAAATCCCTGATGGAGACCTCGAGGAAACGGGCACGTTTCAAGGGGTCAATCCGGGGAGGAGCCAGCCGAAGGGAAAGGTCACGTTGCCAGTGACGTTTGGAGGAGAGTTGAACCACATGACGGAGAGGATCGTCTTCGACGTGGCCGAGATCCCCTTGCCCTACAACGGGATTCTCGGCCGCCCGGCACTAGCCAAGTTCATGACGGCGTCGCACTATGCCTACAACATGCTAAAGATGCCCAGGCCGTTGACCATCATCTCCGTCCCCTCAGACAAGGAAGAAACGCTGATTTGCACCGACCAACTCTACCGGGAAGCAGTTGCAGCAGCTGCCGCCAGGGCACTTGCTCCTGCCGCCGAAGCCTCGGGAGGGAAGAAGAAGCCCGGCAAGACCTCTCGCACCCACTCCAGCAAGCACACCTCCTTGGAGTGTTGTGCTACCGTCGAGGACGTTCCAGAGACCTCTACCGGCAAGGGCAAGAAATCCAGAGCTGAGCCACCGCAGACCAAGAAGGTGTCCATCAAGGAGGATGGCACGGGAGGGGCTTTCACCATAGGCTCCACCCTCGACGGCAAATAGGAAGGCGCGCTCGTCACCTTCCTGCGGGCGAATGTCGACGTGTTTGCGTGGCAAGCATCCGACATCCCCGGTGTTCCCAGGGAGGTGATTGAGCACCACCTAGCTGTTTGTCGTTATGCGTGGCCGGTCAAGTAGAAGGTCAGAAAGCAGGCTCTGGAGAGGCAGGAGTTCATCACAAAAGAGATCAGGAAGTTGGAAGCGGCAGGTTTGGTGAGAGGAGTGCTCCACCCGACATGGTTGGCCAATCCGGTAGTGGTGCGCAAGGCAAATGGGAAGTGGAGGCTGTGTATTGACTACACAGATATCAATAAGGCTTGTCCTAAGGACCCCTTCCCGTTGCCGCGCATCGACCAGATTGTTGACTCCACGGCCGGGTGTGATCTGTTGCCATTCCTCGACGCCTACTCGGGCTACCACCAAATCTTCATGACAAGAGAGGATGAAGAGAAGACAGTATTCATCACCCCATGTGGTACGTATTGCTTTTTACGGATGCCTTTCGGGTTGAAGAGTGCTGGCTCGACGTTTGCAAGAGCAGTCCAAATTGGTTTTGAACCCTAGCCCCATAGAAATATGGAGGCATACATGGATGACATAGTGGTCAAAACCAAGGATGGGGCAACTCTTGTGCAAGATCTAGAAGAGACATTTGCCAACCTACGCAAGATCAACCTTAAGCTGAACCCTGAGAAGTGTGTCTTCGGCATTCCGTCCGGCAAGCTTCTCGGGTTCTTTGTGTCCCAGCGCGGGATTAAGGCAAACCCAGACAAGATCAACACTATTGAACAGATTGAGGTGCCCAAGCGGACCAGGGACGTGCGTCGGCTCACCGGCTGCGTCGCCGCCATGAGCCGATTCATCTCCAAGTCCGCCGAGTGCGCCCTCCCCTTTTTCAAAATCTTGAAGAAGGCAGGCCCGATGGAGTGGACCCCAAAAGCTGAGGCAGCGTTGCAGGATCTAAAGAAATACCTTTCCTCCACGCCAATACTGGTTGCACCTAAACCACAAGAACCGTTGCTGCTGTATCTAGCGGCAACGAATCAAGTGGTCAGCGCTGCACTAGTGGCATAGAGGAAGGTCGACGAGGAGGCAGTGGCGACGACAGAACCAGCAGACGACGAGCCAAAGATTCCCCCGGCAGGACCTGGTGCCGGCAAGGCAAGGCCCCCGGCAGAGTCTGACGCCATCAGGGCGACGCCCGCACAGTCAAGCGAAGTGGTGCAGAAGAAGAAGATGATGCAGCACCCAGTTTACTTTGTCAGCTCCCTCTTGCAGGGGGACAGGTCGAGGTACTCCGGTGTGCAGAAATTGCTCTTCGGCCTCCTTATGGCCTCGAGGAAGCTGCATCATTACTTCCAAGCCCACGAGATCACAGTCGCCACCCGCCTCCCGTTACAACGGATACTACACAACCTAGATGCATCCGGAAGGATTGTGGAATGGGCCTTGGAGTTGTTGAGCTTTGGGTTGAAGTCTGAAAGTACCGCAACAATCCAGAGCAGAATCTTGGCAGAGTTCATTGCAGAATGGACCTCAACACCTGACGAAGAAATCCAAGAGACCGCTCTCCCCGGCAAGGAAGTGGACTGCAACAGGGTCATGTACTTTGACGGGGCTTTCTCGCCGCAAGGCGCCAGTGCCGGTGTGCTGCTTGTCGCACCCACTGGAGAGTACCTCAAGTACGTGGTCCAGATGCACTTTCCCATGGAAATGTCCACAAACAACACTGCTGAGTACGAGGGGCTGCTTGCCGGTCTCAGGATCGCGGCAGACCTCGGGGTGAAGAGGCTCATCGTCAGGGGTGACTCGCAGCTTGTCGTCAGACAAGTCAACAAGGATTACCAGAGCCCATTGATGGAGGCCTACGTTGATGAAGTGAGGAAGCTGGAGGAGCGCTTTGACGGTATCTAAGCAGAGCACATTCCCCGAGCGGAGAACGACATCGCCGATTACCTGTCGAAGCGTGCTGCATTGAAGCTACCTGTGGAACCAGGTACCTTTTTGCTCCGGTTAACTCAGCCATCCGTCGAACCATCAAAGGGGCGGAACAAGCAAAGGAAATCAGGTCCCGGCAAGTACTTTCCCCCCTGGGGCTGCCGGCAAGGATGCTACCGTGGGTGCTGAGCCTGCCAAAGAGCAACTGGCTCCGGCAGGGCGTCAAGCCCTGGCCGTGGAGACAGCCGCGTCCATGGCAGAGGAAATGCCTTTGGTCCTTGTCGTCGAGCCCCAGGCTCCGGCGTGGGCGCAACATACTGTCCGATTCCTCCAAACAGGGGAACTTCCTGAGGAGCAGGAAGAGGCGGAGAAAGTAGCCCGTCGGTCTGCCCTGTACCAGTTCGTCGATGACGTCCTGTACAGGAGAAGGCCGAATGGTGTGAAATTGAAGTGCATCCCCCGGGAGGAAGGACTGGAGCTGTTGGTAGAGATACATGGAGGCATATTTGGCTCCCACATAGGGTCAAGGGCCCTTGCCGGCAAGGCGTTTCGGCAAGGTTTCTTCTGGCCCACCGCCCTCCAAGATGCGATGACACTAGTAACCAAGTGTGAAGCGTGTCAGTTCGATTCAAAGAAGCTTCATCAACCAGCTCAAGCCCTTCAAACAATCCCTCTCTCCTGGCCATTCTCGGTCTGGGGGGTCGACATACTGGGCCCTTTCCCCCGTGCTGTCGGGGGCTTTGAGTACTTGTACGTTGCAATCGACAAGTTCACAAAGTGGCCAGAGGTGGAGCTAGTGAGGAAGGTGACAGCACAGTCAGCCGTCAAGTTCTTCAAGGGACTAGTCTGCCGTTTTGGTATGCCAAACAGAGTCATGACCTAGAATGGCACGCAGTTCACAAGCCACACCTTCATGCAATATATTCAAGACCTCGGCAGCAAGGTCTGTTTCGCTTCCGTGGCACACCCCCGGAGCAATGGCCAAGCGGAGAGGGCGAATGCTGAAGTGTTGCGAGGCCTGAGAACGAAGACCTCTGACAGGATGCACAAGAGCAGAAGGCGCTGGAATCGAGCCACCGGCCAGACACCCTTTGCCCTAGTATATGGGGCGGAGGCAGTTCTCCCCACAGAACTCATATATGGGTCACCTCGAGTGCTCGCTTATGATGAGCTTGAGCAAGAGCATTTGCGGCAAGATGACGCGACGCTCCTTGAGGAAGATCGTCTTCGGGCGGCTGTGAGAGCAGCACGCTACCAGCAAGCCTTGCGCCGCTACCATAGCCGCAAGGTACATGCCCAAAGCTTTGAGGAAGGCGACCTTGTTCTTCGGCGCGTTCAGTCGGCCAAGAATTCCAACAAGTTGACGCCAAAGTGGAAAGGCCCTTATCGGGTAATATGAGTCACCAGGCCTGGCGCAGTCCGCCTGGAGACCGAAGATGCTGTTCCGGTGAGCAACTCCTGGAACATCGAGCATCTTCGCAAGTTTTACCCATGAGGCGCGGCTTGCCGGGCCCCCCCGACAAGCCACCTTTCGTACAAGCCTTGCCGGCAAGGCATGCAACCCTTTTGTACAAAGCCAGGCGCAGACCCTGAGCACAAATAAATGAAGCGCAGGCGCCCTCAGTTATAACATGCATGCTAGGTCGAGTCTCTTCCTTGGTTAGGGTTGATAGTGCTTAGCGGCGACTAACGCCTAGCCTTTTGGTCGAGTGCGTGTCTCTCTGTTCTTTTCTGACCTCTTTGGTTCGCAGGGCACATGAGCACTTCTGTTGAGGTACTTGGAAGAAAGGGAACGGATCGGCGTCCTGGCCCCGACAAACTAAAGATGCCGGGGGCTGCAAGTACAAGGGTCCAACCGTGGCAAGACAAGGTTGCCGGGGGCTGCAGATCCAAATAAGTCTTTCATCCTCTGTCATGCATTTCAGTACGGAACTGGGACATGTGAAACCTCGTTTTATCTCCAGGCTACCGTGCTCCCCTTTTTCCCTATACCTAAGGATTATCTCCTGGGTCCGGATTTGGTTGTAGCTGCGGCGGCAAGGAGATAGAACGAGGAGCCTAAGCCCACTTCGTCCTTGCCTCTGCCAAGGGCGCGAGAATGGTCGAGCGAAGTGAGGGGGACGGCAAGGCATGTTGCCGGGCGAAAAACGTTTATCTTAAACAGTAACAAGGATTCACTTCTTGTCGCAGGGTCCACCCACATACGAAAAACCCAGCAAACATCCCTTTTCATTAAAAACGTCCAACATAGGTACAGTTCGTACGGAATGAAAAACATGAGCAAGGGGATTACAAGTTCTAAATTTAACGAAGGCCCGAAGGCTTACAAGCTAAAAAAGAGATAAGATGCCCGTAATCCCTTTCTTGTCCCTCTCCTCAGGAGGCAGGTAAAGAAGGCGAAAGGGCAAAAGGGACGCCTAGGCGAGCTACGAGCAGCAGAAAGCACCAAGAGAACACCTCAGTGGACACCCAAGGGTGGGCCGGTGATGACGGTGCCGGGAAAGGAGCTGGAAGACGAGGCGGCAGGTCGTCAGACACACGACGAAGGCGTCGGTGTCCGCGTACTCCGAGTTGACGGCCTTGCCGCCCGCCCTCTTCCTCTTCCGCAGCCTCCCGACGCCAGCCGCCCAAGGAGACGGCCCCGAGAAGTTCAAGGAGCTGGCCCCTCCCCCGGCAAAACTTTACCGGAGGAGCAGCCAGGTGCAGATGCTGCTGCTGCCTCACCCGCCCAGGCGCGGGGCGTCCGACGCCTAGTCGGACTCGTCCCCGTTATATGCCCCGCTGTCCTCCTCGTCACTTTCGCTCGAGTAAGAGCTTCCATCGTCAGAGGAGCTCTCCACGCAGTAGTTCAGGCGAGTCCCAAACTCTCCGAAGACCTTGACGGAGAGCAGGCCGTCCTCCATTAATTTGAAGTAGAGGACAAGCCCCACCGTCAGGCTGTGGATACGAGCGAACGTCTTCCATCCATGGCGAAGGTACATGACCCGAGGAGTCGGGAAGTCGACATCGACCCGCGTGCCCCCATTCCCGCAGCCCCTCATGTGCAACCTGAGGGTCTGGGGCGGGTCATGCTCCATCTCCCGAGCAAACGGGGCGGGAAGACGAAGATGGCAACGCGGAGGCCGGCGCAACCTGATGAAGAACTCGCGAGGCTGGTCTCCAACGTGGCCCTCTATCGGGAAAGATATCATCGGCGGGGCGAGGCCGGCGCGCCGCCCCATCCTCCTCTTCCCCGAACACCACGACCTCTGCCATGGCCTCGCCCACGGCCTCGTCCCCTCCCCCTTCCCCTCGCGGCCGGCTCCACCGTCACGGGCTCAGGAGGAAAAGGGACGCGCTGTCGAGCGGCGACCCTCACTGCCACCGTCGAAGGGCCAGGGATCCCCTTCTCCATGGCGGATGAGAGGAAGAAGCAGAAGCAGGAGAAGATAGAAGATAGAAGAATGCGGGATGCCACCCCCCTTCCCTCTCCTTATAAAGGGGCGGGGTCGGGCTCGGCCGCCCTACTCAGCCAATCCAGCCACCCGAGGCGCAGGGAATCGAGACCGACCCGCTGCCCCAACTAGCGACGACCCGATTTCCCGTCTCCACCGCTTGCCACCCCACTTGCATGGAGGACACGAGGCGAACGCGCAGAACCGAGGGGACGGTTGAAGCGACCTCTCCCCACCCCATGGTCGTGGGGAGTGGATGCCTTGAAGACCGCGACCCGGCCCCATTCAGTAAATGGGCCGCGCCTTTACACCTTTCCCTCTTCTTGGGGAGGGCGCGAGCCGCCCCTGTATCGCGACGTGACGCATGCCTGCGGAAACCGCCCCACGCATGCCCCCCACGTCACGCGCAACCCTCCACGTCGCGCATTCAACGCAGGTCATGGGACGCGCAGCGCGCGAGAAGTTTTACCGCGGTAAAAACCAACCCTCCTGCCCGCCCACCGTTTTGGGCCTGGCCCAATAACGTGTCGCACTTATGTGTGGCCCAGGCCCGGTGGCTCCTGTCGGTGTAAAAAATAAGGGGCGCTCCTTTGTACCCCTTTACCTGTGCACGGACAGTCGGAGCCGCGCCCGCGGCCACACCAAGCTTAACAGGGGAGGTGAACCGAGGTAAAACCGAAGCCCAAGACAGCCAAAGCAAGGCCAAGGCCAAGACCACAAAGAAGCAGAGAGGCAAAGCAGGTTCCCCCGGAAAGATCCTTGCCGGGGGCAGCCTCAGCAGCCCCAGCAAGACCCTTGCCAGGGCGGCTCGTCCAACACCAGCGGAGCGCACCACCCTTGAGCCCACGGTCTCCAAGGCCATCAACCACGTTGGGCCAGGGCTCGGGAGGCACCTCCATGGTGGCATGCAGATCTTTGTGAAGACAAGGAGTGTCCAAGATCAAATGAGGATTAAAAGACAACGATCCTCGGCAAGATCCTTGCCGAGGAGAGCCACAAGACCCCCGGCAAGATCCTTGCCGGGGATGAAAGCGCGCCACGGCAAGACCCTTGCCGGCCTCCCCGGCAAGGCCCTCACCAAGGGCGTCAGCGGGGCCACTGCCAAGCCCGCACCAGCCAAGTCTCCACCGCCGTTCGCATGCAGCTGCCAGCCCAACTAGCTGGGCAGGCACATGCGTGGCAACATGCAGCTCCCAGTCCAACTCAGCACACGCCTGCATGGCAGCATGCAGATCTTCGTGAAGGCTCCACCACCACGCCACCTCAGCTGCCTGCTTGCGTACATGGTGCCGCACGCATCGCTGGCTAGGGCGCGTGTCGAAGCGAGGAGAAGCGGCGACGGACGGGACGGGCCTCACTCCCGTTCACGATAAAGCAAGGGGACATCTCAGTGGTGCATTAAATGCGTCTTGTCCTGTAATACGAGCGATAAGCACGTAGTAATGTGCGCCTTTCCACCTCCTGTGTGCCACTGTGGCAGCCCCTTTCGACTATAAAAGGAGGCCCATGGCATACTGGAGAGGGATTCGGCTTTTTGAAACCACGCATCCACCATAGCTAGTTCGAGAGCTCAAGAACTCTCTGAAATACAGCCACAAAAGCAGGACCAAGGTTTTACGCATCCTCGCGGCCCGAACCTAGGTTAAACGATCCTTGTGCTGATTACTAATCCTGCTTTTCTCACAACCCCGCACCCCGGCAACCGTAGTAGGGATTCTTGTGATCCCATAGGTGTCGTTCCACACCGACAGGCAATGTGGAGGTGGTGTGCGTGTGATAGAGACATAGAGAGGTGTGAATGTGCAAACGATCATGCATGAGTGAGACATAGATAGATGCTGATACGTTGTGTATACATGAGAGAACGGTCTTCTATTTTACTTGTGTGTGAGAGAGAGAGAGAGGGGGAGCATCCGTAACACAACAACCATCTCTCTCAATTCGTCCGTCCCTCGCACGAGTGCATGTAACACATGCATCAACACACACTTTTGACACCCTCACCCGGCCCTTGCCCACCTCAAGGCCCGCACATCGCTCTCTATCTCGCACGCACAATCTCTTCGTGAAACCCCTATTTAGCATGTAGCTTTCAGTCACATACACACACATTTCTCTCCATAGGTTTGATTTCTCTCAATATCTGACACACATACTCACACACACACACACCCTTCCCCGAGCACACAATTCATCCCCATCCAAGGTTATATGGCGACCACTCTCGCTTGTGCTTCTCTGCACCCCAGCATGCACCACACCTCAATCTTCAAAGAGGGCATCGAGGAGATCGAAGACGGCGACCACACTGCACTAGAGAATGCGGGGCCATTTGGAAGCAGGATGATGTGACGACGGCTGACTGACTCCTCCCCACCCTCTCTCTCCGCACAAAATTACCAATCCCTCTCTCCCCCGCACAAAATGATCAATCCCTCAACCCACGAGATCCTTCCCCTCTCGTCCATGTTTTTCCAGCTCTCTCATCAAACCTGTTGTCTCTTCTCCTTCAATGTGTACAGAATCCTGATGCACACGCATCTCACGTATATTACATGTCTCCATCTTTCTCACAGACCTAACTTCTTCCTCTCTCTTTCTCTCTCTTTCTCCCTCTCTGTCTCGTTAGGTTTGTCTCCTACTCTCTCGTCCACATACATACAATCTTTCCCGCCCTATCTACTCCATCTTCGCAAGCTCTCTCTACACGTTTCATTCCCACATTGGGATGTGTTCAAAATATTGCTTTTATAATGGATGATGTAGAGTTATGGTTGGTTTTGTTGCATCCTACAAAGTAATAACTATGAAATACATTTGGATTCTCATTTGACTGGGATTGTGTGAGTTTGAGCATATTGTGAAGTACTATAGACCTCGTATACATCTTGGAATTCAACAATGATTGCAACTATTGAATTGTATAGACCATTAGATTCAAAGTCAGTAGCCTAATATATTTATTTCACAATTACAACAAATGATTAATTCAGTACAAACTAAGAAAACAAATGTGTACTCCCTCCGTTTTTATTTAAGTCCGCGTATTAGCATTAATCAAAGTCAAGTTTTGTAAACTCTCAGAAGGTTTATAACAAAAAATATTAACATATACAATACAGTAACAAAAAAATACCATTAGATTCATTATTGAATGTACTTTCACATCATACAAATTTGTTATGGTAAATGTTTATATTTTTCTATAAACTTGGTCAACTTTAGGAAGTTTGACTTCGAAACCTAATATGCAAAGTTAATAAAAACGGAGGCAGTACTAGTAGTTACTAGTACTACTCGCTAGTTGCTTAGCCCAATCACCCAGCATGCCACACGGGGAGTTCAGTGTCACCAAATTTTGAGGTCGGCGGGAAAATCTCCCGCGACCCTGATTCGAGCAGTTCAAAGTTACCATCATAGCCTTCGGAACAGGCCTACGGATGACGCTTGGTAGGGGGCTGTTTTCATAACTTCAGGTTCACCCTACCCAGCCAACCCCACCCCGGCACCCAGAGTAGTACACCTGAATACTCCCCATTTTCTATACCCACCGCAAAATAGACTTCTCCACGGCACCGCAGCCTTCGTGCTCTTCCCCTTCTACGTCGGCGCACTCGTCCACCGCAGCGCATGTGCCTCATCAACGACCTCTTACGCCGCACTAGAGCCGGTCCATCGTCGTCGTCGTACACGGAGCCTCTTCCCCGTCATCGTCTTCCACGGTCTCGGATCTACTTCCCGGAAGCTGACGCCAAGCGCAGAAGCACCACCGTCGTGGAAAATGAACTGACTCCCGTTGCCGACCATGATGCACAGAGGCCGCCGCGACAATCGTTCTCCTCCTCGATTGGTAATGTGTGTATTGAATCACTTAGGAGTACATGTGCAGTTCCAATTTTGTTCATACCTACCCTTCAAATTTCCTGGTTGCTATTGTTCCCGTAAAACTAATTGGTTATAGCCTCCATTGTCCAACAGAATATCAGCTTGTAATTGTGCGTCGCTCCTGTATCGCGCTGTGCTTGGGTAGGTTCTTCATCTGCAACCAATAGTGTGGCAAATGATGAAATGTTTTTTAGAACTAGCAAGATGCCCATGCGTTGCACGCATCAAGATGCATTTGTATGAGTAGTTTATCTTGTGGGAGAAATGGATGAACGTGGCAAGGCCTTATTTGCAAATCTGGAGAGGTGTGGGTATCTTTCTGCAAAATTGCCATAGTTTCCTTCCTATCCGTCGGATATAAATCGGACGGCCTATATTGCAGGATGGCAGGCACACCATCATCACCAACTCTATTTTTTAAAAGAAAAAAAAGAGTAGAGAGTAGAGAAGTAGAGATAAATATTAAATATAAAATAAATATATAACAGTAGAGAAGAGAGTAGAGATAGCAGGGACGTCGGGAAAGGATCGCCCGCACGGGAAAAATCTGTCGGACGCGCGGCATCCGGCGCGCTTTATAAAATCCAACGCACTCCTACCGCTCTATGCCTTGCCACCGCTCTCTCCCCACTCTGTGCCTTGCCACCGCTCTGTCCCCGCTCTTTCTCACCTCGCCGCCGCCGCGCCACCATGCCGCCGCGTCGCCGGGAAACTTGGGGATACCACGGCGTCCGCACGTGCCCCACCGGCGGCTTCTCTGCCGAGATCCAGTTCCGCGGGATGTGCCTCGGCCTCCGCAATTTCGACACCGCCAATGAGGCCGGCCGCGCGTACGATGCGGCGGCGTGGCGCCTCCGATGGCCTCATAGAACATTGAACTTCCCCAACTTGCCGACGCGGGAGTGGGCGCAAGAGCTCGCGCCTCTGCCCCGGCTTATCACCGACAAGGATCGTCGCGACAACCAGAGGCGGGAGCACCGTCTCGGCATCACCGAGATGGACGAGGAAGCCATGGCGCTGTGGCGCCAACACTTCCTGCGGGACATCATCAACGAGTGCGTGTTCTATGCGCAAAGGAGGGCGGAGAGGGAGAAGAGGAGGGCGGAGCGAGCCGCCTATCGCGAGGACAAGCATACGCGAAAAGCGGACGCTCAATTCAACATGAGGCTAGGAGCAGCATCGCCCTGGGAATCTGACGACGATCGGTATGTGCACGCCTACATTGAGACGTCGGAGGAGGACATCACCGAGGAGGAGTCGGACGACGAGGAGTAGTTGAACTATCTATTTTTTTATCTATCTATGCTATATCTATGTTGAGAACTATCCTCTACTCTCTAGTCTCTACTCTCTATCTCTACTTCTCGATCTCAGCACTATAAATGCTTTTTTAAAGCGCCGCGCATTGCGCTTCTGTTGTAGATGCTCTAACATGGTAGACGAGTGCTTTAATGTTGCCCACAAGATGCGTGAGTATTACTAGTAGTATATTTTTTTCCATGTTGAGATTTTAAAACCATGAGTGCGAACATGCAGATGAGCAATGAAGACCAAACACGGGATATTGGGGACATCTTCAAGGAGCGTGGCAAGTTAAAGAGGACCTGCACCGAACCAGTAAAACGAGCTTTGGTTAGTAACACCCTATCAATTACTTTCGTTTAGCCTCGTGTTCTTCGATGTGTATATGTTGTAGTTTCTGTTTCTCTTAGCCCCGTGTTCTTCGATGTGTAATAAGAAGAGAATTAATCGTCCTAATGCTTTCGTTTTTAGCTTGATGTAGGAAGTGGGTGTTCTCACCTTGTAGTCTGTTTTTATATTTTTTCCTTTTGAATTCACTTCTGCGAGTCCTGTTTATCTGGCTTCTACTAAATGGATCTGGGTTGCTCTGAGTATTGATCTAAAAAATAAGTAACTTCATGTCAGGATGCAGTTCCTGTGAGGAGGGAAGTATGGTCAACCTCGAGATCATGTTTCCAAAATGAGGCTGGATTACACACAAGGTGCCAGTTCCCTAATGATGCTGGATTAGACACAAGGTGCAAATTCCCAGATGATGCTGGATTACACACAAGCCAAGTGGAGTCGTCAGCTGTTCGTGTCCTCGTGGCTCTAGTAAAGGCTGAAAGAAAGCGTGCAGCAACCCTTGAGAATGTAGCTGAGTTCCTGAAGAAGCGAAAAGAGCAATCAGATGCTCTCTTCACCCAAGCCAAAGAAGATATGGAAGAAGCCAGAAATAAGCTAGCAGAGGCAGAGCAGGTTAGGCGTCTCCTGCTATCTAAAACTGTTGTCAATACAAAATTTCCTTCATAATAGCTAGGTTCAAATGTTTATCCAGTCAGCATGCCTGTTGTGATGTCCGTGCATCTACTGATGTGGCACAAAATAATTTCTTTTCGGGTCATGTAATAACAGCAATTACTTTCCAAACAATAATAGACGAAGCACTGGACATGGTATAGTTCACGCGCAATCCCGACATTCCAAGTTCAACTTCCACATCAAACTCATGTTCACAGATATCTACACATTCATAGATAATGTCCACAACCATGATTCACTTCAAAGCCAAAAAAAATGTGAGGAGAATTATAAATAAAGAAAAACCTCTAGTTCCTGCTACCACTGCGAGCACAACAAGTCAAGACCATGCGTATTTAACAATATTTTGGTCACTTTTTGTGTTCTAAAATGCCGGCCGGCTCGCGGAAGGACGTGTTGCCGGCACACACGCGGATTCAATGGAGGCAGGCGGGGCAGTCTGAAGCCGGTTCCATGCGGCGACGAGGCGTGTTCAGCCGGGCTTGCAGCGAGTGGGGCCCTCTTGGCCGGCGCACCGGTTCAATGCCTGCGCTATGAGAGGTCGCGTCCATGTCAGAGCAATCACTCCCTCCAGTCCTTTTTTGTTTGGGTATAACAAAATTTCATTTTCCATTCACATTGTACAAGTAAAATTCGTGGACAAACTTTGACCCAAACTACAATGGGGACTAGTAAACTGGAACGGAGGTAGTAGTTTTTTTATCAAAGAAGGGTTTCCCCCTTCTGATTTTCATTATTGAAAACCAACATATAAACCATAGTATTTGGCCTAGAATACCAGGTTCAACATATCGCAACATAAACCCATACAACCATACGCCAAGGAGGTAGTAGTTATGAATTCCATTTTCGCTCCATACCAATCGTTCTAAAAACTACTTAGTACTTATAACGCGCCATTGAATGTCGGAACTCTTACCCCACTAAAAGAATGATATTTTAAACGTGGCTACTCGATCTGTGGCAACTGGCGAGCCACCGCCTCCAGGTCGTTCACCTGTGGCCCCGACCATCAACTCCTACGGATCAAATTATCACGCGAGCTAACTATTCCTACAAAGGTGCGCTCCACCACGTAGCCGGTACTCGCGAATGCAGTAATCATGCACCTAGGGTTTTAGGGTTTATTTGTTAACGGTGCCTTTACGTAACTCCCATGTGTGCGAGACAGCGAGAGACCGACTGCGTGCGTGCGCCTCTTTTCTTCGTATATGTACTCCACCGTTTGTCTGGTGTCCAAAAAATTATACAGTGGTAATAACTACTCCCTCCGTTCCATAATGTAGTGCCTATAGATTTTTTGAAAAGTCAAACCTCACAAACTTTGACCAAGTTTGTGGAGAAAAATATTTACATCTAGAGTGCAAAACATATATCACTAGATTCATCATATGATGTAGTTTCGCATTATATATTTTTAGTGTTGTAGATATAAATATTTTTCTCTACAAACTTGGTCAAAGTTTGCAAAGTTTGACTTCTTAAAAAATCTATAGGCACTACATTGTGGAACGATGCGTTGCCACACGATCAAAGTTGATTAATACATATTCACCGATTTGATAGAAAAAAGAGTCTAATATGTTTTTTCACTCAAAATATACTCCTTTGGCGGTTTTGATGATATAAGGGAGGAATATTGTTGGTTTCAAGATTCGAGAAGTGGTATATGTCTAATTTCTACTCTTAATAGCAAGATGCCCGTGCGTTGCACGGAACATCAAGATCTTGTGGGAGAAAAGGATGAACGAGGGAAGGCCTTATCTGCAAATGTGGACAGGAGTGCGGGTCAATTGCCCTAGTTTCCTTCCTATCCGTTAGATATAGATCGGATGACCTATATTGCAGGATGGCAGGCACACGATCATCACCGACTATGCTTTTTCTAAGAGTAGAGATAAAAACAGAGTTGGTGATGATGGTGTGCCTGCCATCCTGCAATATAGGCCGTCCGATTTATATCTGGCGGATAGGAAGGAAACTATGGCAATTTTGCAAAAAGATACCCACACCCCTCTCCACATTTGCAAATAAGGCCTTCCCTCGTTCATCCTTTTCTCCCACAAGATAAACTACTGATACAAATGCATCTTGATGTTCCGTGCAACGCATGGGCATCTTGCTAGTTGTTGCAAAAAGCCCATGTGTGTGAGAGAGAGAGAGGGAGAGAGGAGGAGGACGGAGTGCATGTGTGACAAAGACACAAAGAGTGTGTGTGCGAGAGGTATCAGCTTAAAATGAGGCGATAGTGTGTGTGTGCATGATCGAGAGGGCGTGTCTCAAGAAGGGAAGAAAAATCTACATAGATACAAGGAGCGCGAGAGAGACATGTATGCGATAGTGGAAGCACGAGTGTGCGGGTGTATAAACCTATCTAGAGGCTAGTCGATAAATGTTTGTGAGAGAAATACGAGTCGGGGTGCGAAAGCGAGAGTTTTGTGTGTGTGTGAGAGAGACGGTAGTCGGGAAGGGGAGTGGAAGAAGGAGTTGTGTGTGTGTGTGTCCGTGAGAGAGAGAGAGGGGGGGAGTCTGTCTGATCGGTAAACAAATGAATAATGTCAGTTTTATAACTAGGATGGAGACGGAAAGGAGACCGCAACAAATGTTGTGTCTGCATGAGAGAGTAATTTTAGTGGTATGAGTCATATGTAGAAACATATAGGGTTTGTGAGAGAACCCCATAGAGAGAAAGACAAAGTGAAAGATGAGTGAGACTGTGTGTGTGGCAGTGAAAAAGAAAGCTCAGGTACCTAGTGATAACAGAGAATAGTAGAGACGTGAGAGATAATGAAAACCGTGTAATGTATAACGATAGGGAAAGTGTGACACTTCTCAAGGGATAAGTCGAGAGACCATGTTTGCAAAGATAGGAGAAACATGAAGTGAGCGTGCGGGTGAGCTGGAGAAAAGAGAGTGGTAGCTACATGAAGGAGCATGCATGTGAGAGAGATGGGCGTGAAAGGAGTCAACATAAAAGGGATTCAAATATTTGAATTTGAGATGATGATACATGTAATTCATACTCGAACCAAAATTGATCTATCAAACATGCATACTCATATGAATTCACGACTTCTATGTTATTTAATATGTAGATAATACTGATCCATACATTTTAGTAGAACATAATTCTGTTTAAATTTTTTGAATTCAACCTTATGATTTTGAGATCATTGTATTTGTAAATCATATTATACATATAACGGAGCAGAATTCTTTGTTGTGCTTTTGAAAGTATATATATAAAAAATGATGTATATAGAATTTTATTCCAATTGAAAATGGATCCCGCCCGAACAAAAATAGAATACAAACTGGATTCGAATTGAGTTGGCACGGTAAACGTGCACTCTTGCTCTGCAAAAATTTGAACGAAGCGGGGAAAGTCGTAGTAACCGCCCGAAACCAAAATCTGCGAGATGGAAATTACTGCCTATCCCTGCCACGCAAAGCCTATCGGCTCGATTTCTATAGGTTTCGATATGGGTAGGTTTGTAATTTCACTCAAACGTGACATAACCGCCTCTCACCCAAATTCATACACGGTGGGCACCAAAACACAGTGTCTCCTTGGCCGAAATCGACTCCCTCCCCGATTCATACACGGTGGGCACCAAAAACAAACTCTCGTCGGCAAATATTTGGTGTATGCGAGATTACCGTCCTATCCCCAACCGACTAATATTGTTGTGATGTAGGAAATTTTAAACGGGGGCTAAGTTTGTAAATTTCCTCGCATTTGAGACAAGCGCGTCCTGAAGACATGGTTCCCCCCTTCCTCTCTCCCTCCATTTCCCCATTCGTACTCTGTGGGCACCAAAACACCCTCTCCGCCCCAGCCTCCTCCGTCCGCCACCCCATCCACCGTCGTCCTTCTCCACCATGCCGGAGCTGATACCCCGACGTCGTCGGCCATTACAAGAGATGGACCTCTCTCATCCACGGCTTCGGACCGGGATCCTTGCATCCTGTCCTCTCGCTTCATCCCCGCCGTCGTCCACCTTGCCGGCGCCGCTCCCACGACCGTCTCGTCCATCGTGCCCCGCTGCCACCGTCTACCCTCCTAGATCTGCTTCCACGCCACCGACAGCCATCGCTACCGCAGCACCGTCAAATTCTCCGCAGATGCATACACGGCGCCGCACCAGAGGCGGTACTCTTTCGTATCTGCTCAACTTATTTATTGCAGCAAGAAAATAGATCGCCACTGCTTTACTCTGATTTCTTGTCCATCACTTACTTGTTAGTTGAAAGCAAACATTGGTTGCGAAGTTGCCTTTGTCCGGTTTACACCTTCAGATCCGCCATGGCATGCTCAACACTATACCCGCAATGCTTATGGTTTTCCCCTTTTATATTCCACACTAGTTAAATGACAGTAGACTAAACTTAAAAATTGGGTCAGTCGATTTTTGAGAGCTCGCCGGAGTTCGCCGGTGCGAAGGAAGGGGCTCGGGTGGGGACAGTGGTTGTGGGGGCGGTGGTGGGGCCTCGCCGAACGAAGAAAACTCGACGCGGGTGGGGACGGGGCCGGGGGTGGTGGTGGCAGAGGAACACAGGCGGTGGGGGCCAGTGGTTCAGCCAGCGGCCCGTGCGGTGTTCTGTATGGGAAGAATCAGAGACGAGGAAGAAGAAGGGTCAGGAGACGTAGGATATTCATCCAATCGCCTGAAATGGTCGACTGGCCCAAATGACAAAAGTCACACGACTTGCATGCAGACATGCCTTTATATTCAGTACCATCATCGTACTTGCTTAGCACTGCTCCTGAATCCATCAAGCTAAACAACGTGCCACTCATAATTCTAAACTTGTTGCTCAAATACGAATCTGATATGATGCTGATTTTACTAAAACTGATAATGTTTAATTGGTTAGCTAATGTTCCTACTTTACTTTTGAAAAGCACGTGCACCACATATAGAGAGACAGCAGGGAGTTGCATTTTTAATGCGCTCTGGTTCATCATGTGTGGGCACTGCTCAACGAACATTTTATTATCCAAAATCCGCTTCCTCTTCTTTAGCATGTTCCTCTTTCGTTCTTCTATAATAAGCACTCTCTCCGCTCCTAAATACAAGTATTTGTATAGATTCCACCATGGACTACATATGGAGCAAAATGAGTGAATCTACACTCTAACATGTATCTGTATACATCTGTATGTGATCCATAGTGGAAATCTCTACAGAGACTTATATTTTGGAATAGAGGGAGTATGATAGTAGTATAGTATGTTCCTTGTAGTGAAGATGAGCAGGGACATTTGTAGTGTAGAGGTCTATATGGTCGGTTGTGATGGACACTTTGAACTCTTCTGGCCTCTTTGATTCATAGGATTTTGTAAACATAGGAATAGGAATTGTAGTGGCCTGCCCACTTGAATCCTATAAGATTAGCAAGGAAATGCGGGGAGCTGTGTCGCCTTTGAGAGTTACACGGATATTAACAGTACCACACATTCAGTTGACGAGAGCTGGTATCCGAAGCCTTTCTAGCTATACCGACAATACTAGCACATATATTCCAGCAAGTTCCACTTTGCTGATTTTACTTGTGATGCTTACGGTTTTTCCGTTATATCTACACTATGATCTGCGTAGCTGCTTTGTGTCGCACTAGCAGCAGTTCACTCTTGAAGCTAAACAACACACCAATCATAAGTCCAAAGCTTACTTCTTCAAATACGAATTGTGATATGATACTAATATTAGTTAACATACACACATTTAATTGGTTAGGTAATGCTCCCACTTGATTTTGCAAATGCATGTGCCCACATATAGAGGATAGCATGGAATTGCATTTCTTTGGGCGCTGTGATTCGTCATGAGTGGGCAACCAACACTGTATGCAATGAAGCAGAACCTCAAGAATATGCTTCCTCTTCTGTTCTTTAACATGTTACTCTTTTGTTATTCTGTATTTAGTACGTACAGTATGTTCCTTGTCAGGAAGGGGACCAGGGACATCTGCAGTCAACAGCTGATAGAGCTAGCCTGTACGTGATCGATAGGCTTTCAATTAGTAGCAGCAATACAACACCGTAATATCCAGCCAGTTCCACTTTCCCGATTTATATATCCTGGTTATGGTGTACCCCTTTTATGTAAACTACGATCTGCCTAGTTGTTGTGTGCTCTTGTTATCATGGTTTGGCAATAAACTCTCTATACAGTATATTATGAACCTATCATCTGCCAACTATCCTTACTTCTGGAGCCTCTTTTTTTGTGTACTTGTGCCAGATTATATTAATGCAAGCACCATATTACAGCACAAATGGGCTCTCTCATCAGAATCCTGTGATAGCACACAAGGGTTTACAGGGGCGCCCCTATATTAGAATATCCTCTGCATTACAAAGATAATCTCACTACTATTTATGTTTTCATGCTTCTCAGATATTATACATAATCACAGTGAATATCAGAATACGTGCATCAAAAGAATATTGTGGAACACTGCATCGACTTACAAAATTGGCACCAAGGCATTTAGTGCCATTCTCGATGCAATAAAACTCACACGCTCCCCATCTGTAGATTCTTGTTCGGCATATGATCCTAATGACTATTCTGACCTCGAGGAGTGAAAGGCAGATGGCATGTCCTATTCACCGATCAAGGTGCCTGTTCTAATTTGGGCAAGGTTTTATTGATTGCGCGTATCTTGCATAAGTTGTCTTGCATTTCTTCTACTTTGTAGCACCGCCATTTGCTTAGTTTACTCATCATATATGTCAAGATGCCATGCCCATCCATTATCAATACATATTCCATTTGTCATCATAACATGTTTTCCCACTCAAATGTTGTTCTTGTGCATCAGACATCAGAAAGGAAGAGGGTGATTGCCGAACCTGAAGGAGCACCAGCAAAGTCCTTGAAAAACATGGTGGTGCCGGAGAAATCAGATAGCACCTTACTTATATTGGCTCTACAACTGTACTTCCATTTTGCATCATGCTTTTATTCGATATTTATTGCATTATGGGCTGTTATTACACATTATGTCACACTACTTATGCATATTCTCTCTTATTTTACAAGGTTTATATGAAGAGGGAGAATTCTAGCAGCTGGAATTCTGGGCTGGAAAAGGAGCAAATATTAGAGACCTATTGTGCACAACTACAAAAGTCCTGAAACTCCACGGAAGTTTTTTTGGAATTAATAAAAAATACTGAGCGAAGAAAGTACCAAAGGGGGGCCACCCACCATCCACGAGGGTGGGGCGCGCCATACCCCCTGGGCACGCCCCTGCCTCGTGGGCCCCCTGGTAGGCCTCCGGTGCCCATCTTTGGCTATATGGTGTATTTCACCCTGGAAAAAATTATTAGCAAGCTTGCGGGACGAAACACCACCGCCACGAGGCGGAACCAATCTAGGGCTCCGGCGGAGCTGTTCTGCCGGGGAAACATCCCTCCGAGAGGGGGAAATCATCACGATCGTCATCACCAACGATCCTCTCATCGGGAGGGGGTCAATCTTCATCAACATATTCATCAGCACCATCTCCTCTCAAACCCTAGTTCATCTCTTGTATCCAATCTTTGTATCAAAACCTCAGATTGGTACGTGTGGGTTGGTTGTAGTGTTGATTACTCCTTGTAGTTGATGCTAGTTGGTTTACTTGGTGGAAGATCATATGTTCAGATCCTTTATGCATATTAATACCCCTCTGATTATGAACATGAATATGATTTGTGAGTAGTTACGTTTATTCCTGAGGACATCGGAGAAGTCTTGCTATAAGTAGTCATGTGAATTTGGTATTCGTTTGATATTTTGATGAGATGTATGTTGTCTTTCCTCTAGTGGTGTTATGTGAACGTCGACTACATGACACTTCACCATTGTTTGGGCCTAGAGGAAGGCATTGGGAAGTAATAAGTAGATGATGGGTTGCTAGAGTGACAGAAGCTTAAACCCTAGTTTATGCGTTGCTTCGTAAGGGGCTGATTTGGATCCATATGTTTCAAGCTATGGGTAGGTTTACCTTAATACTTCTTTTGTAGTTGCGAATGCTTGCATTAGAGGCTAATCATAAGTGGGATGTTTGTCCAAGGAAGGACAGCACCCAAGCACCGGTCCACCCACATATCAAATTACCAAAGTACCGAACGCGAATCATATGAGCGTGATGAAAACTAGCTTGACGATAATTCCCATGTGTCCTCAGGAGCGTTTTCCTTCATATAAGAGTTTGTCCAGGCTTGTCCTTTGCTACAAAAAGGATTGGGTCACCTTGCTGCACTTTATTTACTCTTGTTACTTGCTACCCGTTACAAATTATCTTATCACAAAACTATCTGTTACCGATAATTTCAATGCTTGCAGAGAATACCTTACTGAAAACCGCTTGTCATTTCCTTCTGCTCCTCGTTGGGTTCGACACTCTTACTTATTGAAAGGACTACGATAGATCCCCTATACTTGTGGGTCATCAAGACTCTTTTCTGGCGCCGTTGCCGGGGAGTGAAGCGCCTTTGGTAAGAAAAAATTTATATAGTGTGCTGAAATTTACTGTCACTTGTTACTATGGAAAGTAATCCTTTGAGGGGCTTGTTCGGGGTATCTTCACCCCGACCAGTAGAGCAAAGAGTTGCTCCTCAACCTACTGAACCTACTGAAAATGTTTACTTTGAAATTCCTTCAGGTATGATAGAGAAACTACTAGCTAATCCTTTTACAGGAGATGGGACATTACATCCCGATTTACACCTAATCTATGTGGATGAAGTTTGTGGATTATTTAAGCTTGCAGGTATGCCCGATGATGTTATCAAGAAGAAGGTATTCCCTTTATCTTTGAAGGGAAAGGCATTGACATGGTTTAGGCTATGTGATGATATGGGATCATGGAACTACAATCGATTGAAATTGGAATTTCATTAGAAGTTTTATCCTATGCATCTTGTTCATCGTGATCGTAATTATATATATAATTTTTGGCCTTGCGAAGGAGAAAGCATCGCTCAAGCTTTGGGGAGGGTTAAGTAAATGTTATATTCATGCCCCAATCATGATCTTTCAAGAGAAATTATTATTCAAAATTTTAATGCTCGGCTTTCTCTCAATAATCGCTCCATGCTCGATACTTCTTGTACTGGTTCTTTTAGGATGAAGACTATTGAATTCAAATGGGATTTACTGGAAAGAATTAAATGCAACTCTGAGGATTGGGATCTCGATGAAGGTAAGGAGTCAGGTATAACACCCAAGTTTGATTGTGTTAAATCTTTTATGGATACCAATGTTTTCCGTGAATTTAGCACTATATATGGACTTGACTCTGAGATAGTAGCTTCTTTCTGTGAATCATTTGCTACTCATGTTGATCTCCCTAAGGAGAAGTGGTTTAAATATAATCCTCCCATTGAAGTAAAAGTAGTTGCACCTATTAAAGTTGAAGAAAAGACTATCACTTATAATGATCCTATTGTTCCTACTACTTATGTTGAGAAACCGCCTTTCCCTGTTAGAATAAAGGATCATGCTAAAGCTTCAACTGTGGTCAATAAAAGTAATATTAGGACACCCAAACCCCCTGAGCAAATTAAAGTTTAACCTAGTATTGCTATGGTTAAAGATCTCTTGGATGATAATATTGATGGGCATGTTATTTACTTCTGTGATGAAGCTGCTAGAATTGCTAGACCTGACACTATGAATAAAAATATACCTGTGGTAGGCATGCCTGTTATTTCTGTTAAAATAGGAGATCATTGTTATCATGGCTTGTGTGATATGGGTGCTAGTGCAAGTGCAATACCTCATTCCTTATACAAAGAAATTATGCATGATATTGCACCTACTGAGATAGAACAATTGATGTTACAATTAAGCTTGCCAATAGAGATACTATTTCACCAGTTGGGATTGTTAGAGATGTCGAAGTCTTGTGTGGGAAAGTTAAATATCCTGCTGATTTTCTTGTTCTTGGTTCCCCACAAGACAATTTTTGTCCCATCACATTTGGTAGGCCCTTCTTGAATACTGTTAATGCTAGGATAGACTGCGAAAAGGATGTTGTTACTATTGGTTTGGGAGATATGTCTGATGAGTTTAACTTTATTAAATTTCGTAGACAACCCCGTGATGAGGAATTGCCTAATAAAGATGAAATTATTGGTCTTGCTTCTATTGTCGTGCCTCCTAATGATCCTTTAGAACAATATTTGCTTGACCATAAAAATGATATGCTTATGAATGAAAGAAGGGAAATAGATGAAGTACTCTTCAAACAGGGACCTATTTTGAAACACAATTTGCCTGTTGGAATCCTAGGGGATCCTCCTCCACCCAAGGGTGATCCCGTGTTTGAGCTTAAACCATTACCTGATACTCTTAAATATGCATATCTTGATGAAAAGAAGATATATCCTGTTATTATTAGTGCTAACCTTTCAGAGAAGGCAGATGAGAAATTATTGAAAACTCTGAAGAAGCACCTTGCTGCTATTGGATATACTCTAGATGATCTTAAGGGCATTTGTCCCACTCTATGCCAACACAAAATAAAATTGGAGACAGATGCTAAACCAGTTGTTGATCACCAACGACAGTTAAATCCTAAGATGAAAGAAGTGGTAAGAAAAGAAATACTAAAACTTCTGGAGGCAGGTATAATTTATCCCGTTGCTGATAGTCAGTGGGTAAGTCCTGTCCATTATGTCCCTAAGAAAGGAGGTATTACCGTTGTTCCTAATGATAAGGATGAATTATCCCACAAAGAATTGTTACAGGTTATAGGATGGTAATTGATTGCCGCAAATTAAATAAAGCCACTAAAAAGGATCATTACCCTTTACCTTTTATTGATCAAATGCTAGAAAGATTATCCAAACATACACATTTTTGCTTTCTAGATGGTTACTCTGGTTTCTCTCAAATACCTGTGTCAAAAGAGGATCAAGAAAAGACCACTTTTACTTGCCCTTTCGGTACCTTTGCATATAGATGTATGCCTTTCGGTTTATGTAATGCACCTGCTACCTGTCAAAGATGCATGATGGCTATATTCCCTGATTTTTGTGAAAAGATTGTTGAGGTTTTCATGGATGATTTCTCTGTATATGGAACTTCTTTTGATGATTGCTTGACCAACCATGATCGAGTTTTGCAGAGATGTGAAGAAACTAATATTGTCTTGAATTGGGAGAAGTGCCACTTTATGGTTAATGAAGGTATTGTCTTGGGGCATAAAATTTCTGAAAGAGGTATTGAAGTTGATAGAGCTAAAGTTGATGCTATTGAAAAGATGTCGTGTCCCAAGGACATTAAAGGTATAAGAAGTTTCCTTGGTCATGACGGTTTTTATAGGAGGTTCATTAAGGACTTCTCAAAAATTTGTAGGCCTCTGACTAATCTATTACAGAAAGATGTTCCTTTTGTGTTTGATGATGATTGTGTAGAAGCATTTGAAATACTTAAGAAAGCTTTGATTTCTGCACCTATCGTTCAGCCACCTGATTGGAATTTACCCTTTGAAATTATGTGTGATGCTAGTGATTAAGCTATAGGTGTTGTTCTAGGACAAAGAGTTGATATTAAATGTTATTCAATATGCTAGTAAAACTCTAGAGGGTGCCCTGAGAAATTATGCTACTACTGAAAAACAATTTTTAAGAGTTGTATTTGCTGTGATAAGTTCAGACCCTATATTGCTGATTCAAAAGTAACTATTCACACTGATCATGCTGCTATTAAATATCTTATGGAAAAGAAATATGCTAAACCTAGACTTATTAGATGGGTTCTCTTACTACAAGAATTTGATTTGCATATTATTGATAGAAAGGGAGCTGAGAACCCCGTTGCAGATAACTTATCTAGGTTAGAGAATGTTCTTGATGACCCACTACCTATTGATGATAGCTTTCCTGATGAACAATTAGCTGTCATAAATGCTTCTCGTACTGCTCCATGGTATGCTGATTATGCTAATTACATTGTTGCTAAATTTATACCACCTAGTTTCACATACCAGCAAAAGAAAAAGTTTTTCTATGATTTAAGACATTACTTCTGGGATGACCCACACCTTTATAAAGAAGGATTAGATGGTGTTATTAGACGTTGTGTACCTGAGCATGAACAGGAACAGATCCTACGCAAGTGTCATTCCGAGGCTTACAGAGGACACCACGCTGGAGATAGAACTACACATAGGGTATTGCAATCTGGTTTTTATTGGCGTACTCTCTTCGAGGATGCGCGTAAGTTTTTCTTGTCTTGTGATGAATGTCAAAGAATTGGTAATATTAGTAGACGTCAAGAAATGCCTATGAATTATTCACTTGTTATTGAACCATTTGATGTTTGGGGCTTTGATTATATGGGACCGTTTCCTTCCTCTAATGGGTATACACATATTTTAGTTGCTGTTGATTACGTTACTAAGTGGGTAGAAGCTATTCCAACTAGTAGTGCTGATCATAACACCTCTATTAAGATGCTTAAAGAAGTTATTTTTCCGAGGTTTCGAGTCCCTAGATACTTGACTGATGGTAGTTCACATTTTATTCATGGTGCCTTTCGTAAAATGCTTGCTAAGTATGACATTAATCATAGAATTGCATCTCCATATCACCCATAGTCTAGTGTTCAAGTAGAATTGAGCAATAGATAGCTTAAATTAATTTTGCAAAAGACTATTAATAGATCTAGAAAGAATTGGTCCAAGAAACTTTATGATGCATTATGGGCTTACATAACTGCATATAAAAATCCCATGGGTATGTCTCCGTATAAAATGGTTTATGGAAAAGCATGTCACTTACCTCTCGAACTAGAACATAAGGCATATTTGGCCATTAAAGAGCTCAACTATGATTTCAAACTTGCCGGTGAGAAGAGGCTATTTGACATAAGCTCACTTGATGAATGGAGAACCCAGGCCTATGAGAATGCCAAACTTTTTAAGGAAAAGGTTAAAAGATGGCATGACAAAAGGATACAAAAGCGTGAGTTTAATGTAGGTTATTATGTGTTTCTATTCAACTCCTGCTTAACATTTTTTGCAGGCAAGCTTCTCTCTAAATGGGAAGGTCCTTACGTTATCGAGGAGGTCTATCGTTCCGGTGCCATAAAAATCAACAACTTCGAAGGCACAAATTCGAAGGTGGTGAATGGTGAAAGAATCAAACATTATATCTCAGGTAATCCCATAAATGTTGAAACCAATGTTATTGAAACTGTAACCCCGGAGGAATACATAAGGGACACTTTCCAGAACGTTTCAGACTTCGAAAAGGAATAGGTACGTGGTACGGTAAGTAAATCGACTGCAAAACAGTTCAAAATGGTAATTTTTCTCCGTTTTGGAATATTTAAGAAAATAGGAAAATAAGAAGCAGTCCGGGAAGGACACGAGGGTGGAGGGCGCGCCCCCTGCCTCGTGGTCACCTCGTGTGCTCTCCGGACTCCGTTTTCTTGCACGATACTTCTTTTGGTCGGTAAAAATTCAATATATAATCTCCCGATGGTTTTGACCACCGTACCACGCAAATATCCTCTGTTTTTGTTTCGGGCTATTTTCTGTCAGAGTTGTCAGGGCCAAGCATCATCTCGTGCCCCTCCTCCAACAATCAGGGCAATGATGCTTGGTTAATGAAGATAGAGCTGAAGAGAGAAGAACCTGTGGAGATCAACAAGGATGACGGGATCAAGAAGACCATGGAGGATCAAGCTCCGACAGCAGAAGAAGAAAACATCCTTCCCCCTCATCACAATCTTGTTACCCCAACTGAGATTGAAGCTTTCAAGATGATTGAGTTAGCTCGTATACAAAACAAGTATCTCACACGTGAAAATATTTTGTTGAAGGGGCATATCACTGCACTCAAGGGCATTATCCGCAAATTGGAGGATCTCCTACGCTCGATGTGCGACTATCCATCATCACCATCATCTTCTTCACCAGCAAAGGAGAACTGAGTATTGGGTATGGGCACTCCCCTTGGCAACTTCCAAGCTTGGGGGAGATGCCCCGGTATCGTATCACCAACACACTCTTATCTTTACCGTTTTTCTTAGTTAGATCCTTTTGGTAATATCTTGATCTAGTAGAATAAAGTTTTAGTATGATCTAGCTTTGGGTTTTGCTTTATGATCCCTCTATGTAATCGAGTCCGTGAGCTATATAATAAAGATTAGTGTTGAGTCAAGGGCTTGATTATCTTGCTATGATCTTGAGGGAATAAAAGAAAAAAGAAGGAATAAAAAGAAATAAAGAGATCATATTGATCTTATGTAGAGTAATGACTTCACATATAAAGAGTATGATGAATAAAAGTTGTTGAGACTTGACAAACATAGTTTTGGTCATCGTTGCAATTAATAGGAAGTAATAAAGAAAGAGAGGTTTTCACATATAAATATACTATCTTGGACATATTTTATGATTGAGAGCACTCATTAAAATATGACATGCTAAAGAGTTGATGTTGGACAAGGAAGACAACGTAATGGGTTATGTTTTCTTATATCCGAAATAAAGTATATTGTCATGGATCATCCAACATGTTGAGCTTGCCTTTCCCCCTCATCCTAGCCAAATTCTTTGCACCAAGTAGAGATACTACTTGTGCTTCCAAATATCCTTAAACCCAGTTTTACCATGAGAGTCCACCATGCCTACCTATGGATTGAGTAAGATCCTTCAAGTAAGTTGTCATTGTTGCATGCAATAAAAATTGCTCTCTAAATATGTGTGATTTATTAGTGTGGAGAAAATAAGCTTTATACGATCTTGTGATGTGGAAGAAATAAAAGTGACGGACTGCATAATAAAGGTCCATATCACAAGTGGCAATATAAAGTGACGTTCTTTCGCATTAAGATTTTGTGCATCCAACCATAAAAGCACATGACAACCTTTGCTTCCCTCCGTGGAGGGTCTATCTTTTATTCTTGTCTTATACCTTATGCAAGAGTCATGGTGATATTCACCTTTCCTTTTTACATTTTATCCTTTGGCAAGCACATTGTGTTGGAAAGATCCTGATATATATATCCAATAGGATGTAAGCTATCATGAACTATTATTGTTGACATTACCCTTGAGATAAAAGGTTGGGAGGCGAAACTATAAGCCCCTATCTTTCTCTGTGTCCGATTAACACTCCATACCCATAAGTATTGCATGAGTGTCAGCAATTGTGAAAGACTAAATGATAGTTGAGTATGTGGACTTGCTGAAAAGCTCTTATATAGACTCTTTCTAATGTTATGATAAATTGCAATTGTTTCAATGACCGAGATTATAGTTTGTTGGTTTTCAATGAAGTTTCTGATTCATACTTGACTTTGTGAATAGATTGTTACTTTATCATAAGAAATTTTATGACAATATTTATATATGTTGCTGTTATAAGAATGATCATGATGCCTTCATGTCCGTATTTTATTTTATCGACACCTCTGTCTCTAAACATGTGGACCTATTTATCATTATCGCACTACAAAAAAAATACACTTCCGTGATGATACGTGTTTGTCACAGTAGGTCGCGTTTTTTGTCATGCATGTACATCAATGACGATTTTATGACAGAATCAAGATAGTCATACATGTGCTGTCGTAGAAGTGTTCCATGACATTACCAAAATTATCATCACGGAAGTGTCCACTTCCATGACGATAAATCACGCATCACAGAAGTGCTTTCGTCAAGGCTGACCGACACGTGGTATCCACCATAACGGAACGCCGTTAAGCTATCGGGTCGGGTTTTGGATCCGATAACCCGTTAACAGCCCCGACCAATGGGAAATTTCCACGTGTAAAATTCTTATTGGCCGGACGAAACACGTGTCAGCTCGTCAGTGGGTCAGATAGGCGCCTATGATATGTCGACACGTGCCACGGCCCACCACTAGCCCATTTAGCTTACAAAGCCGGCCCATTTGACTTGGTCAAAAGTTAACGGGCAGGCCCATGAAAAGCCTGTTAACGGTCTCTTCGCAAATAGCCCATTTTACGGCCCGTTAACTCACGGCCCGTTAGGCCCTAAAGGAAATCGGCCCAACAACGTCATCTGGGCCGTCGAATATAACACCAGCCCATTTCACTTTCGGCCCATGTATGGCCCACGACGCCTTTCGGCCCATATGAGGCCTTCGTATCTTTCGGCCCTTTACAGGCCCACGGTGACTCTAGCCCATAATGAACAGTAATTTTCTTTATACCCGTTAACGGCCCGTGATTTACATGGGCCGTTTCCAGCCTGTGTTAGCTTTCGGCCTATTGACGGCCCATACGTTCTTGGGCTCCTTTTCGGCCCTCGATTACTTCCGGCCCGTTACTGGCCTGTTCCCCTAATGGGCCAAATTCGGCCCATGGCAAGAGTCGGCACGTTACTGGCCTGTTCCCCTAATGGGCCAAATTCGGCCCATGGCAAGAGTCGGCCCGTTACTGGCCTGTTCCCCTAATGGGCCAAATTCGGCCCATGGCAAGAGTCGGCCCGTTACTGGCCTGTTACCCTAATCGGCCAAATTCGGCCCATGGCAAGAGTCGGCCCGTTTCTGGCCTGTTAACCCGTTGCGCTGTTTCCAGCCCGTCCTATATTCTGGCCCATTAACGACCCGTTATGCCTGTGACAGAATTAAGCCTTTGCTGTCCTATGGCCTGTTAACGGCCTGTTACCGTGCTGGGCCGATACCAATTACGCCCGATTACGGCCCATGTAGACCCATTTATCTGACGGCCCAAGGCCCACCGATTACAGGCCCATTTATCGACGGCCCGTAGGAGACCCATGGATCCTACGGCCCGTATATGGCATGGTAGTTGCGGCCACTAGCAAACAAGGGAAAAAGAAGACTAGGAAATAAATAAGGCCGAAACTAACGCTAGGCTATTAAGGCGATTGCACAGATTACATCCACTCGGCATCAAAGATCGCCACCAGTGCAAATATAGGGAACACCCTACACTATACAAAAATGGCTTGCTGTTCAGCCGGTGGCTGCACGTTAAGAATAAATTTTGTATCGCACCAAAACAAATTACAACTATATAAAAAAAGGAAGGTTGGCATAAAAGTTAACAGTCTAGCAGATAAATGCACCACCAGAAGTTCAGAAGCTCAGTTCATTTGACCTGACTATTACGTTTTCATGATGTATTGTCCGATGTAGCACCATAACCCTCGCCTTCATTTCCCCTAGGCTCCTGAACAACATAGCAAATGTCTGATAGTCTGGTTTCAAAACCATGCATATCTTGACGACATTCAGCAATGTTTCTCCTTGTTTCACAAAGGGTCTCTGTTAGGGAATGGACTTGTGTCTGGAGTGCAGATACAACATTGCTTTGAGCTTGCATATCTTGATCATGAGGCAGTTTGGACGATATTGCCTTAACAACCAACCCAGTATTACGCAGGAACGTGCTTTTGGCACTGTTAGTGGACAGGTACTGACCCACTGCAGCAAGAGCTGACATTGCGGTTATAGTTGGCTCGCCACCTTCAGAAGGTGGCGGTTCCACCATTTTTTCCATAGCTCGCTGAAAAGTTGAGGTTTTACATTAGTAGTACCAGAACAGAAGATATTAAGGAGGCAGCAAAACCAAACAAAATAGCTTTGGTCTATATACAGAACTTATTCTGGTGAACCCATGTAAAATATTAGTTGCATTTTATTGCAAAGTACATAATAAAACCAGGTTCCAAACATATGACCATGTACCATCGCTAATGTATTGTCTATTTCTTCACATTGTATTGAGGGCTAAGGATAAAGAGACGAAGTTTATAATACGGTAAGCATAGTATGACATCATTCATATCACAAAACAACTGAGAACAGACAAACAGGCAATTGTAACGTTGTGTGGGCAAGTCCAGCACGGAACTAGATTACGGGTCAAGATCAAAGGAACATCACTCCTCTCTTTTAAACCTTGTAAGGTGCAATGATACGCTAAGACAATTGTGTATAAAATTGAAAAGAGTAATAGACATTGGCTGCAAACCATGCAGTTCAAGGCACAAGTCAGAGTAAGTAGTAGTTAAAAGGCATGAGGATTAAGGACTTACAACAGCGGCTTTGACTGGTGTAGTCATGCCCTTCTTTTTGCTGGTGTGACAGTCCTTGAAGATTTCCACAGCATTTGGTTCAGGTACTTTTTGGTCCTTGCGGGCTTTCCTCTGCATTTCGAACAAGTCAATATAGATATGATAATATGGTACAGCGAAAAGAGTGAAACAACAGCTAATTACAAGAGCCTCGCAGTGTGCAATATAGCTACGAGATCCTGTCATCTGTTGGAATTTCACTTTCGTACGGTTGGCCTTGTTCTTTGAATAGTTCACCTACAAGAAGATAGATTTGTGTGGCACATGCGTAAATAGGACTTCAACATGTGATCTGATCACATATATATAATGTACCTGATATTTCGGATCAGACCAGTGTTTAACAAGGCCCCTCCAGTCTTCATCCAATATATTTTCCACTGGAGATGTTTGGGACAGTTCACTGTTAGCCTTGCCTTCAAAGTGAGTTTTCCTCAAGTTATACCGATACTGCCGCAGAGCAGACTTGAAAACATGGGTGCAAGCTTGTCTGGTTGCATCATCTTGGCTATCCAACTTGAACCTCATCTGTTGAAAATTATGGGAGTCTCGTTATTAGCAACCTAGAAAGTATAGGACAGCGCAAGACGATATTACTAGTTTCCATACATAACCATACTTACAGATAAATGGTCGAGGAAGGTGTTGAACTAGGTTTCGTCTTTGTCATTCCTGTACTGAATCCATGTTGGGAGGATACGTACATGACACCTAACGGCAACCGCTGCCTCTGATTCTAACTTGGATGACTCTGTAGCATCACATGACCTTTTTAAACCTGCCTCAAAACGGATCTCCATTCTTCCTCCTCTAGATTTAGTTAACCTATCGAGCATTATCCCTGATGTTTGTTTCCTCTTGGGCCTAGGTGCTAGTCCAACAACGAACATAGGAAGTGTTAGTGTACATCAAACTGTGAGACTACATATAAAGAAACATGCAACTGTAACTTGACTCCAGCAAGTACCGTCTTGCTGTTGAAGCTCACAAAGTTCATCTGATATTGCCAACTCATCTTGTGTCAAGAGTGCTTGGGAAGTAGTGTTAGGTGGCAAGGGAGCTTGGGAACGTGCTGCTAGCTCAGTTGACGCACGAGTAAGTCGGATAGCTGGTAGTACTGTGGTAGGTGTTGCAAGAACTAGGGCTGTCTCTGCTTGTTTGGTGGCAGCTATTTGTTTCTGTTTGGCTTTTTTGCAACTCGTGTAGTATGGGATGCCGTGTTTGTAGAATTTTCCGCTGGACTTTGACCTTCTATTGCACCATCAGTACCGGCAGAATCTGCAGTATTCATCCGCTCCTCATTCCCTGCCATTCTGTGTTTCTTCCTCTTTCTCTGTGCCATGTTAAGTCAAGCCGACAAGAAAAACGAATAACAATTTAGTTCTTCGGAACAAATTGATGCGTGATGCAGACGAACTGAACTTTGATGTTAGACAACCACATGGTAGGAGGATGTAATATGTATGAAAAACAGGACGGAAGAGATAACCAGAACTATGATGTGTAAACTAAGAAGAAGACATTTCACCAAATTAGAAGCAATGCAATGGAAGGTAGACACCATATGAAAGATGCTACAAATATCGCTCTGCCAAGTTAACACTGTCTCATCATAAATGGCGTTAAAACAAATGTGAAGCAGTATAAGAAATAAATAATATGCAAGATGCAAACAACATCACACTACCACGTTAGAGGTCTCTCGTCATTAGTGCCATTGCATATTCACAGCATTGCATATTCACAGCTTATGATGTGTAAACTAAGGAGAAGGCATTTCAACAAATTAGAAGCAATGAAAGCTAGACACCATATGAGAGATGCAACGAATATCACTCTACCAAGTTAAAACTGTCTCGTCATAAGTGCCATTTCAACAAATTAGTAGTACAAGCTAGAAAAGAATGTGAGATGTAACCTATATCACACTCCGAAGTCAAACGTGCCTTATGATAAGTGATTGTTGCAAGTTACACAACAGTAGTAATTTGATGTAAGAACATGGTGTGATAGACAGATATTGTATGTTCTAGAAATAGGAACACGTGTCTTATTCAAGTATAATGTGTAAAGTAAGCAGATGGAATTCAACAAAATTAGAAGCAATACAAGCTAAGCATCACACATAACATGCAACCACATATAACAGTGCCAAGTTAGAGGGAGCACCGGTGATGCTGCACTAGGGGAGACGTGCTCATCAACACAGCTTTGTTGAGTGTCTATGCATGTGTTGTCTTGCAAATCATCTTGGGGGGATGGAGGAGTAGAATCTATAGAGGCCCTTCGTTTGGAAGGAGCACCTTTATCCGCTGCCTTGCTAACTTCCTTCGCTTTATTGATTTTGAATTGTCCAGTAAAACCGACAACAAAAAGCAATAAAATTCACTCATCATAACACATTCGTGCATGATACTGACAATCACTACTTTGATGTAAGGAAAACACATGATACCAGGATGGAATATGTATGAAAAACAGGACGGAACGGCATATTCACAACTGTTTGTCTAAACTAAGCAGAAACCATTCCAACAAATAAGAAGCAATGCAAGCTAGACACCACATGAAAGATACAACCAATATGACTCTGCCAAGTTAAAAGTGTCCCATCATAAACGGCATTTCAACAATTTAGAAGCAGCGCATGCTATAAATCATATGAAAGATGCAACTAATATCGCACTGCATATACTAAAGGTGTCTCGTCATATTGATTAATGCAGGATACAAAAAAACAATAGTTTTATGTAAGGACATGCTTAATAGACAGATGTACTATGTACTAAAAACAGGAAGACATGACGCATTAATAGGTATAATGTATAAACTATGCAGAATAGCACATGCAATTTAACCAGATTGGAAGAATTACAATCTAGACACCATATGCAACATGCAACCACATATCACGTTGCCAAGTTAGAGCAAGCACCTGCGATGCTAGTGTAGGGGAAATGTTGTAATCAACTACAGAGCTACGTTCACTATCTTCATCTAGCATTTCTGTTTCTTGAGAATCATGTCGGGTGACGCTGCATTCTTTAAATGAGGAGTAGTCCCCTTGCCTGCCTGCCTCGTCATAAGTGATTGATGAGGGATACACAAGAACATTAGTTTGATGTAAGAACATGGTTAATACACAGATGTACTAGTATGTACCAAAAACAGAAAGGCGTGTCATATTCAAAAGTATAATGTGTCAGCTAAGCAGATGCAATTTAACCAAATTGGAAGCAATACAAGCTAGACATCCGGCTGGAGTGGTGAGCATGATCATCTAGGACCTGAGAGCCTGGTGGGAGGCGGGCTGCTTCGCCACAATCGCAGCTTTTTAGTTGGCTTCCAGGTGATGCCTATCTTTGCTGGGCTTGTCACTAGCTCGGCCAGTGCCCTGACTAGCTATTTGTCTTCTGGTGCTCACAGGATGGTGGTTCATTTAAAAAAAATCTTTCCTTATCTTACCGACTTCGGCCTTTCGAATACAAGCTAGACACAATATGGAACATGCAACCACATATGACACCGCGAAGTTAAAGCAAGCACCTGGGATGGTGGTTCATTGCGAGCGAGGTCATCAACTCCAGAGCTACGTTTACCGTCTCCATCTACTGACACTGCACCCTTTATAGCGCTGTAACGTGTCTTGCCTACCCGCATATGAAGCTGGAGCGACTTCTCTCTTTTCTTTTTGGCTTCTCTCATGGCAGCAGAGTCTGAAATACCCTTGCATAAAAACACAATAGTGAGAGTAAGGGTGAAGTGTGTGCAGAACTAGTGCACTGTAAAAGTAGCAGATAGCAGGTGGCTGAAAAATAAATGACAGGAGACATATCATAGCTCTTCAACATTGCATGGCAAACCAATTAGATTCTACTCCGTATGATTTTGTAATATATGAGCACAGGAAATGCAGGTACTCCTCCAGCACACCACCACATGTGGTCATATCTAAGATAATAGTCGACTAAAAATAAATAGGTCAGTCGATTTTTTAATGAACCGTCCGATCTATAAGGAACGGGCAGATGGCCTTCGTCTACCTCCCGCCAGTCACTGTTGACGATCTTTCTCGAACCGCCAGCGACCACCGGCCCAGACCCCTGCCTCCGCCGCCCCGCCCTCCCATCGACCTGACACCATTGTCGTGCTTGGCAGCGCCCCCAGGCCATCCCTTTAATCCCGGCCGACCTCCAGATCGGGCCCCAGTAGCTCTAGGCCGCACACACCCCTAAGATAAACACCAAGGCGCTGCTTCCCCGACGTAATAGGCGTACTAGCACCTGTTACGCCGGGGAATGCTTCCGTTAATTGGGAATCAACTGGCCAGAAATTGAAATTCAGGGGGGCGACGGACTCTAGCTAAGGTGAAATAGTATATGAGGAGAAACCTTGTGCATCGCGAGTTACTAGGAACATCTAGTATCAAGAAGAAGCGGTCAACTAGTGTCTTCTGTGGGATGAATACTGTGCAAGCAGAGACGTAAGATTTGCACGAATAACGGAAGAGGAGTACCTTTTTCGGTTGCCGGTGTGGTCACCTCCACATGTCGCGCCGATCTTCTTCTTTTTACCGGGGAAACCGATGTTCTGGAGGGTGCAGGCTTGGACGAACCCATGGCCAAATTGTTGACTGTGTTGCCGTGGCCGTACGTCGGCGGAGGGGAAGCAGATCCGAGGCGGTGAAGGATGACGTAGCAGGAACAGCTCCGGTGCGGTGGAGGGTGGCGAAGTTGGAGCGGCAGCGGTGAGGCGCAGGACGTCGTGGTTGAACTGGCTCTGGTACGGATGGCTCGGCCTCGATTTCAACTACTAGCCGTGGAGGGCGTTGCGGTTGAGGTTGGGGTGGACGACGACGTCGGGGTATCGGCTCCGGCGTGATGGAGGAGGGCGGCAGTTGATGGGTGGGATGGGGTGGCGGACGGAGGACGCCGGGGTTTCGCGACTGGTGGAGAGTTAGTTTTGGCGCCCACGGAGTAGGAATGGGGAATCAGACGGGTGGGGGGAACCATGTTTCGGTCTGGGACGCGCTTGTTTTTGGCTTTTTTGAACAAAAGATGGGACGCGCTTGTTTGAAATTTGGGGAAAGTACAAACTTTGCCCCCCTCTTAAATTTCGGACCTACTGCGGGTCGGAGGTAGGATGGTAATCCCAGGTGTCCCAAATAATGGGCGGGAGCAATTTCGGCCGCGCGCATGTGTGCTTAGGCGGCCATTGTGTATGAATGTTTTTCGGATGCGGTTGCGTGGCGTCTAGATGAAGCTACAAACCTACCCCAGTTTAGACCTTTGGACGTCGGGCCGGTAGGTTTCACGGGTCGGAGTTATTAGAAAAGTAATTTCCTTCTACTACCAAACATTGGTCTCACGCGGTTTCGGGCGAGTAGAGGCTCTTTTGGCGCTTCGTTCGAAATTTTGAAACACAAGCATTCACGTTTAGAGTACTGTTGAACTATGAGGATTGACCTAAATAGACAACGTTATATTTGACCTTGTATGTTTGAAAACCTCATTAAATTATCCGCTTCTTTTTGAAATTTTGACACTTGAAAAATCCTATAACTACGATTATTTTGGAATGGAGGAGCTAAATTTGAATCTATTTTGTACACGACTACATATGCTATTATGTACAAAATCAGAGCAAAGATTAGTGCCCCCATAATTTAGGTATGGTTTACAAATGCCATGATATCAAATGCAAATAATTGAATGGACTTCATGTTGAATTCGATTTTTTTAACCACTTAAGTTGAATTCAAATGTATCCTAGTTCATAGGTAGCTATTTATAATGTCCATTGTGTAACTTCCGTATGTATAATGTGCTTTACACACACAACATGAACTATACTCACGTTTATATTCGATTGCTAAAGCGATGCACTGTCTGGAGTTCAAAATACTAACTATGTGGATCAATTGTGTCGAATAATAACATATAGACATGCTCAAATTCGATAGAATCTAGATGTCTGATGGATCAATGACCGCTCCTTATGCGAATTGCAAATATCATGATCCCATCCTAATATTTGGATACAATTTATATCTTTAATCAATGTGTAGAGTAGTCTTTTACGTGTAGTTTCACTCTCCATCGGTGGTCTCTCACACATGCTCACACACTCTCTCCCGAGGTGTCTTTCTCGCACACATGCTCTAGATATAACCCTCCCTCCCTCTCGTAACCATTTACAACTATTTTCACTAACCTTTATCACAAGCACTCTTCCTCTCGCAAACATACACACGCACAATCCTCATCGACCCTTTCTATATACATGGACCTGCCTACGTGTCTAATGTACTCACATTATCTTTACGCCTGTCTCTCACACATTGTCTCACACCTCTCTTCCTAATCGACGAGTATGATTCTAGCAGAGCATTCTGTAGGATGCCCCTTAAAGTTAGGTTGGATGAACAGTAATATCAGAGATAAAGTGGTTACCTTAGTCCGAGAACCTAGGGTTACAAATCCTAGCCGGCTTTGTGAGTGGACACAGAGTCCTTCACGATTCTGCTATCTTTGTCTTGTAGGACTACTCATCCGTGGGTCTTCCTAAATGCGTCACGGGCCGACCAATGTGGCGCAGGTCGGCACCAAACGAAGGGCCTCACCTCGACCCACCGAACCTCACGCAGTGACACACCCTCTGCCCCCACGTCTCATTATCTTCTCACACCCACACATACCAACACAAACACCACACACACAGAAAATTTCTCCTGGTTCCTCTATTCCCTCCCCTGCATATACACACTCAAGGGAATGGAATCTCTTGTCGTGACGTCATATTCGTCTCTCTCTCTCTAGACCACTCTCATTTCTCGTGCTATCTCTCCCACGCCCCCCCCATCGGCCCCTCTATCCATGCCTCTCTCGAATACGTAATACACACACATACCTCTCTAGGCCCCGCCAAATGCATCAACTACACATTCACACATGTTAAATCACGTACCCCATTGATCTAAAAAGCCCTCTCTTCACGTTTATTTCGCATACAACATTCCTTTTGAATAAAGTGTGGCCAAAAAATTATTTTAGAGTTTCTACATATATACAACATTACAAAGTTATATGGAGGAGTACGAACGCTAATTTGCATTGCATGGTGCCCACAATGATATTTATTCCGCGCTGTGAATTTGTATATTTTTATACTATATACAAAGTAAGTCATAATAAAGAGAAACGAAGAGCATCTCTCTCTCCATCGCATACTGTCGGGTGGTTGGTGCGACATATGCCAACGGGTGGCTTATCATTGTGGGTGCCAATAAGACGTCGCCGGTGCCTGGAAACGGGATGAGGCGCAGACATGCACGCCGGCAGATCTTACCCAAGTCCGGGGCTCTCCGAGGAGATAACACCCCTAGTCCTGCTCTGCGGGGTCTCCGCATGATCACTAGATCAGGAAAGGTAGCTACAATCGCTCCTAGAGCTGTTTTGGGGTTCAAGGGAGAAGAAGAACAAGGCTAGCTCCAACTTCTCTCTATCTATGGTGTATGTGCTATGCTTAGAAGCCAACCCTTTGCATGGGTGCCCCAGGGGGTTTATATAGGCCTACCCCCCGGGGGTACAATGGTAATCCGGCTGGGCACTGGTCCCAGCCGTCAGTGTCTACGCTCGCCGGCTTCTCCGCCGGCTGTTGGGTCCCGCCGGCTGCCGGCTTCTTGGTCGACAGGCCGGCCCCACCGCCTAGGGTCTTGTCGGCGGCTGCTTACTGTAGCCTCGCCTCTGATGACGAGGGCTTTGTCGAGGTAAGCGTGGCTACAGTGGGCCGCCTCAGGGGCTCTCACTGTAGCCTTACCTCGTCTTGTCTCCTTAATGGGGCTCCTGCTTCGAGGAAGGGAGTAGCCGGCTTCTGGGGGCCGGCTACGCCCTTGGCCGACTGGGAAACGCGGGGCCTCCTTCATGCCTCTCTCTGGCTGAAGGGGCCCGCCGCCCGTGGGCCGTACGGGAGTCTGTCGTGGATGACGTCGAGGCTAGCATGGCTACAGTGCCGAGCCGCACGGGAGACGGCCGTCCCGTACGGCCTCCTGTAGCCATGCCCGCCTCGGGTTTCGGGGGTAGTGGGCCGCACTGTGGCCACACCCCGTCTTGTCTCCGTTATGTGGGAGTAGCTTTGGTGGTTGTGGTTTCGGCCGGCTTCTTGGAGTCGGCGCTCTTTGAGGCCGGCTTCTTGGAGTCGGCCACCCCGCGGTTGTCTTGGGGGGAGGTCGCTTGAGGCTGGGCAGCCTTCCGTGAGTCGGCTTCAGAGGTAGCCGGCCAGGGAAGGGGGTCCAATGCTTGGAGCGTTGGGAGGCCCAAAGGCCTGATAATTTTTATGAAGAACCAGGGGTAGTCGGTTAGGCTACCCGTGGCTATTTACTCCGACAGTAGTCCCCGAAGCTGATTGGGCTTCGAGGTTGAGTAGGGGTTGAGAAGCTCGATCAGCTTCCCATCTTAGCAAGCCGGCAGCTGGGAGCCGGCTTTGGTTAGGCGTGCCGCCTGGGTCGAAAACTTCCGAAGTCGGAGGGCGGGAGCCCGCCAATGCGTGCACCGGGCCGCGGGCCGGCCACTGGCCGTCTGCGAACCACGTGGCCGGAAAGCCTGCCAGCCCATGCGCACGACAGGACGTCGCCGCAGGGAGGGGGCCTGCCACGTCCGCGCCCTGGCCTAGGCGCGGATTGTCTGCATCCCGAAACCACCCGCACGCCTTATCGCGGCAGTTTCGGCTCGCCTTTATGCGCAATAATTGCGAGGCGTGGGGGGAGTCGGTGCAGTTAATCCCACGACTCCCCCCACGTTCGGCCTCCCCGGCCTTGCCTTGCGAGGCTATAAGTAGGGGGAGGTGGAGGGCGGCAGGCCCTCGCACGCTCCTCCTACTTCCACCATCTTCTTCGCTCGTCGTTTCTTGCGTTAGCGCCTCGCCGCCGCACTCTTCCACCGCACGCTCCTCCGCCGCCGTGCTCACTTTTGCCATGCCTCCCACCACGGAGCAGTATGGCGGGGATTGGGACGGCTCCAACGTCCACGATGATCACGTTGATTTCCTCTGCAACACGCGGCGGCTGCCCAGCGCGGACAAGGTGGAGGTCCGCCTCGCGCCGGCGAAGGAAATCACGCCGGAGCCGCAGGAGGGCGAGCGGGTGGTCTTCTGCTCGCATTTCTTGCGCGGCATCGGCCTTCCGGCGAGCGCCTTCTTCCGCTCCTGGCTCGAATTCTACCAGCTCCAGCCGCACCATCTCACCCCAAACGCGGTGGTCCTGCTGTCGGCCTTCGTCATGCTGTGCGAGGGCTACCTCGGCGTCCTCCCCACCCTCGAGCTCTGGGGGGAGTTCTTCCAGTCCAAGCTGGGCACGCGCATGCAGGGCGTGCCGGCTCAGACTGGAGCCTTCATCGCGTCGCGAAGGTCGGTCGCCGACAACCCCTTCCCCGTCATCCCGCTGATCCAATCGGTGAAGAAGTGGCAGAAGTCGTACTTCTACATGCGGAACATCGCTCCACGGGGCGACTACATCAACCTGCCAGCCTACGTAGCCGGCCCGCCAGCGGGCAGGCGGCCCCAGTGGTCCTTCCAGGCCGTGACTCTGACGCCGGCCGGGTCCGCAGCCGTCGCTCGAGTGCGAGTGATGACCCAGTCGGAGGGCCTGACGGGGGCCGACCTTCTGGCCGCCTTCGTCACGTGCCGGGTTCTTCCGCTCCAGAGCCGTCCTCATCTGATCTGTCAGATGAGCGGCCAGCTTGATCCGAGCCAGATGTGCACCAAGGACATGCCGCACGAGGAGGTCGCCTTTATGGTGAACTACCTTGCGAACTGCAAACTCTCTGTAGAGTGGCAGTTCGGCAAGGAGCCATACAGCCAAGCCAATCCGCCGCCTACGGTATGCTCTCCTTGTTTCTCCTTTTTCTCTCAACTTCGTTGCCAAGTTCCTCTCAGCTGGCTCTAACTTAGTCGGCTTGTTTTTCGACAGAGCCCTCTCCTTCGGCCGGCCGGCGGGTCAGACACGGAGCGTCGATTCGTCCCCGACCAGACGGAACACGATCTGGAGGACCCCGACTTCGGGGCGGCCGGCATGGACGACAACATCGAGCCGGCTGGTGGCCAAGCCGGCGGCGAAGCAGGCGGCTCCGGGCTCGGAGTCACCTTCGACGACTGGCCGGATGACGACGAGGCCGAAGTCGCCCCGCGCCGCCAGCCGGCATCTGGACGCGGCGCGGGTTCCTCTGCTGCACCGCCTGCTCGGGGCGGAGGGCAGAAGCATCGCGCCGCCCAGGTTTGTTCGGCAGTCGGACAAAGAAACCCAGGGGCGGGGCGGCAGCAACCAGGCGGGAGGAGGCGGCCGCGAAGGCGGCTCGCTTCCGCAAGACGGTGAAGCAACCGCAGACCGTGTCGGCGTAAGTTCACTTTCTTTTGTATACTCTTTTTTCTTTCTTTTCTCTGGTGGTTCTTGAGCCCTTGTCTTTTTCTCCAATGATCAGAGCTCCACTGTCGTTCGAGCGGGCGGCTGCCGCCTCTGTCGTCGAGTCGCCGAGGGGGTCTGGGAGCACCACTCGCCGTGTGGATCCCCGGGCCGACCTTCAGGAGGCGACAGAACGGAACGCACGGGAGGCGCGGGCGGAACGGGAGGCGCGAGAGGCGGAGGCGTGGAAGGCGGCGCTGGAGGAGGAGGCGGCGAAGGTGCTTGCCGACGCTGCTGCCAAGGCCCAAGCGGAGGCTGCGGCTGCAGAAGCAGCGAGGGAGGTCCTGATGGTCACCCCTCTGCGCGTTGCGGCGCCGGGGTCCATGGAGCCCTTGCTAGAAGGAGCCAGCGGCGACCAGCCAGGGCTGGGGAGAGACGACGACGTCATCATCCTGGAGAGGGCGCCGGTGCCGACCCCGCCAACTGGGGCGGCTCAAGGCGGCCGGCCTGATCAGCCGCCTACACAGTCGGCGGGGGGCGAGCCCGCCGCGAGGACTGAGATGGCGGTCCGGATGCCGCCGAGCCGGCGCGCGGGGAAGGCCGCGTCGGAGCCACAGAAGGCCGCGTCGGAGCCACAGCCGGCCGTGGGCTCCAGCTCGTCGGCCCAGGATGCGGAGGCGGCCAGCGCAACCTCAGGGTGGACGCCAGCCGGAGGGACGGCTGTGATGAACGTGGTTGCGCAGGATGTCCGGACCCGGCTCCAGGGCCAAGCCGCGGCGCTGAGGCACTTCACTGATGAGTTTCTCGCGACACGGGCGGCCATCCGGGTTAGTCTTCCCATCTAGCTTCTCTTGATCTTGATTCCTTCCGTGGGGGCGCGTCAGCGCACCCACTGGGTGTAGTCCCCGAGTTCCGAGTCGGCTGCTGAGCAGGCGGCTTGGAACTTCTTGGAGGATTTGTCTTTGCTATTCTTGTTCTTACTCCGATCTTCTGTCTATCTTGCAGGACTACCACAATCTTCGTGCGGCTGCGTTCAACTCCTAGGCTCGGGAGCTCACCCAGAAGACCGCCGACCTTACTGAGAGCCGAGGTACGTGCTTAGTTCTTTGTCTCATGTGGGGGCGCGTCAGCGCACCCACTGGGTGTAGTTCCCGAGATTCGGGCCGACTGCTGAGCAGTCGGGTCGGATCTTCCTTGACGACTTCTTCTTACTGTTCTTTCTTCTTCTGCCGTCTTTGCAGCGGCCAACGCCAGTCTGAGGGCATAGCTGGGGGAGTCCCAGACTGCCCTTCGTGCCAAGGACGCTGAGCTCGCCGCCTTGCTGCAGGAACGCGACCGCCTGGCCAAGAAGTTGGCCGACCAGGAGGAAGGCCACAAGGCGGCTCTGAAGGCTGTGCAGGACCGCGAAGCCACTCTCCAGGCCGAGTACGAGACGGAGGCGGCTGGCTGGGCTGAGGCCGGGCAGACTCTGATCTCTGGCTATGGCCAGATCGAAGATCTGGTTGATGGTAAGCCGCCTACCTCTTCGTCCTTCCTTGCCATCTGCCACTTTTGGCTTGTTTTCTGATTTTGGTGTTCTTTTCTTCCTTCCTTCTTCTTTCTTGCGCAGAGTATTTCCCTGGCTATTCTACTGCCGCCAACCAGACCATCGAGGCCCGTCACCAAGCGCGAAGGCAGGCTGGCTTTGAGATCTCGCCAACCGCCGGCCGCTCGCTGGAGGAACAGCTCCTGGCTTTCCAGGCCCGCATCCAGCCGGCTCACCGACTGCTCCCCTGGCTTCAGCGTGCCGGGGCGCAAGTCTTGGCCGCCCTCTGGCCCGGCCAAGTGGTTCCTTGCACCCCCAGTTGGACTGCCGACTGGCTGGAGGTGGCAGTCGGCCGCTTCGAAGCTTGGAATGCCTCGGCGGCTCGCTCCGGTGCCAGGCGGGCGCTGGTGTTCGTCAAGGCCTGGTATCCCGGCCTGAGCCTGGACCAGCTGGCTACCTGGCGGCAGCAAGCCGACACGGAGCTGGAGCCGGCGCGGCCGGCCATCATCCGGCGGGCTTCGGTAATCGCCGACTACACCGACAGCAGCGTCTTCGCCCCCGAGGTGGACGACAACGGTGTCGCCCAGCCGGAGGAGTGGTTCGGTCTGAACCCGGTGGACGGAGAAGACTCGGCGGAGGAGATCGACTCCAGCGACGAGGGTGAAGAAGAGGAGGAGGAGGGTGAAGACGCCGAGCCGGCTGGTGGAGCAGTCGGCCAGCCTCAGCCTGACCGCACCTCCAGCACCACGTCGTGTGCGAGTGCGTTGCCTGCCGTAGGTGGTGATCAAGCCGAGACCCGCTAGGCGGCCACTCCTTCAGCCGGCGAGGCCGCCTTCACCGACCAGCTCGGCCTCCGCACCGCGCCTTAGTCTGCCATCTTTTGTTTTCCTGTCTTGTTACTTTTGGAACAATGTTTGGTTAGGTCTGCACAATTCCACCCACTGGGTGTGTTCGAACTTATGTCTGTTGCCAGCCTGTTGGGGGCTTTATGTGTATATATAACTTATGCATTTGGCCTTTCCTTGTACTTTTGCTTTTTTGTCCTTGTGCTGTTTCCTTTGCCGCCCTCCCTTGGTTGCCGCCTCCCGAGTCCAACAGTTGCTCTGCAATCTGTAGCTGGAGGAGTGCTTGGCCAATTGGGGGGGAAGTACTTTAGCTTTGCTGGACTAAAGCTAAGTGTTGGGGGAGCCGGCCAGCCGGCTGTTTTGACAGCCGGCAGGCATGTTTGGAGGCCGTCTCTTTGCTATATAGGTTCGTTGTTCCTTAGCCATTTTTCGTGTGGGCATCCTTTCTGCCTTGCCTCTTGCTAGTCGGACAGTCGTTTCTTCGAGCTGCGACTTTCAACAAGAGGGGACTCGGGAGCCGGCACACTACTTTTCTGACTTCAGGTAGAACTTTCAATATAGCTCAAGGCGGCCTGTCCCCGGGCCGACTAGTCGAACCCGGTGCCAGACAAGAATTCAAATGTAATAATACATTCATGGATATGACACTTGTCATTCATAGATAAACAAAGGCAGTCCGCGAGTACTGTTCGGGGGGCCTGTTGGTTTGTACTTAATACAAAAGGGTAGCATGATACATACTGCTTTCAACTGTAAAAACGTCTCTGGAGGTTTGCGTTCCATGGTCGCTCCGACTCCTTGCCGGAGTCGTCTCTCTTGCGTGCTCTTGGTTTTTGCGCGTCGATCAAGTAGTAGGAGTCGTTGCCGAGTGCCTTGCTAACGACGAAGGGGCCTTCCCAAGGGGCCGAGAGCTTGTGCTGGCCGGCTGTTCGCTGGATCAGCCGGAGCACAAGGTCGCCCTCTTGGAAAGATCTTGGCTTGACCTTGCAATTGTAGTAGCGGCGCAGCCCTTGCTGGTAGATGGCGGACCGGCTGAGTGCTAACAGCCGGCCTTCTTCCAGGAGGTCGACGCCGTCTTCTCTTGCTTCCTTGGCCTCCTCCTCCGTGTACATGGTGATCCGAGGCGAGTCGAACTCGATGTCTGTTGGGATGACAGCCTCGGCACCGTACACGAGGAAAAATGGAGTGAAGCCGGTTGACTTGTTGGGTGTAGTGCGCAGGCTCCAGAGGACAGCCGGCAGCTCCTCGAGCCAGCACCCGGCCGATCGCTCCAGTGGTACAACTAGTCGAGGCTTGATGCCGGAGAGGATGAGTCCATTTGCTCGCTCGACCTGGCCGTTTGACTGCGGGTGGGCAACAGACGCTAAGTCCAGTCGGATGCCCTGCGTCGCGCAGAAACGTGCCAGTGCTCCTTTGGCGAAGTTCGTGCCGTTGTCGGTGATGATGCTGTGCGGCACGCCGTACCGAGTGGTGATGTCGGTGATGAATGTCACGGCAGTCGGCCCATTCAGCTTCTTGATCGGCTTTGCTTCGATCCACTTTGTGAACTTGTCCACAGCGATCAGTAGATGTGTCAAGCCGCCGCGGGCTGTCTTGAAAGGGCCCACCATGTCCAGTCCCCAGACGGCAAAAGGCCAAGTGAGGGGAATGGTCTTGAGGGCAGAAGCCGGCAAGTGTTGCTTGGAACTAAAAACTTGGCATCCTCTGCAGCTCTTGACTATTTCTTTAGCATCCTCCAAGGCAGTCGGCCAGAAGAAACCATGGCGGAAAGTGTTGGCCACGAGTGATCTTGAGGCTGCGTGGTGGCCGCATTCGCCTTGGTGGATGTCTTTGAGGATTGCCACTCCTTTTTCCGGCTCGATACAACGCTGGAAGACTCCAGTGACGCTGCGCTTCACAAGCTATCTGTTGATTATTGTGTATGATGTGGCTCGTCGTTGCACTAGTCTTGCTGAGATCTCATCAGCCGGCAGCTCTCTGCTGACTAGGAACTTGAGGATGGGCTGGGCCCATGACGGAGCTGTGACTTCTTCTTCTGTTAATGTGGCCACCATGACTCGGGTGGGTGGGTTGGGTGGCGTTGAATTGGAGTCGGCCACCACTTCTTGTGTCGTAGCAGTCCCCGGGCCGACTGCTGCAGTCCCCTGGCCGGGTTCTGAAGTCCCTGGGCCGGGTGCGACTACGGCAGTCCTCGGGCCAGTTGTCGAAGTCCCCGTGCCGCCTGCGGGGTTTCTCCAGTCAGATCCGACTGTATCTGGTGCAGGCGGTACGAAGATGGAATCCGACTCTGGAGACGGCTTGATGGACGGCTTGAGGAGGCGCTGGAGGGAGACGCCAGTCGGTATGGCTTGTCGGGTGGAGCCGATCCATGCTAGGGCATCTGCTTGGTCGTTGTCGGCCCTTGGCATGTGAAGGAACTCGCACCCTTCGAAGTATCCGCTGATCTGCTGGACCAGGAATCGATAGCTCGCCATGTTCGCGTCCTTGGCGTCCCAGTCGCCAGACGATTGCTGGACCACCAAGTCTGAGTCGCCGTAGCACAGGATCCGGCGTATGCCGAGCTCTTTGGCTAGTCGGAGCCCGTGTACGAGCGCCTCGTACTCGGCCACGTTGTTGGAGGCGGCGAAGTGGATCTGCAGCGTGTACTTGAGCTTGTCGCCTTTGGGAGAGGTGAGGACGATGCCAGCTCCCAAGCCGGTGCGCATCTTGGACCCGTCAAAGTGCATCCGCCAATGGGTAGAGTCAGGAGCCGGCGGTAGGTACTGGGTCTCGGCCCAGTCGACGAGGAAGTCGGCCAATGCTTGCGACTTGATGGCGGTGCGGGGTTGATAGAAGATTGTGTAGGGCGCCAATGCAATGGCCCATTTAGCCACCCGGCCGGATGCATCCCGGCTGCCTATGATCTCGGCGAGCGGGACAGTGCACACGACCATGATGGGGTGCTCTTGGAAGTAGGGCTTCAGTTTCTTGGCAGGGAAGTACACCCCATAGCACATCTTCTGGTAGTGCGGGTAGTTTTGCTTTGAGCTGGATAGTACTTCGCTGAGATAGTACACCGGCCTCTGGACTAGCTGGGCTCGGCCTTCCTCCGGGCGCTGGACCACAACAACAGTGCTGACGACTCGGCTAGTCGTGACGATGTAGAGGAGCATGGGCTCCTTCTCAGTCGGCGCTGCTAGGACAGGCGGAGTGGTCAACATTTTCTTCAACTCATGGAAGGCTTGGTCGGCTTGATCATTCCACTCGAAGTGAGTGGACTTCTTCATGAGTCGGTACAAGGGGAGAGCCTTCTCTCCTAGTCGGCTGATAAAACGATTCAGGGAGGCTAGGCAGCCAGTGAACTTCTGCACGTCTCGCAGCTTGGTTGGAATCTCCATCCTTTCGATGGCCTTGATCTTGACAGGGTTGCATTCGATGCCGCGCTCGGAGACCAGGAAGCCTAGCAGCTGGCCGGCTGGCACTCCGAACACGCACTTCTCAGGGTTGAGCTTGATTTGGAATCGGCGCAAGTTGGCGAATGCTTCTTTCAGGTCTTCCAGCAAGGTACCGCGCTTCTCTGTCTTCACCACAATGTCGTCTACATAGACGTGGGCATTTCTGCCGAGTTGTTTCAAGAGGCATTTCTGCATGCAACGCTGAAAAGTGGCACCGGCATTTCTCAAGCCGAATGTCATAGTCAGGTAGCAGAAAGCTCCAAAGGGTGTGATGAAGGCAGTCTTCAGGCGGTCAGCTGGGTCCAACTTGATCTGATGGTATGAGTACGCATCCAAAAAACTTAACAGCTCGCATCCGGCTGTGGAGTCTATTACTTGGTCAATCCGTGGCAGAGCAAACGGATCCTTTGGGCAGGCCTTGTTCAAACTGGTGTAGTCTATACACATGCGCCACTTGTTATTCTTCTTCAGAACCAGAACTGGGTTGGCAAGCCATTCTGGAAAGAACACTTCCATGATAAAGCCAGCGGCAAGGAGCCGGGCTATCTCTTCTCCCACGATTCTTCGCTTCTCTTTGGACAGTCGGCGGAGGGGTTGCTTGACCGGCTTCGCGTCGGCTCGGACATGTAATTTGTGCTCGGCGAAATCCTTCGGGACACCCGGCATGTCCTTTGGGGACCATGCAAAGATGTCTCGATTCTCACGGAGGAAGTCGACGAGCTCGCCTTCCTATTTACTGTCCAAGTTCGCCCCAATGACAGCGAACCTCTTCGGGTTCTCCGGGTCCAGAAGTATCTTCTTTGTCTCTTTGGCAGGCTGGAAGGAGCCCTGCGCATCACAATCCTTGGGGTTGGGGGACAGGGCCGGCTACTTGCCGGCCATGGCCACAACCCGTTCCAACATCTTCTTCTCTTCTGCCACCACGAGGGACTCGGCCAGCCGGCTACTGGCCATGGCGCACTCGGTGGACTTCTTGTAGTCGCCGGCTACCGTGATGATCCCCTTCGAGCTCGGCATCTTCATCTTCAGGTAGGCGTAGTGTGGCACAGCCATGAACTTGGCCGGAGCAGGTCGGCCAAGCAGTGCATGATAGGGGCTCCCCAAATCCACTACCTCGAACCATATTGCTTCTCGGCGGAAATGATCTTTGTATCCGAAGAGAACATCCATTTTGATCTTGCCGATTGGGGAGCAAGACAGGCCGAGGACGATACCATGGAAGACGGTGCAGCTCGGCATGAGCTGCTTCGCTTTGATGTTCAGCTTCTCCATAGTATCGCGGTACAGTATGTTGATATTGCTTCCGCCATCTATCAGGACGCGGGAGAATCGGGCAGCTCACCTCTCCGTTGCGAGGGTGACATCTAAGACCATTGCGTAGGAGCCAGGCGAAGGCATCACCTCTGGGTGGTCGGCCTGGCTCCAGCTGATCGGCTTCTCCGACCAGTGCATGAACTCGGGGGTGCTGGAGGCGACTGCATTCACTTCTTGATGCTGTCGGCGTCGGCTGCGCTTGTCGTCGGCTTGACTAGTGAAGACGACGTAGGCGGCGTGCTCTTCGGGGAATTCGTCTTGGATGGCGCCGACTGTCGGCCGAGCCGCCGGCTGCTGGGGGGCTGGAGGCGGCGGGCCGGGAGGCGGAGGCGGCAGCATCCCTTCGCCCTTGGTGATGCGGGTGAGCTAATGGCATTTCCGAGTTGTGTGGTTGGATGGCTTCGCGCCGCTGTGGAATTTGCAGGGGGCATCAAGAGCCTGTTCGTAGGAGAAAGCCGGCTGCCAAGGCGGCCGGCCACCCTTCTTCTTGGGAGCGGGCCGTTCTTCGGGCTGCTCATCTTCAACGGTGGCCACCTGCCGACTGGAGGAAGTCGGCATGGGGGCCTTGCGCTTGTGGTCGTTCTAGTAGGGGCACCGACTAGGGTCGCCAGCCGGCGTCTTGGGAGCCGGGGCAATCACCTTTCCCGAGGCGTCTACTCGGAGTTCGGTCTTCATTGAGGAGTCGGCGGTGGCGTACTTGTCGGCGATGACCAGTAACTCGTCGAGGGTAGCCGGCTCGTCGCAGAGGAGTCGGTGCTTGAGGAGGGTGCCCTCTCGGCACCCGGCGGTGAAGTACTCGATGGCCTGGACCTCATGCACTCCCTCGCAGGAGTTGCGGAGCTCGGCCCACCGCGTGAGGTAGTCACGGGTCGACTCGTTAGGCCCTTGGACGCAGAGGGAGAGCTGGCGAGGCTTGGGAGGCCGCTTGTAGGTGCTGGTGAAGTTTCGGACGAAGACTTCTGTGAAGTCCAGCCAAATGTTGATGCTGTAGGGCTTGAGGCTGTTGAGCCATGTGTGCGTCGTGCCCTGCAGCATGAGGGGGACGTACTTCACGGCGACGCGCCGATTGCTGTTGGCTATGCTGACGGCCGTGGAGTAGTCGATGAGCCAATCTTCCGGCTTCACTGAGCCGTTGTACTTGGGCGTGTCTCTGGGGAGCGAGAACCCCTTGGGGAAGGGCTCGTCGCGGATGCGGGGGCCAAAGCATGGCGGGCCGACATCGTCTTCTTCTTCTAACGCCAAGGATCGAGCAAGGCGGTCGATCCTGTGGCGGGCGTCGTTCTCGCCGACTCCTTCTCGGCGGCCGAGTCGGTCGCCAAGAGTCGGGTGTGTGATAGGCGGCGGAGTGAGGCGTCTTTCTCTTCGAGGCGGAGGAGGGGGCAGATTTCCTTGGTGCTCTACTGCTCGAGGGCGGCCCTCCGCATCGCGCTCGATGGTGATGCGAGTCCGGCTGCGGCTGGTGGCCGGCTCCTTGTCTTTCTTCTGGCGTGCGCCGCTCACAGTCGGCGAGCGGGATGTCGCGGCGTGCTCCCGGCGCGGGGGATGGCTATCAGCACGGGCGCCGGCTTCGTGCCGTTCTGCAGCCGCGTCGATCAGCTGCTGGATCCGTCTTGTCATGTAGGGGAGCTCGTCGGCTCCCAGCCCATTGAGCTCTTCTGCGGCCGCCTGGGCGGCTCGCAAATTCTTGAGCGGGGTGGCGTAGACGGGGTGATCTGCCCCCAGCATGCTGGCGACGGCCGCGCTGCGCTTCTAGACGAAGCCGGCTCGGCTCGGGCCGCTAGGCGGCGGCGTACCGAAGGCGGCGCGGTCGACTTCGCGCTGGTGGGCCTCGGTGAGGCCTCTCATGGAGGCTATCTTCTGGCCCTCCGCGATGAGGGCGAGGCGGCGTGCCTCCAGGGTCTCGGCGTCGGCATCGGCCGGGATGGGGACGGAGAGGTCACGCATCGCCGCTTGCAGGGCGTCGTGGGCGTTCTCGCCCGAGTTGGCGACGTGGCTGATGACCAGCACTTCGGTGACAGCGCTGCTGCCGCTGTCAGCTCGAGGGAGGGGGTCGTCGAAGACCACCACGCCGGAGGGGTAGGCGTCAAGCGATGCGGTGTCGGAGTCGACAAGCATCGGGTCCGTGGAGCCGACCGACTCCACATCTGCAGCAGGCTCGCTGGAGACGTGAAGCTGGTCGAGGAGGCTGACAAGGCGGCTCTCGGGGTAGTCCATGCCTGCATCGGACGCAGGCTCGTCGGAGATGCGAGTCTCGCCGAGCAGATCGGCGAGGCAGCTCGCTGCGCAGGCGTCGTCGACACCTTGCAGCGCGTCGAGGCAAACGCCATCGGGCGCAGCAGGCTGGCTGCGCTCGCGGGGGAGGAATAGGGTTCCCGTCCAGAACAGGTCTTCAGACGACGGTGCACCTGGCCCCACGGTGGGCGCCAAATGTCGGGTGGTTGGTGCGACATATGCCAACGGGTGGCTTATCATTGTGGGTGCCAATAAGACGTCGCCGGTGCCTGGAAACGGGATGAGGCGAAGACATGCACGCCGGCGGATCTTACCCAGGTTCGGGGCTCTGCGAGGAGATAACACCCCTAGTCCTGCTCTGTGGGGTCTCCGCATGATCACTAGATCAGGAAAGGTAGCTACAATCGCTCCTAGAGCTGTTTTGGGGTTCAAGGGAGAAGAAGAACAAGGCTAGCTCCAACTTATCTCTATCTATGGTGTATGTGCTATGCTTAGAAGCCAACCCTTTACATGGGTGCCCCGGGGGGTTTATATAGGCCTACCCCCCGGGGGTACAATGGTAATCCGGCTGGGCACTGGTCCTAGCCGTCAGTGTCTACGCTCGCCGGCTTCTCCGCCGGCTGTTGGGTCCCGCCGACTAGTGGGTCCCGCCGGCTGCCGGCTTCTTGGTCGACAGGCCGGCCCCACCGCCTAGGGTCTTGTCGGTGGCTGCTTACTGTAGCCTCGCCTCTGATGACGAGGGCTTTGTCGAGGTAAGCGTGGCTACAGTGGGCCGCCTCGGGGGCTCTCACTGTAGCCTTACCTCGTCTTGTCTCCTTAATGGGGCTCCTGCTTCGAGGAAGGGAGTAGCCGGCTTCTGGGGGCCGGCTACGCCCTTGGCCGACTGGGAAAGGCCGGGCCGCCTTCATGCCTCTCTCTGGCTGAAGGGGCCCGCCGCCCGTGGGCCGTACGGGAGTCTGTCGTGGATGACGTCGAGGCTAGCATGGCTACGGTGCCGAGCCGCACGGAAGACGGCCGTCCCGTACGGCCTCCTGTAGCCATGCCCGCCTCGGGCTTCGGGGGTAGTGGGCCGCACTGTAGCCACACCCCGTCTTGTTCCGTTATGTGGGAGTAGCTTTGGTGGTTGTGGTTTCGGCCGGCTTCTTGGAGTCGGCGCTCTTTGAGGCCGGCTTCTTGGAGTCGGCCACCCCGCGGTTGTCTTGGGGGGGGGGGAGGTCGCTTGAGGCTGGGCCGCCTTCCGTGAGTCGGCTTCAGAGGTAGCCGGCCAGGGAAGGGGGTCCAATGCTTGGAGCGTTGGGAGGCCCAAAGGCCTGATAATTTTTATGAAGAACCAGGGGTAGTCGGTTAGGCTACCCGTGGCTATTTACTCCGACACATACCCCCCCTGTACGCCCCTTTCACGTATGCACACAAAACTATCTCCAGGTCCTCTAAAAGTAAGCCCCCAGAAAATTCACGCATGTTTCATCTTTCTCTCGCGATATATGCAATGACGATCATTGTATTTGAAGCGAAAGCACGATACGTACATTGGACTTCAGAATCCACTCATTACGGTCACCATTTACGTTTAGTGATTATTATACAGTCACGGGCTCACCGTACAACTCTGTATTTGCTCATGACATGACTAGTTGACCAGTTAAACGCTCCACGTGGCACCTCTAGTGTTGCATCACATTATCTCACTACCATCGTGCCCACCTGTCGACTTGTATCTACTCTACATCTACACTCTTATAAAATACATAAAATGCACTCTTATAAAAAACAGAGTTGGTGATGATGGTGTGCCTGCCATCCTACAATATAGGCCGTCCGATTTATATCTGACGGATAGGAAAGAAACTATGGCAATTTTGCAAAAAGGTACCCACACACCTCTCCACATTTGCAAATAAGGCCTTCCCTCGTTCATCCTTTTCTCTCACAAGATAAACAAGTCGTACAAATGCATCTTGATGTTACGTGCAACGCACGGGCATCTTGCTAGTAAGAATGAAAACAAACGACAAAAAAATATTTGGACGGTGGTTCGAAGTCATGACCGCGGGCACAGCGGACAAGGTGGCCATGTATTGGTATGCTGAGCCGTCTGTTTTAACACATAGGAGCTGGTGTGGTGATTATACACACACGCACGCATGCACACGAACTGCATCCACGCAACACTCACACAAACACATGCACCCACGCACGCACGCAACACTCACACGTACACACGCAGCCACGCACGCACGCAACACTCACACGCACGCACGCAACACTCGCACGCACACACGCACGCATGCATGCACACACCAGTACACCACACGACCAACACACACTCTCACGCTCAAGTGCTCAACCTACACGTGCATGCGCACATATCAGGCCCTGACAGACACATACACAACCAGGTGATTCCCGCACATGGGTTGGAGCCTTGTCGCGCCTGCGTAAATTTGTGTTTATCTGACCTTTTGCCTATGCGAACTGACAGGTGGGACCCACAAGGAACGTGGTCAATTTAACTAGTCAACATGGTGCCACGCAGACTATTTGGCCGGTCAATAGAGTGCAATCAGATGCTGAACTGTGAGCAAGTGACCGTATAATCACCGCAAAACGTATATAGTGACCGTAATCAGCTTATTCTGAAGTTCGGTGACCGTATTACAGTTTTCTCTCTGTAGGCCCTCCAAAACTACATCTCTAGACGTTCTCGCATGTTACATCTAACAACTATGCAATACAGCACTACTACTACACTCTAACACAATAAATCATTTGTGTTTTTAGTTTTACTAGATATCATATTGTTACTTATAATTATTCAGTTTGCATACATTAAAATTGCCTTTGAAATGTATGCCCACTATCATCTACCGCGCGGGAAAAATCCCGCCCTTTCCTGTTTAATCGGGTTTGTATCGATGGATCGTGCGAAACAGCAAAACTATAGTACTATACAGTACTACAAGTGACAGTTCACTGGGCCGTTGTGTCGTCTACTCCTCCGTCGTAAGAGTGGACGCTCGCTTTCATAAATCTTCTAGTCCCTTTTGTCGACATGTGGGACATCAAGCTACCGGGTCCACGTGGCATACCAGAATACAGTGCAGAGCAGCCGGGGTGAAGCACCCCAGTCATGGCGCCGGCGTAGTAATGAGCAATGCAGCGTCAAATCACAAAGTTGCACCTTTCCCGCAGTTAAGTTGGAGGGACGAAGCAACCATCATTTCACTCATTGCTGAATCCGCTTCTCCCTCATCTTCTTTAACTTAACCACGTGTTGCTTCTGCCGTTGTTCTGCCTCATGTGGGACGCGGATCAGCTTGGTAAAGCACTGACACGTGGGACCGCATGTTAGCAAACCGCCAGGACAACGTCCTCCGAAAAATTGGAAGCCTAATCCTAGACTTACAAAGGGCTACGTAGCTGCTACGTGTACTTTCCATCTAATCTATATATGCCCCCCTGATTTTCAGGTGGGGTGGGCCTAATCCTCTCCTTTAATCAAATCAAATAGTCCCACATCACATCAGTTCGTAACTTTACGTAAACCATTACGTGGATGTAGCATTGCTCAAATAAGAAACCCCCCCCCCGCCATCCGCGCGGCAAAATCACCTCCTTTTTACTAATCTTGATTCTATAATTTTTTAGATCAATATAATTGAGATTTGTATAGATATCACACAGGAGCAAAACCAAGTGGTACGGTTAAGGGCATCCACAATGTGTAGCCAAATGTGAAAATAGCTTTTGGCATCGTGGGAACCATTGTGGACGGTATTGCCAAAGCCAAAAAGATGGAACCGAAGCTCCCTGATTGATTGATTGAAGGAATAGAAAAATGCAACGTCTCTCCTCTTTCTCCCATGCTTGGACGCATGTAGTACAGTATAGAGCACAGAGTCTACTCCCCTGTCCCTTCTATCACAAATCACAAAGCAGTGAGGCATCAAATCACAAAAGCACGGATGAAGCAACCATCATTTCACTCTTCGCTGACTCCGCTTCTCCATCGTCTTCTTCGAGAAACCATCTCACCGCACTAGTACTCCTAGTAGTACTAGTAAAGGACTTCCTGGATGCAAATAAGGCGGTTGTCTCGGCTTGCAGGCGGCACTTGCGAACGACTTACGGTGGTCTCCCTCAATGGTGTTCTCCGTCGAACGCACTTCACCAAACCACCAAAAAAAAGATATCGTCGATGTCACCGCAATGGGGAAGGAAGTCAAATATAGTTACTACCTCCATTTTTTTGTACACAAGGCCAGTATATCAAAATTACAATTTGCAAAGGGCCACTAACACTAATTGAGGCCAAATTGATGGGGTTAGCAACCAAGGACATTAATATCCCCTGCATGCATGCGGAAGTGAGAAGGTTGGTTTGCATGGCGCTGCATTAATCAAGCGATGAGAAGTGAGATGGTTAGCTCTTTGGTCTTTGGAGAAAAAAATACGCATTAATTGACACGTGAAACGAGGATTTGTATCGATTAAATCCCGCGAAGGAAAACCCCGCCTTTCTTTTTTAACACTAGTACTCCTAGTACGTACGTACTTATCCTGTTTGGGCCTAGGCCTTGCATTGCCAAACTTCGCCACACATTTTTGCCAAGCTTGCCTAAAGTTTTCAAAATGAGAAGGAGGTACACTTGCGCACGGCTATCGCGGTCGCACCGCACCCTCACACGGTCGCTCCTGCACGCCGCGGTCGCACCGCACCCTCACACAGTCGCTCCTGCACGCCGCAAACCCAACCAAGGGAACGCACCCTCACTGACACGTGCTGTTGCATGTGAACAAACCAAACTCAGCCATCCTATCGCTGACACATAATTTTCGTTCATAGAGTATGTTTATCTAACCGCATGTTGGGGAGTATCCGTACGACCCGTGCGGTGGTCTATTGGGGAAGAAGAAGAGGTGAGGAAGAAGGAAAGAAGGGTTAGGAGACGTAGGATATTCATCCAACCGCCTGAAATGGTAGACTGACCCAAGTCAGGCGACTTGCATAACAAATATATATTTTTACACAGCAAAAGATCCATAAAAACAACAACATAAAGAAAAACTATCACTGCTCACGGAAAGAGATGGCCTCGTCGTCTTTGGCTGCCGGTGCGAACCAGCAGTCGCTGCCGACGTGTGTCTCCGCACCGTGGTTTTCCTCAGCCTCCAGCTACTCGTTCAAGCAGAGCGTGCGGGCGCTCTGCACGGACGAGAGCACAACCCGGTTCAAGTCGAGGACGTCCGGTTCCGCCTGCAGGAGGGCCTCAATGGCAGCGGCATCCGCGCGCTCTGCGTCGAGTCGAGCCTCCGCCGCCTGGTTCAAGTCCAGGACATCTGGTTCCGCCTGCAGGAGGGCGTCGATGAGAGCGGCATCCACGCGCTCTGCGTCGAGTCGAGCCTCTGCCGCCCGGTTCAAGTTCAGGACGTCCGGTTCCACTTGCAGGAGGGCCTCGATGGCAGCGGCATCCGCGCGCTCCGCCTCAAGTTGAGCCTCCGCCGCCCGGTTCACATCCACGACATCCAGTTCCGCCTCCAGGAGAGCCTCTATGGCAGCGGCATGCGCGCGCTCCGCGTCGAGTTGAGCCTCTGCCTCCCGGTCCTCCTTTAGTATCGCCATGTTGAACCGCTGGTCCGCCTGCACCATGGAGGACTCGGACGCCGGCACGAAGTCGACGTCCATCGTCTCATACCCATCGGCGGCCTTCTGCGCCGCGACCTCCGCCATGAACATTGGATCGGCTTCCTCCTCCTCGTAGCTTGGCTCTAGAGAACTCAGGGATTGGCCCGCCGCAAAGCGAGCTTGGGAACGGAGGTCTGTGGCGCCGACCGCCGCCGCGATTTCTGCGCGGCGCTCCGGCATCAGCATCTTGTAGCAAGTGATCTTGCGGCGCACCATGGCTTTCCGGCGAACTAGGGGACGCTTGATGTGGGCTAGGGGATCGAAAGGTGGGGGAATGGGCTGGAGATTTGGTGTGGTTTTAGGGCAGTGGCTGGCGTAGGCCGAGCAGCGAAGGTTCTGTTGTGGATAGTGGTTCCGGTGACGACCGGTCAATCGGTTTTGACTGTACATCGCTCTTGTCGCGTTCGCGTTGCTGCCCGGCACGCTGGACCCTCCACGTCGCTCACCGAATGGAACGTGCTTCGTCTTGCGTTTTCGCTCGCTTGTGGGACCGCAGTTGAGAGAAAACCGATATCCCTCCCCCTCCCCCTCCCCCGCCCGCGTCATTTATTATACCGCCACTCCCTCCGTTTTATGCGGAGTAAATAAAAACAGAGGGAGTATACTACGGATGAGGATCCCCTGACTTGGCCGAACCCATTGAGTAACTGACATGCGGGGCCTAGCAAGCATGGGATCCGCCAATAAGTGACCGAAAGGGAGGGTAAGGCAGGGATACCTACGTCAGAGGATCCACTTCCACTATACTACTTTGACCAAATGTTAGAGTAATAATATATGACATGCAACTTCCACAAATGTTAGAGTAATAATATATGACATGCAACTTACACAAAGCATACAGGGTCTAATGCGTTTTTCGAGGCTAACTTTGACCAAATGTTAGAGTAATAATATATGACATGCAACTTACACAAAGCATATGGTCAAATTCGTATGTGAAAGGAGTTTCCAATGATATAATTTTCACATTATACATCCCATGTACTATTAATCTTGTCAATAGTCAAATTGGAAACCATCTCGAGTACAAATCTAGGAGTACGTACGAATCTAACAGTATTGATTGGGCGTTGTTGAATGTTGATACCTTTTTGATCAAAGTAGAGATACTTTGACTACACATAAAACTTATATGTAAACTAGAAAGGATAGGGGGAGTATATTGTACGTTCAAAAACGAAACGAACATTGATTACCCTTTATATATGATTTGCGGATGCTATGATCACTGGTTCAAAATTTTGAATCCGCCTTAGGTATCACGTGCCCCCACTCGTTCCCTCTCGATTTCATCTCGGGGTCCGGAGATCTATTGAAGGAGGACTAGGGTGGGTACATGCGAATGATACTCGGCGGAATGTTCAAATGAGGCATGCGGGAGGATGGACTCGACTTGAGGGCGACATGATCGATGGAGAAGAGGGTTGGAGAGGAATGAGAAATAAGCAAACGCCACATGATTATACTTGAATGGCTCAAATAAACAATAAGTTGTCTCGCTTGGCCTACATAGTGAAAGGCCTAATGCGCAACGCGGAGCACTGACGCTCGAATAAGGCTAGGAAAATAGGGAAACCGACATGTGGGGCACACCCGTCGGGACGACGTAGCGCAGACTAGTCCAATGGAGGAGCTCTCCCATGACCTCCTCGCCACCGACAACCGTTCATGTGGGTCGTTGGGGCCAAGAACGGGGCGCAGCTCTAGCACCGCCTCTGGACACGGCGACCGCGGTGAGCGACACACTCATATCGTCGCTAGACATGGTCGGTTTCAGTGTGCCGAGGGTGGCGTTAGTGCTGTGGCACGACCAATGGTATGTTTGGTTTGTGCCCAAGGTTGCCCCATCAAAGCATTGGGTAGCCAAAATTTTGGTTGAGGTATTGGTTGCCCATGATTTGGCCGACATTGGCAAGAAAAATGAACTAGAGTTGGCTAGAGTTCATTGGCATGCCAAAGAAATGGCAACCATCCAAACAAAGACCAATCTTTGGGTCATGACCAAAATTTTGGTTAAGGTATTGGTTGCCCATGATTTGGCCGACATTGGCAAGAAAAATGAACTAGAGTTGGCTAGAGTTCATTGGCATGCCAAAAAAATGGCAACCATCCAAATAAAGACCAATCTTTGGGTCATGACCAAAATTTTGGTAAGGTGCACTTTGGCCACAATCCAAACACACCCCAACACCCGGCTCGTCAAGGATGCACGGGGCGCCGCGACGCGTCCACGGAGTGGTGTAGCGCGGCCAACTGCATCCTCTGGACCTGAGACCATGCCG